>NC_060120.1:106433675-106743519 GCF_021461395.2 Schistocerca americana
TCGGGGTCTCCGGGGCAATTGTGTCATAAGGCTTTGCTTCACTTTTTACTGTCAAATTCCAATTTAAATACGACTATAAAACATGCACCGTGTATTCGTCATGCAGGGAAGATGTCAGAGAAAGCAGTTCACTAAGTCAGCCGGTTTTTAGTTGCACTGAAAGAAAGCAAAGCCGAGTGTCCCCTCATGCTCTTCCCGCTACTGTTTGCTACTGTCTGGCCGCCCTTTGTCTCGTGCTACCACTGTTCCATGCGTCAGCTGCTCCCTGTGACCGATGAAGTCATCGCCCGGTGCCATCGGGCTACAGCCACCTGTGTTTTGCCGGTGGTGTCCCTCTTTTTCTATGACACGCTTCGCCTGCGTCCGAACAGATAACGACACGAGATTGTCTTCCTCAGACAGATTCATTGTAGTGTGTCAGGCAGCAGAAAGTACTTCGCGAGTCAAAGTACCACCTCTACAACAGCATCTGTGTGGCACGTAACACGTCTGATAGGACAGAGTCGCCAAGGCCGGTATTACATTATCAAACTTCTTTGTCAAATATTTGATCAAATATGTGATCAAATATTCGTCAAATATATTTGACAAAGATCTTTGACGTGGCGCTAAAAAGGGGTATTACACTGTCGTCATATTTTTCGTCAAAGTTCAAGATGGCTGACAACAACAACTTGTTATTAACCGCAGCAGTTGCATGTACCACAATTGCACTGTGTGCACATGCGGAAGAGAAGCGGGGAAAAAAAAGGAAACGTACCTAGGTGAAACCGTGGGCTTTACGACGACACGATAAAAGGATTCAACAAAACTTGTTACGTGAGCTTATAGTTGAGGACGTCAAGTAGTACATCAATTACTTAAGAATGGATGAACATACATTTCTGTATGTGCTCAGTGAAGTGTATCCTCATATCACAAAGCACAATACTCACTTAAGAACTGCTATATTTGCAGAAGACAGGCTCACTGTAACACTCCGATTCCTTGCTACAGGAGAGAGTTAGGCTAGGTTAGGTCAGCGCAGGTCTCCAATCTTCTTAATCTATTTTTGTGTTCTGGGTGCCTCATTTTGTAAAGCGCCTCACCAGCTTCATACATCTCTATTAATTTTGTAGTTGTCAGTACACACACAAATTGTATTTACTGGTAATGTCTATAAAAACACTACAAATGACAGAACGCTGCATCGATGCTAGCGCTCCACGTGGTAACGTGTCACATTGCAGTGAACAGAAGACAAGCGACTTCTTTGATCAATCTACAGCGAGGCCCTAGATTTGATCAAATATTTGACGACATTTGACAAAGTTCCCTGTTACACCATCAAATTTCTTTGACAAAGATACTTGACAAAGAAATTTGATAGCGTAATACAGCCTCAGCATACGGAAGCTTTTCTCGTTCGTGCCGGCGATGCTCCATTTTAATCTGCGCCTGAACGTTGACATACGCACTCACGTCGAAGTTTCTGTTCTTCTTTCAGTCATCAATGACTCCTTAACAATTCTGAAAGATGTTGACAAAAGGACTGAATGATGAAACCTAGGTTGTGCCGTTGCTGGCGAGAGAAGGAGGAGGAGGGCCGGGGGGGGGGGGGGGGGGGGGGGGGGTATACCACCACTCACCAATGCTGTTCCAGCGAACCCTAGGATAATCCAAGACATGATGGCCGAACAATGATTTGCGCCAACGTCCGCTCGTGCAGGAGCCCTGTGGTTTACACAGACACTGCACTTCCATAATCTGTTTACCAACACAAATACAGTCGGCGACGCTTTCGTATCAGATCGCTCCCCCTCAACATAGACAGCTATAATCTTTCAGTTTAGAAGACTAGATCTATAAAGACAATATAATGGGTACGAAAACCAACGACTTCCACTTGACAGGGCTCTGAGAACTCTACGGTAACCCCCACAAAAAAGACGTAATTCGCCGCTATAGGGCCAAGCTAATTAAAATTAATCAACAAGCCGTTGAAAGGTTCAGAACAAGAGCCAAGGAAGAACAAATAAATTTTCAGACTTACTCGTCCGATTTTATGATGATTAGAGAAAAGAAGCGTGCTCAGGACCAGAACTATGGAATTAATGTCAGAAATATTTATTTACTGTGGGGTGTTTCGTTATTTCTCAAAGAACATTGGCAAGCAGGAACTGTATGCAAGCCACACTCCTCCCCTAGGCTGCCAAATATTGGTGCTGAAAATTTACTCTGCAACAATAATTCGAACAGGATACGTCGCAGTCCCATTCCAGTTCATCACGGACGAATAAATTATTGTACATAAGCGTGTGGTAAGTTTGATACGATGTGCAGATCCTCACACATCTTGTAGACAAACGGGCTTAGGGGCAACAACCTCAAAATACATTTATTACACAGTAAAGGTTATTGCTAATAATTTTCGTGAATGGGAAAACAACAAATACTACGTACTTAACATACAGTATGGGTAAAATGAAACTGGCCCGGAAAATATACACTACTGGCCGTTAAAATTGCTGCACCACGAAGATGACGTGCTACAGACGCGAAATTTAACCGACAGGAAGAAGATGCTGTGATATGCAAATGATTAGCTTTACAGAGCATTCACACAAGGTTGGCGCCGGTGACGACACCTACAACCTGCTGACATGAGGAAACTTTCCAACCGATTTCCCATACACAAACAGCAGTTGACCGGCGTTGCCTGGTGAAACGTCGTTGTGATGCCTCGTGTAAGGAGTAGAAATGCGTACCATCACGTTTCCGACTTTGATAAATGTCGGATTGTAGGCCATCGCGATTGCGGTTTATCGTATCGCGACATTGCTGCTCGTGTTGGTCGAGATCCAATGACTGTTAGCAGAATATGGAATCGGTGGGCTCAGGAGGGTAATACGGAACGCCGTGCTGGATCCCAACGGCCTCGCATCAGTAGCAGTTGAGATGACAACAACGTAACGGATCGTGCAACCACGTCTCGATCCCTGGGTCAACAGATGGGGACGTTTGCAAGACAACAACCATCTGCACGAACAGTTCGCCGACGTTTGCAGCAGCATGGACTATCAGCTCGGAGACCATGGCTGCGGTTACCCTTGACGCTGCATCACAGACAGGAGCGCCCGCGATGGTGTACTCAACGACGAACCTGGGTGCACCAATGGCAAAACGTCATTTTTTCGGATGAATCCAGGTTCTGTTTACAGCATCATGATGGTCGCATTCGTGTTTGGCGACATCGCGGTGAACGCACATTGGAAGCGTGTATTCGTCATCGCCATACTGGCGTATCACCCGGCGTGATGGTATGGGGTGCCATCGGTTACACGTCTCGGTCACCTCTTGTTCGCGTTGACGGCACTTTGAACAGTGGACGTTACATTTCAGATGTGTTACGACCCGTGGCTCTACCCTTCATTCGATCCCTGCGAAACCCTACATTTCAACAGGATAATGCACGGCCGCATGTTGCAGGTCCTGTACCGGCCTTTCTGGATAGAGATTGTTCGACTGCTGCCCTGGGCAGCACATTCTCCAGATCTCTCACCAACTGAAAACGTCTGGACAATGGTAGCCGAGCAACTGGCTCGTCACAATTCGCCAGTCACTACTCTTGATGTTGAAGCTGCATGGGCAGCTGTACCTGCACCTGTTTGACTCAATGCGCCGGCATATCAAGACCGTTATTACGGCCAGAGGTGGTTGTTCTGGGTACTGATTTCTCAGTATCTATGCACTCAAATTGCGTGAAAATTTAATCACGTGTCAGTTCTAGTATAATATATTTGTCCAATGAATACCCGTTTATTATCTGCATTTCTTCTTGGTGTAGCAATTTTAATGGCCAATACTGTACTTTCGGATTAAAGGAGACCACTCAGAAGGCGCACACAACAGAAAGAAAACTTGCTAGACTTTGGAATTATCCTTTGACGACCTAGAGTGAAATACACATACACACACACAGACACACACACACACACACACACGCACACACACACACACACACACACACACACACTCGCGCCCACATACCCACTCCTGTGCTACAGTGTGCTGGGTAGTGGTGTAGGAGTGTGTATCCATATGTTTTCTTGTGTGTATGTGTGTGTGTGTGTGTGTGTGTGTGTGTGTGTGTGTGTGCCCTTCAACAATTCAATGGCTTTCGATGAGTCGTCTCCTTCAATCAAATAGTATTTACATTCTGTAAGAACTTTCCTACAACGAACATACACACGTCATTGCCCAGGTATGGATTTATTCCACTCTTCTATTAGTCTATCTCCCGCTTCCCCCTCTCTCTGTCCATTTCTCCCCTCCACCTCTCTACATCCATCTCCTCCTTCCCCATCTCTCTGTCCATCTCCTTCCCCCTCTCTCTGTCCATCTCTCCCTTCCACCTCTCTCCATCCATCTCCTCCTTCCCCATCTCTCTGTCCATCTCCTTCCCCCTCTCTCTGTCCATCTCCTCCTTCTGCATCTCTCTCTCCATCTCCTCCTTCCCCATGTCTCTGTCCATCCCCTCCTTCCCCCTCTCTGTGTTCATATCCCCCATCCTCCTCTCTCAGTACATCTCCTCCTTCCCCTCTCTCTGTCCCTCTCCTCCCCCCTCCCTCTATCCATTTGCTCCTTCCCCCTCTCTCCATCTGTTCCTCCCCACTCTGCCCATCTGCTTTCCCCCTCTCTAATACCATATACTGCTCTTCCCACTCTTTGCCCATATCCTCCTCTTCGTTCCTGTTCATCTCCTCCTCCTTCTCTCTCCACCGTCTCCTCTCCCTCGCCCTGTTCTTCCCCTCCTCTTTCTTTTAACTGTCGATCTCCTCCTCCCTCAGTCCATCTCCTCCTCTTCCCTCTCTCTGCTCATCTCCCCCCCCCCCTCTCTTTCTGGCTGTATCTTCCTCCTCCTCTCTGTCGATCTCTACCTCTTTCCTTTCTCCATCCATCTCCTCCTCCTCTTCTCTTTGTCCACTTACCCCTCCCCCTCTCTCTTTATACTCCCTCTCCCCCTATCTGTGTCTGTCTCCTCGTGGCCTCTCACTGTCTGTCCATCTTCTCCTCCTCCCTTCTCTCTCCATATTACCACGCTTAACCGAACAGTAGGCTGGTGTTTCGTGTGCTACACAGTATTTTTTACAGATCCTAACTAACATGTGTACCAAATTAAGTTGAAATCGTTCCAGGAGTTTAAGAGGGGCTTCATACCCTTAGTTTTGCCCGTGTACGCACATTTCAGATCTAGTTCACATATATTTAACGTTTTTCAAATGTATTTGTAGGCGTATCTCACCTCTATTTCTAGCGAATTTCGCGTTGTACTTTCATTTTCTCGCAGCTCAGTGTTTACGACGTCGTATCTCGTGAACTATTTTCTGTACATTTCCAGGTACATACGTTGACATACGCGGGTACTGTCTGCCAAAAGTATTGGCAATCGAATTAGTAGTAAAGAAAAAAAATGTTCAAATGGCTCTGAGCACTATGGGACTAAACTTCTAAGGTCATCAGTCCCCTAGAACTTAGAACTACTTAAACCTAACTAACCTAAGGACATCGCAGACATCCATGCTCGAGCAGGATTCGAACCTGGGACCGTAGCGGTCGCGCGGTTCCAGACTGTAGCGCCGAGAACCGCTAGGCCACTCTGGCCGGCGTAGTAAAGAAATAATAAATTGAAACGACATATGTAAATCCAGAGTTTTTCACACATCTCATTGTTTGAAATCATATATTGATCTATGTGTCGTAGAATGACACACTTTCGTAGGTACATTCAGCAGCAGATGTCCATACTGAACGCGAAAAATGTTGCGAATAGAATTAGTAGCAACGAAGCAGTAAATTCGAACATCATGCACGATACAGTTTTTTACGCACCTAAGTATTTATGACGTCAGAGCTCCTAAAATAAGCATTGTATAATGATATATTCATTCTAGAACATTCTTTGGTATATTTGAACACTGTGTGCAAAATATGTGGTGAATATAGTTAGTAGTAAAGAAGTAATAAATTAAAACGTCGTACTTCATGAGGTAGTTCCGCTGCATTAACAGCGAAAATGTAGCAATCGATAGACTACTTTCTGTCATCGTTTTGTGGGGTCATCATCCAGAAAAAGGTTTGAAATTATGTGTAAAATTTTCTGCAAGCCTCTAAATGCTCTCATTCACAAATACTGGAAGACGAAATTACGAGTATTCAGACGCCGTGGACTACACTACTTTTTCGCTCCTCCCCCACCCTTAGATAGCTAGGTGGACCTTACCCCCTCTGCGATTTTTTCCCGTCAGTAAGCAATACGTGTACCAAGTTTGGTTAGGTTTCAACGCTAGAAAATTGTAGCGAAACGCAGGAAGACCTTCAGACGACCGACGTTGGTGCAGTGATTGGCAGTCGACCGTCAACATTAACAAATGTAACGTACTGCACATGAGTAAGACCGATGACCTCGCTGTCTGGTCTCCTTCTCCAAAACAACCCAACCCAACATGAGTAAGTGGAAAGACACGTTTACGTTTTACTACGTGATTGACCAAAAATCATTGGAAGCAGTCATACCCTCTGAATACGTGCGAACCAGACATTAAATACCTTTCCTTGGAAACTTGTGTCGCTTGGGTCTTAAATCGGCCCTGCATTCGACCACATTGCTCATCAATCTCGGATTCTTACTAGACAGGATATCTAAATGAGATAGAGAACAGCCAAAGAAAGAGCAATACGTTTCTTCACAGGTTCGTTTAGTACACGCAAAAGCGTCGCAGAGAAGTTCGTACAACCCCAGTGGCAAACACTAAAAGAGAGGCATTATGCACCACAGTCTGATTTGTTATTAAATTTCCGAGATGGGCGTTCGTAGAAGATTCAGTCATTACATTGTTTCCTGCAATGTACATCTCGCTAAAGATAATGAGGTAAAATCAGGAAATTACGGGACTGATGACACTGAAGTTTGGTCCCTTTATACCCCAAACCAACTAACCAAAAAATTTCGAACTCACAAGGAGGCGTATCAAAGATCCATTTTCCCTGCATACAACTCATGACTGAAACATGAAAGAGAGAATGCGCCAGTGGTACACTCTACGAGGCAACTTGCGAAATAAAAGTACAGATGTAATGTAGACGTTACTTAGTCCTAACATGGTGCAGAAATGAATGAAGTTGGCAAACATAAAAATTGTTACCCTTTCAAGTCAGAGCTCAGAAACATCAAAAAAGATGAAGAATCATCTCACAAGTGTAATAAAATCACAAATTATCATAGCTCATGGAGAAAACGAAACTTTTGATAGTTGATATTCCATACACGAGTCTGTCCGTGTATGTGTTTTCTGTAGTAGAATTAAAGTTATTTTATCGCAGTGTTTGAATAAATAATCCTACATATACACTATGTGATCAAAAGTATCCGGACATACACAAAAACATTCGTTTTTCATATTAGGTGCATTGTGCTGCCACCTATTTCCACGTTCTCCATATCAGCAACCTCAGTAGTCATTAGACATTGTGAGAGTGCAGAATGGGGCGGACTTCGAACGTGGTCAGGTGACTCGGTGTCTCTGGTGTCATACGTCTGTACGCGAGATTCCCACACTCCTAAACATCGCTAGGTCCACTGTTTCCGATGTGATAGTGAAGTGGAAACGTGAAGGGACACGTACAGCACAAAAGCTTACAGGCCGACGTCGTCTGTTGACTGACAGAGACTGCCGACAACTGAAGAGGGTCGTAATGTGTAACAGGCTCATATCTATTCAGACCATCACACAGGAATTCCAAACTGCACCAGGCTCCACTGCAAACACTATGACAGTTAGGCGGGAGGTGAGAAAACTTGGATTTCTTGGTCGAGCGGCTGCTCATAAGTCAAACGACGCCTCGCTTGGTGTAAGGAGCGTAAACATTGGACGATTGAACAGTGGAAAAACGTTGCTTGGAGTGACGAATCACTGTACATAATGTACAGGTGTGGATATGGCGAATGCCCGCTGGACGTCATCTGCCAGCGTGTCCAGAGCCAACAGTAAAATTCGGAGAATGTGGTATTATGGTGTGGTCGTGTTTTTCATAGAGAGGGCTTCCACACCATCTTGTTTTGCATGGCACTATCACAGCACAGACCGAAATTCATGTTTTAAGCACCTTCTCGCTTCCTACTGTTTTAGAGCAATTCAGGGATGGCGATAGCATCTTTCAACACTATCGAGCATCTGTTCATAACGCACGGCCTGTAGCGGAGTGCTTACAAGACAATAACATCCCTGTAATGGACTGGCCTACACAGAGTCCTGGCCTGAATCCTATAGAACATCTTCGGGATGTTTTGGTACGTCGACTTCGTGCCAGGCCTCACCGACCGAAATCGATACCTCTCCTCAGTGCAGCACTCCGTGAAGAATGGGCTGCCATTCCCCAAGAAAACGTCCAGCACCTTATCGAACATGTGTCTGCGAGAGTGGAAGCTGTCATCAAGGCTAATGGTGGGCCAGCACCATACTGAACTCCAGCTTTACCGATGGAGGGCGCCACGAACTTGTAAGTCATTTTCAGCCAGGTGTCCGGATACTTTTGATCACATAGTATAGCTGTGTAAACAATTGGCATGGAATCATAAAAGCAGTTGAAAGATGTACACTGCCTGAAAAAATTAAATTCCCAGAAGAGGAAACAGGATGAAACTTCATGAGTTAACAGGTTACGTGATGCTATTTCAGCGATCACAAAATCGAGTCAAATGTACAAAGTACTAGCCAGTATAAGGCGATATATTAGTATGATGTTGCAACCCCTGCGGAATGGATGTATGCGCTGATTCATCGCGGGCAGGTCGCCATTGAGTTATTGGATCCTTTCCAGAGGCAAGCTGGCTCACAACTGCCGTAACCGTCTCCTGATATCCCTCATACTGGCAGTGGGACGGAGTTGACATCAGAACTGGGCCCGCCATGTTCTATCGGGGACGGATCTAGGGATGTTAAGACCACGGGAGCCGGCCGCTGTGGCCCAGCGGTTCTAGGCACTTCAGTCCGGAACCGCGCTGCTGCTACGGTCGCAGGCTCGAATCCAGCCTCGGGCATGGATGTGTGTGATGTCCTTAGGTTAGTTGGGTTTACTTAGTTCTAAGTCTAGGGGACTGATGACCCGTAGTGCTTAGAGCCATTTGACCCATTTGACCACGGGAGTGCCTCAACGGCGCGTAGACAGTTGACACATGCACGTGCCAAATGTGGGTGAACACGATACTACTGCACGAGAGGTAACACACGAGGAGGCAGAATGTCCGTGACGTACAATTGTGCCGTCAGAGCGCCCTCAGTCACTACCAGCCGTAAAGCTGAAGTTATATCCGATGCCTCCCCACTCCATGACGACAGAAGTAACACCGCTGTGCCTCTCCATAACATTGGAAGTATGGGACCCCTCCCCGGGTCGCCACCATGCTCGCCAACAATGGTCATCCGGGACGGTTCAGAATCATTAATTATCGCTGGACACCGTGTGATGCCATTCATAAATTTATGGGACGTAGGTTCCGCATTTATGCAAAAACTTTTTTTTTTTTTTTTTTTTTTTTTTTTTTTTTTTTTTTTTTTTGCTACCCAAACATGTTTCGGCACCTCTGTTCCATCATCAGTGGGTTTTGTTTGTTGAGAACTGTAAAAAGTGAACATATTTTAGGTTCTAACTGATATAACAAAGTGAAACCCAAATAAAGTTTTTGTTCGTTTTTCTTCTTAGCGTGATTTTACATTATATGGTTTCGCAGGACATCTGTGTAGTAGTGTCCTGTACTGATAGCTTGTCATCTGCAAAGCAAACGATGTAAACGTGAATTTCGTTGGGAAGTTAACACATCCCTTGATTTTTTTTTAATGCGATTTTAATGCGGCAAAATGTTTTGTGTATATATTTATTTTTACTTACATTTTGTTGCGACTGGTCCTTCTTTTGTGTTCTGAGGACATTGGACACACATATTAATGTACTTTGTGTAATTTCGTTTTTACAACCGCGTCTCTCACTTCACAAAACGCGGTGAGCACTATGTTATTGTGCTTCCTAACCCTGTAGGCATTCCTTTGTTTCCGAGAGAGTTTGCTGTCGAATTTGAATTTTGTCTACTTTTTCTCTTTCTTTCTCTCTCTCTCTCTCACTATCTGTGTGTGTGTATGTGTGTGTGTGTGTGTGTGTGTAAGGTCCGTTACCTGTTTGTGTTACCTTCTCTGTAAAGTTCCTTTGATGTGTTAAATAACGTGCCTTTACAGAGTGTAGCGTTTTCATTTAAAACTAGTTTGCCTTCTGCTGTTGCCTTCTGTATGTGGAAGATGTCACCTATTGTCAGTTTGAGGTATAGACTGTGGCTGGATTTCAGTATTTTTAAATCTGTTGCTATTGTAGTTGGATGGTGGTTATGGGCTATTACGTAGGTGGTCAGCCGATCAAATTCACATTTACATCATCTAGTTTACAGATGACGAGATATAAGTACAGGTCACCATACAGATAGGTAGTCTTGCAAAACCATATAACGTAAAATCATGGTAAGAAGAAAAACGAACAAAAACATTATTTAGATCTCACTCTGTCAGATCAGTTACAGTCTAAAATATGTTCACTTTTTACAAAAAAATGGTTCAAATGGCTCTGAGCACTATGGGACTTAACTGCTGAGGTCGTGAGTCCCCTATAACTTAGAACTACTTAAACCTAACTAACCTAAGGACATCACACACATCCGTGCCCGAGGCAGAATTCGAGCCTGCGACCGTAGCGGTCGCGCGTTTCCAGACTGTAGCGTCTAGAACCGCTCGGCCACTCCGGACGGCTCACTTTTTACAGCTTTTAATAAGTAAAACCCACTGATGATGTCACAGAGATGCCGAAACATGTTTGAAACACAACAAAAACCAGTGTTTTTTTCACAAAAGGCGGAACCTCTATCAAATAATTTAACTGCAAACGCGGAAACAAAGACAAGAGCTGCAGATCCAAAAGATAAGTAGTCGTTCATCAACAATCCATCCTTTCCGAACACGGCACCACTCCAAGCACAGCCATTTGTGTTGTGCTGTTGACGGCAGTCTACGCATAGAACGGTAATTCCCGAGTCTGCCTGCTGCTAGGCCGTGCGGTGGCCGTGCGGTTCTGACGCTGCAGTCGCAGGTTCGAATCCTGCCTCGGGCATGGCTGTGTGTGATGACCTTAGGTTAGTTAGGTTTAAGTAGTTCTAAGTTCTAGGGGACTTATGACCTAAGATGTTGAGTCCCATAGTGCTCAGAGCCATTTGAACCATTTTGCCTGCTGCTAGTCTCCGACCAAACGTGCGAAGTGAGGGTGACCTCACTTTGCTATCCAGTCAAGTACCCGGCACTGTCACGTCCGAATACCTCGCAAAGAGGGATATAGCACGATTCTACCAGCCAGCCAAATGGTGATCTATAATGAACCCCTTTCGAACTCTGGCAGGTGCCGATAAACGCTGTCTGTTTCAGAGTGAATGCCCAACATCTGAAGCTGTTCACGCCCTTTATACACCCTACCAGACATTTTAGAAACACTAAACACGAACAACACACTCTCGTGGCCGTTCTACCTGTCGCAAAGAATTGCAGCTCCATCACTTACATACTCGCCGATGATGTGTACGTATGCGAAGTTATACTGACGTCCGACAGTGCTCTTTTTGTGTTAGGCAGTGCATCACTGGTATATTGATTTCTTTTTTCTCTTCGTTATAATTTTGTTAAAATGCTGACAATTGTGGTGCATTTGCGATTCTTCAGCCGAAAGCGTTTTAGAGGTACAAATACAATTTTAAAATATCGAAAATTTAAAAAAACATGCATTTCTTAGCTTGTGAAAGAGGACGTTTGTACATTCACGGGGTCAAAAACCGTTGTCTTTTAAAAATAAGTGTTGAAGGAAGTGTTAATAATGAAAAAAAGCATTTTACTGTACAGCATTAAAAGCTAAAAGACATCGGATGCAAATAAATTTCTAATAGGAAGGTTAAGTTGTTCTTAGCCATACAGGTAATTTTAAAACAGGGCAACCACAGCTGAAATGGTTACACATGATTAGTTGACAAGTCATATAGTGGACAGTAGTTTAAATACAGTTGTTAAAACTATTAAATGTAGAACTGAATGAAGAGTCCAACAGTCCGCCGTAGCTGTATTTATTCACGTCGATTACACTGCTAAGGACTGTATTTTTGCCAATTGTTTTTAACTGCTTTTAGGACCACTTCATGTTGCTGAATGCGAATATGGCCTCAGTTTTGCTAAACTGGCTCCCGTTTGATGGCACGTTAACATTTGTTGAGCCGGCCGTGGTGGCCGAGTGGTTCAAGGCGCTTCAGTATGGAACCGCGTGGCCGCTACGGTCGCAGGTTCGAATCCTGCCTCGGGCATGGATGTGTGTGATGTTAGTTAGGTTTAAGTAGTTCTAAGTTCTAGGGGACTGATGACCTCAGCTGTTAAGTCCCATAGTGCTCAGAGCCATTTGAACCAACATTTGTTGATTAATATAAACATACAGCAATATGATGTCTGAATATGCGTATCCTGACCACAAGTCACACGATTACTCTCTCAAATAACACCAAAATGATATATTAAGTACCGTACTTATCTAATTTCGTTACATTACTGCATAACAGATAAAGCACTTTGCTGTATTCAGTGAGACTACAGTAATTACTCCTTCATGAGACGATGTCGGTTTGATTTTCTTCTGTATTGGTCTTCAGGACAATCGCGTTGGAGGCACCAGTAGTAGTCGGCCATCGTGTGGGTGTCCCACCTGCCTTGATATCTGTCCTCCATTACCTTAATTTCTTGGTGGAACCTCTCGCATTTCTCCTCGCTGTAATCCCCTAAGTTATCTGAAAATCTTGATAAGTGGCTGCGGAGGAAATGCACATTGATAGTCATATTAACACCCAACCTTTTAAAGGCTCTCAACATGTTCTGCACAATTTCTTTGTAATAGCCTTGCTTATGATTACCTAAGAAGTTCCGAATCAGTCATGAAATTTGTCACGTCGGAATCATTCATTAGTTTGCAAGTTTGCGGCCTATCAAATATACCTGCTTTCAGTTTTTCAATGCTCAGTGCAGGAAAAAAATCTGCATTTGCATCTGAAACAACTGCCTTCTTTATCTAGGGCCCCAACAAATTGCTTCATCAGTCCTAGCTTTATATGCAATGGAGGGAGAATTATTTTCTCAAAAATGAGATCGACAGGAAGTGCAAAATGGTTAAGCAGGGATGGCTAGAGGACAAATGTAAGGATGTAGAGGCTTATCAAAAAATGGTTCAAATGGCTCTGAGCACTATGGGACTAAACTTCTGAGGTCATTAGTCCCCTAGAACTTAGAACTAGTTAAACCTAACTAACCTAAGGACATCACACACATCCATGCCCGAGGCAGGATTCGAACCTGCGACCGTAGCGGTCTCGCGGTTCCAGACTGCAGCGCCAGAACCGCGCGGCTAGAGGCTTATCTCACTACAGGTAAGATAGATACTGCCTACAGGAAAATTAAAGAGACCTTTGGAGAAAAGAGAACCACTTGCATGAATATCAAGAGCTCAGATGGAAACCCAGTTCTATGCAAAGAAGGGAAAGCAGAAAGGTGGAAGGAGTATATAGAGCGTCTATACAGGGGCAGTGTTCTTGAGGACAATATTATGGAAATGGAAGAGGAGGTAGATGAAGATGAAATGGGAGATATGATACTGCGTGAAGAGTTTGACAGAGCACTGAAAGACCTAAGTCGAAATAAGGCCCCAGGAGTAGACAACATTCCATTAGAACTACTGACAGCCGGCCGCGGTGGTCTCGCGGTTCTAGGCGCTCAGTCCGGAACCGCACGACTGCTACGGTCGCAGGTTCGAATCCTGCCTTGGGCATGGATATTTGTGATGTCCTTAGGTTAGTTAGGTTTAAGTAGTTCTAAGTTCTAGGGGACTGAAAACCACAGAAGTTAAGTCCCATAGTGCTCAGAGCCATTTAAACCATTTTTGAACTACTGACAGCCTTTGTAGAGCCAGTCAAAACTCTACCATCTGGTGAGCAAGATGTATGAGACAGGCGAAATTCCCTCAGACTTCAAGAAGAATATAATAATTCCAATCCCTAAGAAAGCAGGTGTTGACGGATGTGAATATTACCGAACTATCAGTTTAATAAACCACAGCTGCAAAATACTAACGCGAATTCTTTACAGACGAATGGAAAAACTGGTAGAAGTCGACCTCGGGGAAGATCGGTTTGGATTCCGTAGAAATGTTGGAACACGTGAGGCAATACTGATCCTACGATTATCTTAGAAGAAAGATTAAGGAAAGGCAAACCTACGTTTCTAGCATTTGTGGACTTAGAGAAAGCTTTTGACAATGTTGACTGGAATACTCTCCTTCAAATTCTGAAGGTGGCAGGGGTAAAATACAGGGAGCGGAAGGCTATTTACAATTTGTACAGAAAGCAGATGGCAGTTATAAGAGTCGAGGGACATGAAAGGGAAGCAGTGGTTGGGAAGGGAGTGAGACAGGGTTGTAGCCTCTCCCCGATGCTATTCAATTTGTATATTGAGCAAGCAGTAAAGGAAACGAAAGAAAAGTTCAGAGTAGGTATTAAAATCCATGGAGAAGAAATAAAAACTTCGAGGTTCGCCGATGACATTGCAATTCTGTCAGAGACAGCAAAGGACTTGGAAGAGCAGTTCAACGGAATGGTCGGTATCTTGAAAGGAGGGTAGAAGATGAACATCAACAAAAGCAAAACGAGGATAGTGGAATGTAGTCGAATTAAGTCGGGTGATGCTGAGGGAATTAGATTAGAAAATGAGACACTTAAAGTAGTAAAAGAGTTTTGCTATTTGGGTAGCAAAATAACTGATGATGGTCGAAGTAGAGAGGATATAAAGTGTAGACTGGCAGTGGCAAGGAAGGCGTTTCTGAAGAAGAGAAATTTGTTAACATCGAGTATTGATTTAAGTGTCAGGAAGTCGTTTCTGAAAGTGTTTGTATGGAGTGTAGCCATGTATGGAAGTGAAACATGGACGATAAATAGTTTAGACAAGATGAGAATAGAAGCTTTCGAAATGTGGTGCTACAGAAGAATGCTGAAGATTAGATGGGTAAATCACATAACTAATGAGGAGGAGTTGAATAGAATTGGGGAGAAGAGGAGTTTGTGGCACAACTTGACTAGAAGATGGGATCGGTTGGTAGGACATGTTCTGAGGCATCGAGAGATCACCAATTTAGTACTGGAGGGCAGCGTGGAGGGTAAAAATCGTAGAGGGAGACCAAGAGATGAATACACTAAGCAGATGCAGAAGGATGAAGGCTGCAGTAGGTACTGGGAGATGAAGAGGCTTGCACAGGATAGAATAGCATTGAGAGCTGCATCAAACCAGTCTCAGGACTGAAGACCACAACAACAACAACTCTTAACCAGTGGCTCCTCAATAATATTGTCTGCATATACAGTAAGAGTTTCCCTTAAAGGCCATGTCACTTTGCTCAAATGATCGAGGGTACTTTGTGTACCCACACTGCAGCCCAAGCAAGATCTTCCATCTTCAGATCACAACAAATAGATGTCCATGATAGCGTAATTTATGCAGTATAGTTTTGATAGTTTCATATTCCTCAATCAGTTTTGTTGAGTGGTCAATGGAAATGGATGCAAAGACTTTCCCATTGTGATACAAGACACGTTTCAGACTCCTGGTGGGGCTGTCTGTGAAAAGCCGCCAATCTTTTGGCTGATATGCCTGTAACCTCATCTGAATGAGTAGACAGGAATGTTACTGAAATATACAAATTCTTCGTCTTGCCTGAAGTATTGCAGAAGACCTGTTTCTCTTGAACGGTATACTGACATTCTAAGACAGTTGTTTTCCTTTAGCCTGCTCCATTCTTTGACAAATTAAGATCTCGTATCAGATCATTTAGTTTCTCTTGAGTGAACAATTTAACTATAGAAATTTCTCCTTCATGTTCACTTCCATTGCTGATGCTGCTTTTTCACTCAAAATCCTGTATTTCTTCAGGTTCTGACACTGCAACCAGGTAGTTTAGCAAAGACAGTTATAGGAGCTTCTTCGCTGTATGCCACAGGTCTCGTGGTTGATTTTAAATGTGGATATTCCCACTTAATTTTTTTTTTTGAATCGATTGAAACCTTTGACATCTACAACATAAAACTTACAGTCGTCATGGTGGCTTTTTGACTCTCGCCAAACCACTGGTACATGGAAATTTAAACATTCTTTTTGTCCATTTTTCCACTGCCGAAGACACTCTACAGTCTACACGGTTCTTAAAAACAGTGTGGTGAACCCGTGGTCTATCTAGGTCTCCAAGCTGTATCCCAAAAGATGCAAGATAGGCCTTCTTTACGAAGTCTGTGATGTTCCGTCTTTGTCTCTGCAGGCAATATTCCCCGCAAATATAACAGAACACATAGGGGTTGGTTATGCATCCTTTCCGTGAAGAACTCATATTTTCCTGAAACAGATAAAACAAAAATACAAAATACATTTTAAAGAATTTAATAGAATGTTTAATCGTGAAATATTAAAGAGTATAAAAAGTTAGATGAAAATAAAGATCGACGATACTGACGGAAAATCACCGTCTATGGAAATATTTAACTAAATTCCAAAAACATAAATATCTTCAGAACTAGAGCTAGTTCGGCCTCTGAAATATAATAAATGTGTTTGAATATCTTCGGCATTTTTTTAGCTGTGTTATAGACCCACACAACTGTTTTCGCATCTTTCAATTTGCATCTTACGGTGTATATAAATGCTATGTCATATGGTATGAGGAGTTGTTACAGAATGCTGCAGAGTAATTGTTGGCGTGGCTAGACGGAGATCTCAGCCCTCCTCAATGGATATTTTAAACGGTAAAGTGATGAGAATTTGTGATTTTAACAGAGAAATGACGTTCATTGTTGATGATTGTTTTTTATCAATTTATGCTGGTTTTTTATCAACTGAGAAGAGCTGAGAACTTTACCTAGCCACGCCAACTTTTACTCTACATCATTCTGTAACTACTCCTAACACCACATGACTTATAATTTACATACACCAGAAGATCCAACTTAAATGTTGCAAAACCGGTTGTATCGGTCTGTAACCGACTTGAATAAATACAGCTACAGCGGACTATAGGACTCTTCACTCAGTTTTATGTTTAAAAGTTTAACACCTGTATTTAAACAACTATCTATTGCATGAATTGTCAATCATATATTCTTAGACATACACATTCCGTCTGCCCAGATTTTCGAAAGGGGTTCAGATTTGAATCACACCGTTGTCTACTAACCAAGATAAGATCGTAAGGAGCATATTCGCAAATATGTGATTGGTTCAGTGATTAAATGACTAATACAGCTCAGTATAGTACACAGGAAGGCGAAAGTTGAACGAGAAAAAAATAATAACGACGTGTGCGCCCTAAGGAATCGCAATATGATCTGTTAAGTTCTAACTATACATAAACGAGTTTTCAAACTGGATCAGCAACAGTACAAGTTTGATCACTGACGACGCAAGTACCGTCGTTCGACCACTGTAAGTAAATGCAGAAACACTTGGACTGCGTTTCGACTAAGTAGAATGAATGGCAGTTCTTTTAAACATGCATATATGTAACGTAATTCTACATCCACACCGATACCCTCCAAGCAACCTTGCGGTGTATGGTGAAGGGTATTTTGTGTACCACTGTCTATTTTCCCCTTTTTCCTGTTCCAGTCGCTAATAGTTCGCGGGAAGAACGGCAGCTGGTCAGTTTCCGTGTGGGATCGAATCTCTGTACTTTTATCTTCATGGTCCTTTCTTGAGGCATACGTAAGACCAAACAATATACACACATCAAAAAAAGTTTTTCATCACCTCGGTTTCGAGAGTTTGGGAACCTGTACAGAAAATTGGAATAGAGATCAACATAAACATCGTTTCTGTCCTTTTTATTGCTCATGAAAACCACACATTGCATATTGTACCACCATACAGCGAGATCTTCAGAGGTGGTGCTCCAGATTGCTGTACACACCGGTACCTCTAATACCGTGTAGCCCGTCCTCTTGCATTGATGCATGCCTTTATTCGTCGTGGCATGCTACCGACAAGTTCATAAAGGCACTGTTGGTCCAGATTGTCCCACTCCTCAGCGGCGAATCGGTGTAGATCCATCAGAGTGGTTGGGGGGTCACGTCGTCCATAAACAGCCGTTTTCAATCTATCCCAGGCATGTTCGATAGGGTTTGTATCTGGAGAACATGCTGGCCACTCTAGTCTTTATACTGAAGGAAGTCATTCACAAGATGTGCACGATGGGGGCGCGAATTGTCATCCATGAAGACGAATGCCTCGCCAATATGCTGCGATATAGTTGCACTACCGGTAGGAGGATGGTATTCACGTATCGTACAGCCGTTACGGCGCCTTCGTGTCCACCAGTGGCGTACGTCGGCCCCACATAATGCCACCCCAAAACGGCAGGGAACCTCCACTTTCCTGCACTCGCTGGACAGTGTGACTAAGGCGTTCAGCCTGACCGGGTTGCCTCCAAACACGTCTCCGACGATTGTCTGGTTGAAGGCATATGCGACACTCATCGGTGAAGAGAACGTGATGCCAATCCTGAGCGGTCCATTCGGCTTATTGTTGGGCACATCCGTACCGCGCTGCATGGTGTCGTGGTTGAAAGATGGACCTTGCTATGGACGTCGGGAGGGAAGTTAAGCATCATGCAGCCTATTGCGCACCGTTTGAGTCGTAACACGACGTCCCGTGGCTGCACTAAAAGCATATTCAATGTGGTGGCATTGCTGTCAGGCTTCCTCCGAGCCATAATCCGTAGGTAGCGGTCATCCACTGCAACAGTAGCCCTTGGGCGGCCTGAGCGAGGCATGTCATAGACAGTTCGTGTCTCTCTGTATCTCCTCCATGACTGAACAACATCGGTTTGGTTCACTCCCAGACGCCTGGACACTTCCCTTGTTGAGAGCCCTTCCTGGTACAAAGTAACAATGCGGACGTGATCGATCCGCGGTATTGACCGTCTAGGTGTGGTTGAACTACAGTCAACACGAGCCGTGTACCTCATCCCTGGTGGAATGCCTGGAACTGATCGTCTGTCGGACCCCCTCCGTCTAACAGGCGCTACTCAGACATGGTTGTTTACATCTTTGGGCGTGTTTAGTGACATCTCTGAACAAAATGGCTCTGAGCACTATGGGACTAAACTACTGAGGTCATCAGTCCCCTAGAACATAGAACTACTTAAACCTAACTAACCTAAGAACATCACACACATCCATGCCCGAGGCAGGATTCGAACCTGCGACCGTAGCGGTCACTCGGTTCCAGACTGAAGCGCCTAGAACCGCTCGGCCACATCGGCCGGCCATCTCTGAACAGTCAACGTCATCTTCAGGTGTTTTGGGAACCAGGGTGATGCAAAACTTTTTTGATGTGTGCATTTACCGACTCTTCTAGGAACGTACGCTTTTGGGCCTTCACCAATAAACCATGCTGTGATGCGGAACGTCTCTCTTGCAGCGTCTGCCCCGCAGTTGGCTGGTGATCTCTGTGACACATTGTACTTACTAAGTGAATCTGTAGCGAAATGTGCCGCCCTTCTTTGTATTTTCTCTACTTTCTTTTGTAGTCCTATTTGGTACAAATCCCATATTGACATTATTCAAATATTGGTCGAACGAGTGTTTTGTAAGCTACTGCCTTTGTTTATGGACTACATTTCTGGGGGATTCTTCCAGTGTCAGTCTGATACCTGCGATTAATTTTTAGGGGTCTTTACATTTCAAATCGTTCCGTACCAATAATCCTAGATATCTTATGGAAGTAACTGCTGGCAGTGATTGTTCAGCAATTGCACAACACAACACCTTACAAATGCTTATGTTAAGAGCCAACTGCCACTCCTGCAAGAAAGCGCCGATCCACTGCTGGTCTTCAGCATGTCGCTAAAATTCTCTAGCGTTACGACTATTCTGTATACAATAGCATCAACCGCGAAAAGTCTCATGGAACTTCCGACGTTACCTACAAGGTCATTTATATACACTAAGGACAACAAAGTCATTGGACAGCGATATGCACAAATCCAGATGGCGGTAGCATCGCGTACACAAGGTATAAAAGGGCAATGCATCGGCGGAGCTGTCATTTGTACTCAGGCTGATTCATATGAAAAGGTGACCGACTTGATTACGGCCTCGCTACGGCAATTAAGAAACTTTGAACGCGGAATGGTAGTTAGAGCTAGATACATGGCACATTCCTTTTAGGAAAGCGTTAGGGAATTCTATATTCCGAGATGCACGGTATCAAGAGTGTGACGAGAATACCGAATTTCAAGGATTACCTCTCACCACGGACGACGCAGTGGCCGACGGCTTTCACTTAACGACCGAGAGTAGCGGGTTTTGCATACACTTGTCAGTGCTAGCAGACAAGCAACTCTGCGCAAAGTAACCGCAGAAATCAACGTGGGACGTACGACGAACGTATCCGTTAGAAGACTGCAGCGGTATTTGGCGTTAAAGGGCTACGGTAGGAGACGTCCGACGCGAGTGCTTTTGCTAACAACACTACATCGCCTGCAGCGCCTCTCCTGGGCTCCTGACCATATCTTTGGACCCTGGATGACTGGAAAACCGCAGCACGGTCAGATGAGTTCCAATTTCAGTTGGTAAGAACTGACGGTAGGGTTCAAGTGTGGCGCAGACCCCACGAAGCCACGGACCCGAGTTGTCAACAAGGAACTGTGCAATCTGATAGTAACTCCATAATGCGCTGTGTGTACGTGGAATGGACGGAGTCCTTTGGTCCAGCTGAGCCGATCATTGTCTGGAAATGATTGTATTCGGATAGTTAGAAACCATTTGCAGCCATTCATAGACCTCATGTTTCCAAAACAATGATGATTTTTTTGTGGATGACAATGCGTTGTTTCACTGGGCCACAATTTTTATCGATTCTGGACAGTTCGAGCGAATGATTTGGCCACCTACATCTCCCTACGTGAGTTCCATCGAACATTTATGGGATATAATCTAAAGGTCAGTTCGTGCTCAGTATCCTGTAGTGGCAATACTCTTGCAGTTACGGAGGCCTATAGAGGTAGCATGGCTCAGTATTTTGCTGGGAGCTTCCAGCGACTTGTCCAGTTGCTGCACTATGGCGGGAAAAAGGAGGTCCGTCAGGATGTTAGGAGGTACCCCGTGACTTTTCTCTCCTCGGTGTATATCGTGAAAAGTAATGGTGCTATAACGTTCCCCTGGGGCAGACTTTACCATCTGAAGCATTCTCTTCGTTCAGAATGACATACTGTGTTCTGTTTGCTAAAAGCTCTTCAATTCAGTGACACAGTAGATCTGATATTCCGATATTCCGATATTCCGATATTCCGATTGTCCATTAGGCGGCATTGCGGAATTGTATCGAATGCCCTCCGGAAGTCAAGGAACGTAGTATCCTCCTGGGTGCGTGTATCTACTAGTTTCTGGGTCTCGTAGACGAACAGAGCGAGCTGGGTTTCACACGATCGTTGTTTTCAGAACCCATCTTGGTTCCTAGAGAGAAGAGTTTCGACCTCCAGAAATGTCAATATACGAGCATAAAATATGTTTCAGAATTGTACACGGCTGGCCCCGGCGGAGGTTCGAGTCCTCCCTCGGGCATGGGTGTGTGTTGTCCTTAGGATACTTTAGGTTAAGTAGAGTGTAAGATTAGAGACTGATGACATTAGCAGTTAAGTCCCATAGGATTTCACAAACATTTGAACATTTTTGAGAATTGTACAACTGACCTATGTCAAAGACATTGGGGTATATTTTTGTGTGTCTGTTCGCCGACCATTCTTGAAAACGCGAATGCTCTGTGCATTTTACCAATCGTCAGGAACACTTCACTTCCCTGCAGCTAGAAGACGGAGCTAGAAGACGGAGAAGTTCTTTTGCTGACTCATTGTAGAATCGTAATGGTATCGCGTTGCATCCAGTGGCCTCCTCTCTATAATGAAGAGAAAGAACACGATAGTAACAGATTACGAGATTAATGGAGAACATTTCGAGCAAGGCAAATCGTATAAGAATTTTGATGTAATATTAAGAAGCGATATAGAGTGGTACGATCATGTAAAGACAGCATTAGAGAATGTGAGTAGATGATCTGTTGATGAGTTGTTGGCATGGTTTTGAGTAAGTGCAGTGCACCTCTAAAGGAAGTATAAAAGACACCAGAGCGACTATTCTAGAGTATTGCCCCAGTGTTTTGAGTCCTTCTCAAGTGGGCGTGACAACAGACATGGGAAAAATGCATGGGCACACTTCCAGGACCGTAACAAGGTCTAGCCCAGGAGCAGCCAACAACTCGGCTCATGAGCCACGCCTTAGCACGAGTGCAATAACGCTCAGGCTGGGGGCACATTTTCCCCACCACCACAGTACGCTGTCTGAGCATGAAGAGGGGGGAAGAGGGAGAAACTGCGAGTGAGCCGCATTTAAAAGGCAACGCAGTCGCACTGAACATAACTTGGCTTTTTATTTCCTATTTCTCACCATCATAGATCACAAGCAAAACAAATTAATAATATAACAAATTATTTTTAGCTCGTTGAATACATAATATAATTTTTATCTGGTACAAACTGTCGCCATACCGACAGATGCGGACAATTTAACAAATTCTTGCACTCACTTTGCCACGTAATTGTGACTTATTTATTTTAATAACAAAAAACGGTCTTTCACACACATACATTGATCGAAATATTGTAGCACCTTTGCAACTTCATTATGAAAACGTGTAAACTATACCTGAAGAAAAGAAAGCAGGCGTCATGGACAGTATCACTGTGAAAGGATTTGTCTTTAAAATGGGATTACATTGCAGATCTATGAGTTGCGTCTGCTCGTGCACAGGTGCAGTTTCATTAGAAACGCAAGTCTTGATAACAGTGGAATATAGATGTAAGATTGGCAGTGTCGTCAAAATGTTTAGGAAACCATCTTTGTAATTCTTCCAAGATCACAATGAATTCTTCAAACCTCACATTTTCTTTATACCGGTGGGCTTAGGGAACTGGACTGTGTTTGCTAGAATTCGTCCCTTCTACAATGCGATTTTCTTTTTAAACGCAAACCCCTTCAAATCAGAAATAAGTGGTTTTTCATCTTGCAATGTCTTATGGGGTCAATGTGCTGTCCCGTCCACTTAAAATGCGAGATCTGCAAGCCATTCTGGATGTTCGAATTTTCTTTCTTGCACTCCTTTTCCGTTCATTAATTCAGCAATAGCGAGTTCAAATCGAAAAATCTTTCCAGGCATGCCCCTTGACTTAAGCAACGCTAATTTCCACACCCTTCGTTCAGTTCCATCGAAAACTGTTGCATCCGATAGTGGAATAAGGCTATAAATGCTGCCTGGTCGACTCGTGCAATATTGAAATATGTGGGTCATTTGTATGCGTCAGAACACTGTTGCAGAAACAACGAAAAAAGCATGTCAAATTTGAACGAAAGCAAAATGTCCAAGATTGACGATCTTTTACAGAAGCTCGAAATTTAGCGCGGTCTTCAGTGCAAGATGCTTACAATAGTTTCCGCAACGAAACTTTGTCTCGAAACCTGGCAGAAAATCCAAGGAGATTCTGGTCGTATGTAAAGTATGCTAGCGGTAAGACACAGTCAATCCCTTCTCTGCGCGATAGCAATGAAAATACAATCGACGACAGTGCTGCCAAAGCAGAGTTACTGAACACAGTCTTCCGAAATTCCTTCACCAAAGAAGACGAAATAAATACTCCAGAATTAAAGGAAATAACAGGTGCCACCATGGGTAACTTAGAAATAGGTATCCTCGAAGTAGTGAAGCAACTTAAATCACTTAATAAAAGCAAGTCTTCAGGTTCAGACTGTATACCAATTACGTTCCTTCGAGAGCACACTGATGCAATAGCTCGCGAAAGATCCGTACGAAAAGACTGTAAGGTTGCACAAGTCATATCAATATCCAAGAAAGGCCACTAAATTTCAGGCCCAAATCATTAACGTCGGTATGGAACAGGGTTGTGGAACATGTATTGTGTTCGAACATTATGGATTACCTCGAAGAGAACGGACTATTGACACACACTCAACATGGATTTAGAAAACACCATTCTCGAGAGACGGAACTAGCTCTTTACTCACACGAAGTATTGACAAGGGATTCCAAATTGATTTTGTATTTCTAGATTCCAGAAGTCTTTTGACATTGTATCTTATAAGCGGCTTGTAGTCAAATTGCGTGCTTATGGAACATAGTCTCAGATTTGTGACTGGAGTCGTGATATCCCGTCAGAGAGGTCACAGTTCGCAGTAATTTATAGAAAGTCATCGAGTAAAACAGAAGCGATTTCTGATGTTCTCTGGGGTAGTGCTATAGGCCATCTGTTGTCCCTTACCTATATAAACGATTGAGGAAACAATCTGAGCAGTATGTTAGGTTGTTTACAGGTGATGCTGTCGTTTATCGTCTTGCAAAGTCATCAGAAGATCAAAACAAATTGCAAAACGATTTAGATAAGATATCTGTATGGTGCCAAAGTTGGCAGTTGACCCTAAATAATGAAAAGTGTGACGCCATCCACATCAGTGGTAAAAGGAATCCGTTAGATAAGTAAGTCAAATCTAAAGACCGTACATTCAACTAAATACCCAGGAACTACAATTACGAACAAGTTAAATTGCAAAGAACACATAGAAAATTTTGCAGGGAAGGTGAACCAAAGACTGCGTTTTATTGGCAGGACGCTTAGACGATGCAACAGATCAACTAAGGAGACTGCCTACACTACGCTTTTCCGTCCTCTTTTAGAATACTGCTGCACGGTGTGGAATCCTTACCAGATAAGACTGATGGAGTACATCGAAAAAGTTCAAAGAAGGGCAGGACGTTTTGTATTATCGCGAAATATGGGAGAGAGTGTCACAGAAATGATACAGGATTTGGGCTGGACATCATTAAAAGAAAGGCGTTTTTCGTTGCGACGGAATCTTCTCACAAAATTCCAATCACCCACTTTCGTTGCGGCGGAATCTTCTCACAAAATTCCAATCACCAACTTTCTCCTCCGAATTCCAAAATATTTTGTTGACACCGACTTATACAAGGAGAAACGATCATCATAATAAGGGAAATCAGAGGTCGCGCGAAAAGGTACAGGTACTCCCGCACGCTGTTCGACTTTGGTATAAGAGAGAATTATTGTGGATGTGGTTCGATGAACCCGGCATGTAAGTGTGATTTGCAGAGTATTTGCGTAGATGTAGATGCAGACATCGGCCGCGCGGGATCAGCCGAGCGGTCTGAGGCGCTGCAGTCATGAACTGTGCGGCTGGTCCCGGCGGAGGTTCGAGCCCTCCCTCGGGCATGGGCGCATGTGTTTGTCCTTAGGATAATTTAGTTTAAGTAGTGTGTAAGCTTACCGACTGACGACCTTAGCAGTTAAGTCCCATAAGATTTCACACACATTTGAACATTTGCAGACATCGCCCTAAAGTTGGACTACATGAGAACATGAGGACAGCCATACTCGTCGCCCAAATTCCATTCGACCGCGTCTAATGATGTTTGGTTTGTGGAGCGCTCAACTGCGCGGTCATCAGCACCCGTACAAAGTCCCAGTATTTACACAGCCCAATCCAGCCACTTTCACGAACGATGTTGGAATGGTGAGGACAACACAAACACCCAGTCACCGGGTAGAGAAAATCACCAACACGGCCGGGAATCGAACCTGCGACCTTGTGATCCAGAGGCAGCAACAACAGCCACTAGACCACGTCTAAGAACCATACGGAGGATCACATACTGTGCACCAGGCACATGCTTATCCCTTCGCATCTGCGTCTGCCATCCAAAAACAAGTAACGAAACCCTGAATCCCTGCAACATCCTGTGTAATCGCGCACTGTTGGTCGCCGTCTAGCACTACTCACTCTAGGGAATTAATGTTCCACGTTACCACCACAGCACAAACGGCTGCATTTGGAATGGTGCCGTGACCGAGAAGCATTGACTGCTATTCAATGACGTCGCACTGTGTTCAGCGATGAGTTACGATTCTGCCCTACCCCAGATAACCATTATCGTCGAATATGGCGCCGACCTGCGGAGATATCCCATCCTTCCAGTGTTTTGGAGAAGCACAGCACTGTTACTTGTGACGTAATGCTGCTGGTTAAACGGCGGATATGACTTCAGGTTACGGCTGGTGGTGGGTGAGGGAACGCCGACAGAACAACGGTACGTCACGGATATGCTGCGTCCTCGTGTTTTACCGCTCGTGTAACAGTATCCTCGTGCCATTTTTCAGTGGGACACTGCTAGTCCATACGTGGCACGTGTCTCTATGAACTGGCTGTGTGATGCTGAGGTAGTCCCGTGGCTAGTAACATCCCCATATCTGTCGCTGGCAGAACATGTGTAGGGCCAGCTAGGATGTCAAGTCCGTCACAGTGCCAGTCTCCAGAATATCAACGAACAGCAGGCGTGGGCTTGCATGCCTCAGGAGAGAGCACAACGGGTTTATGACACCGTTCCACACCGAATCAGTGCACGCATCGAGGCCAGAGTGGGCGGAACGTCATATATGTGTGTTCTTACAGCCAAGTTCTTTTGATTCTGTTTCGCAACCACTGAAACAACACCGCAAATCCTCTCAACCTATGAAGTTTTATTTCATTTTCTCTTTCCCTTCCGGGTGCTTTACATTTTTTGACGGTCGTGTATGCAAATGTAAACGATGTAACAAAACATTTACTACTACCATAAAGTTCACAGGGCATATAATTCTCACAAATCTAATATTTCAGAGCAATTTCCTCTTGCTTAATGGCACACACGTCGCTTGAGTTGACTGGTGTTGTCCGAGTTGAAGAGAGAGAGAGAGAGGGTTAGCAAGAGCATCGAGCCACCACCGCCCGTCAGTCTCTTATCAATACTTTTTTTTGTAAATAAAGCTACCTTTTCCTGCTGCTACTTAATTTATTTACCCCATACGCGTTTCGCCTTACCTTGTTCTAAGGCTTCATCAGTGGGATTTATAACGATACAGTTTTATTAGTTTTAGATTATGAAACAGTTCACGTCGCGATTTTTTGCAAAAAAGGAATTACTTACGATCTGCTGGTCTGCGTTTCCTCACATCTGGTCTGGAGGTCCCACTACCAATTTTATTACTTTATTAGTCAACCTCCAGACCAGATGTGAGGAAACGCAGACCAGCAGATCGTAAGTAATTCCTTTTTTTGCAAAAAATAGCGACGAGAACTGTTTAATAATCTAAAACAAACAAAACTGTATCGTTATAGATCCCACTGATGAAGCCTTAGCACAAGATAAGGCGAAACGCGTATGGGATAAATAAATGAAGTAGCAGTAGGAAAAGGCAGTTTTATTTACAAAACAAGTATTTATATGCTTGCTGCGGAGGATGGGAACACAAACAGACTTGTTAGTCCCTTATCAGTTTTCAGTCAAATGCGAAACGCCGGTCGACGCGAGTTGAACCAGCACTACGAGCAACACCGACTGTATTTAATGCTACAGTTATTTGCATATTCCGTGAACTTGTCGTTATGATGTTGAGTGAGTCAGTTTTACAATCATAGTGCACTTATTCAGTGAAAATTATGGCATTTACTGCTTGTAGTGTTTCTTTGGTACAGTGATTTACATTAACTACATACAATTTCGCTCTCTCTCTCTCTCTCTCTCTCTCTCTCTCTCTCTCCTCTCATGCTCATGCACACACACACACACACACACACACACACACACACACACACGCACGCACGCACTCACGCACACAGGTGACAAACGTCACAGGTTAGCGATATGCACACATGCAGTATCACGTACATAGGGTATAAAAGGACAGTGCATTGGTGCAGCTGTCATTTGTACTCAGGTGATTCATGTGGAAAGGTTTCCGATGTGATTATGGCCGCACAACGGGGATTAACAGACTTTGAACGCGGAAAGGTAGTTGTAGTTGTAGCTAGTCGCATGGGACTTTCCATTTCGGAATTCGCTAGGGAATTCAATATTCCGATGTCCACAGTGTCAAGAGTGTGCCGAGAATACCACATTTTAGGCATCACCTCTCAGCACGGACAACGCAGTGATTGACACCCTCCACTAAAGCGGCGCTTGCTTAGAGATGCCAGTACTAACATAATAGCAATACTGCGTGAAATAACCCCAGAAATCAATGTGGGAATGGCGGCGGACGTATCCGTCAGGACAGTGCAGCGAAATTTGGCGTTAATGGGCTATGGCAGCAGACGATCGACGGGAGTGCCTTTGATTACAGCACGACTTACCCTGCAGCGCCTCTCCTGGGCTGTTCACCACATCGGTTGGACCCTTGACTACTGGAAAACCGTGGCCTGTTTAGATGAGTCCCGATATCAGTTGGAAAATGCTGATGGTAGGGTTCGAATGTGGCGCAGGCCTCACGAAACCATGGACCCAGGTTGCCAACAAGTCACTGTGCAGGCTGGTAGTGGCTCCATAATGGTGTGGGCTGAGGTTACATGGAATGGTCCAGGTGAACAGCTCATTGATTGGAAATGGTTGTCGTCTGCTACTTAGAGACCATTTGTAAACATTCCTGGACTTCATGTTCCCAAACAACGATGGAGTTTTAACAGATGTCAAAGGGCCATGTCACGGGACTACAGTCGTTCGCTATTGGTTTGAAAAACATTCTGGATAATTCGAGCTAATGATTTGGCCATCCAGATCGCCCAGCATGAACCCCATCGAATGCTTATGGCAAATAATAGAGAGGTCACTATGTGCACAAACTCCAATACCGGCAACACTTTCGCATTTATGGACGGCTATAGAGAGAGCATGGCTCAGTATTTCTGCAGGGACCTCCAACGGCTTGTTGAGTCGATGCCACTACCATGTACGATGCCACTACCTTGTACGAAAGGAGGTGCGACAAGATATTAGGAGGTATCACATGACTTTAGTCACCTCAGTGTATATTGACCATTTACATGACCGTCTATGGCGTTTCTTTGGTACAGTGATTAAGTATAAACAATTTATCCCTGTCTCTCTCTCTCTCTCTCTTTCTCTCCAACACACACCACACACACACACACACGCACACACACACACACACATATATATATATATATATATATATATATATATATATATATATATATATATATATATACGGCTGTCTCCGTACAGATGCTCGCGTCTCTCAGCTCTTTACTAGAGCTTGCAGCTTGCAGTCGACTGAGCCCAACATACCGGGACTATACCAGAAGAGCTACGTGTGGCGCCGTCAAGACAACTGGAAAGTGCATTGAAGTCGGGGGTGAGATTTATGAAAATCATCTTTGACCGGAATCATCCATGTTACTTCCTATTATCCAATAATCAATAAAAACAGTCTCCATCCCGTTTCCAGATTTCTTCTTTGTTAGCAACCAATTTTTACCCTTTCCTCAGACCATCTTCAGGCTTATCACCACCATTATGACTGCTGGTGGCGGCAGATGCAGCGATATCCAAGAAGTACGGTTGCTAACAAATAAAAAATCTAAAGACGCGATCGACACTGTTTTTATTGATTTTTAGCGTTTTGTACCGACTGCTGTGCTCCAGTCAAGAATGCTTTCTCAAATTTCGAGTTATAAGCTTTATTTGTTGTTAATTTTTGGGAACGGATAATGAGAGGTCCACTTCATAAGGGTTTTGTATTGTGTTGTATTGTATGTTTACCCGGGGCATAGAAAAGACAGAGAGGCTCCGTCCCCACCGCCACCCGCAGTGGTCCACAACCCCAAGACGACTACCGCAGTCCACTTCACCCCTCCGCCGCCCCACACCGAACCACCCTTCAGGGTTATGGTGCGGTTCGGCGCCCGGTGGACCCCCCCCCCCCCCCTCTCCCCAGGGAACGTCTCACACCAGACGAGTGTAACCCCTATGTTTGCGTGGTGGAGTAATGGTGGTGTACGTGTACGTGGAGAACTTGTTTGCGCAGCAATCAAAAATGGCTCTGAGCACTATGGGACTCAACTGCTGTGGTCATCAGTCCCCTAGAACTTAGAACTACTTAAACCTAACTAACATAAGGACATCACACACACCCATGCCCGAGGCAGGATTCGAACCTGCGACCGTAGCAGTCGCACGGTTCCGGACTGCGCGCCTAGAACCGCGAGACCACCGCGGCCGGCGCGCAGCAATCGCCAACATAGTGTAGCTGAGGCAGAATAAGGTGAACCAGCCCACATTCGCCGAGGCAGATGGAAAACCGCCTAAAAACCGTCCAGAGACTGGCCGGCTCGCCGGACCTCGACACAAATCCGCCTGGCGGATTCGTGCCGGGGACCAGGCGCTCCGTCCCAGTCAGGAAAGCCATGCGTTAGACTGCACGGCTAACCGGGCGGGCTTGATAAGGGTTAGTGGAGCATCACATATAGTGAAATTGTTACTCGTTTCAAACTAGTTCAGCTACACTCAGTTTTGCTAATATCCCGTATTACACAATGAAATTCTGAAATCATGAGGACGAGGCGCTGATAATTAGAATGAATACATAATATAATAGTTAGAACGAATACATCCGTACACTCTCTTCCCATAGTCGGCATTCAGAGAACGCGATTGACCAACAACAACGACAAACTGCAAGTTCTATCTCACTTGTCACTACCTTGTACTACCGTGATACGTCAGGTGCATCAATCAAAACTCAAGGGGCGTTATCAGTGGGTAAAGATTAGTTTTAAATGCTCAATCAGCTGTAGCTACGTTAATAAAACACTAATTCTGCGGTAACGCTATGCAATAAACTTACGGAAAATGTCAAAAATATAACAAATATTCCAACATGGAATGATGTAGGATTCTGACACAATACACTGAGGTGACAGAAGTCATGTGATAGCGATATGCACATGAACAAACGACTTAGTATCGCGTACACAATGTATAAAAGGCATTGGATTGGCGGGGAAGCGGCTTCCGATGTGATTATTCACGACGGGAATTAAAAGGCTTTGAACGCGGAATGGTTAGTTGGAGCTAGACACATGGGACATTCCATTTCGGAAACTGTTAGGGAATTCAATATTCCGAGAGCCTCAGTGCCAAGAGTGTACCGAGGATACCAAATTCCAGGCATTACCTCTCACCGCGGACAACACAGTGGCCGACGGCCTTCACTTAACAACCGAGAGCAGCGGCGTTTGTGTAGAGTTGTCTGTGCTGACAGACAAGCAATACTGCGTAAATTACCGAAGAAATCAATGTGGGGCGTTAGATGAACGTATCCGTTAGAACTGTGCGGCGAAGTTTGGCATTAATGGGCTATGGCAGCAGACGACCGACACGAGTTCCTTCGCCTGCTGCGCCTTTCCTGGGTTCGTGTGACCATATCGGTTGGACCCTCGACGACTGGAAAACCTTGGGTTGGTCAGATGAGTCCCAATATCAGTTGGCAACAGCTGATGGTAGGGGTTGGGTTGTTTGTTGGGGTTGTTTTGGGGGAGAGACCAAACAGCGAGGTCATCGGTCTCATCGGATTAGGGACGGAAATCGGCCGTGCGCTTTCGAAGGAACCATCCCGGCATTTGCCTGGAGCGATTTAGGGAAATCACGGAAAACCTAAATCATGATGGCCGGACGCGGGATTGAACCGTCGTCCTCCCGAATGCGAGTCCAGTGTGCTAACCACTGTGCCACCTCTCTCGGTGATGGTAGGGTTCGAATGTGGCACATACCCCTCGAAGCCATGGAGCTAAGTTGTCAACAAGGCACACTGCAAGCTGCTGGTAGTTCCATAATGTCTAAGCTGTATTTACTTGGAATGGACTGGGTTCTCAATTATGTTCGGCTATTTGGAGGCCTTTTGCAGCCACTCATGGACATCATATTCCCAAACGGTGATTGAATTTTTATGGATGACAATGCACCATGTCACCAGGCCACAGTTGTTCACCATTGGTTTGGAGAACACTCTAGACAACTGTAGCGAATAATTTGCCCAACCAGTCTGTGAGTGATACATCCCACGAACGTTTATGGAACATAATCGATAGACCAGTTCGTGCACAAAATCCTGCATCGGCATCACTTTGGCAATTGTGCACGGCTATGGAGGCAGTATGTCACAATATTTCTGCAGGGGACCTCCAACAATTGGATCCGTGCCATGTCGAGTTGGCCCACTACGTCGGAGATCCGATACGACTTTTGTCACATCAGTCTGTTGTGAGAAGTGTTGTATTCTGTGATAACAGACTAGGTTTCAACCGTATTAGGCGAAATCAGAGGTTTAGGAGGGTGTGTCAATGGAAAATTAATAATCTGCACCTTTGAATTCGAATACCTTACGATAGGTCTAACTGGGAGTGTTGTGAATATCAGCTGAAAATACAAATAACTGTAACCAGTCACATTAATTGCTTTTCTTTCCAGTATGCGCTTCTGAGAATTATGACTCTATGTTAAAGCAGGAATTTTTTGAATTAACAAGACACCATTTGTAGCGCTGCTCGTATCGCTTAACGCGCAGCCCGCCAGTTCACGAGACAGGGAGGTGAGGGAGATCCCGATCGAATTCGGGCGGCGAATTAAAATTCGTTTGTCTGGTACACCGGGCAATTTGGGTCTGGTGCCTCGTTCGTGTAGGCAAGTGCTAGGCTAGTCCGCAATCCGTATCTCAGAAAACACGATGCAAAAACAGCGAAGATACGACAACTCTCAGCACAAATTTGATGCAATTCACAGATATGTGGTGCACACGGCTTCCTTCTCTTAGATTGCCTGACGACTGTGGAGGTAGGGAAAGCATCCGGCCACAGAGCTGAAATAAAAATAAATTTGTCAAATAATGAAAACAGTGAACCGCCTATTACCAAGTTCCTGAAACTTACCCAAAAGAGCCGGCCGCGGTGGCCGTGCGGTTCTAGGCGCTTCAGTCCGGAACCGCGGGACTGCTACGGTCGCAGGTTCGAATCCTGCCTCGGCCATGGATGTGTGTGATGTCCTTAGGTTAGTTAGGTTTAAGTAGTTCTAAGTTCTAGGGGACTGATGAACTCAGATGTTAAGTCCGATAGTGCTCAGAGCCATGTTTTTTTTTTTTTTTTTTTTTTTGCCCAAAAAACCGTACAAAAACACCAGCAACCGGGTGCGATGCTCTGCAGGACTGACTGACAGCGTTCTTGTGACAGCTGACGATCATCTAGGTTCAGGTCTGCCTCCACTAATCTTTGTTAGCGTAATGGATAACATAACGCGAGACTTACAGAGGTGTGTATCGTGGACAGTGCCATAAGCCTCTGACGTGATGCTTTCGGCGGATACCAGCTAGGATCTTGAAACTCAAGTCCAAACAAGGTATGATCATCTACAAGGATTTGGCCACCGTTTAAACGTCCACAAGATTGAGTAACTCGGAAAGATTCCATCTCCTGAAACTATGCAAGTGAATCGAACCCCCCGTACAAAGGTGGACACATTCCGATATCTGGATTCTCGGCTACAGAGTTACAGCTATGAGAATGAGGAAGTTGGAGCAAGAACCAAAGCGACCTGAATACGATTCAGAGATATCACTGGCATTCTTCGTTACAAGATAACGGTATGCCTCTGCACCTACAATCAAAGATATACCGCGCAATGGTGAGGCCACTTGCATTACTTGGTACCGAGTGTTGGTACATACCCAGAAGCACTGAGCACTCACTACACGTCGTGGAAATGTGAATACGTAAAAGATCATTAGGCAATTCACTGCTTGGCATATCAATAATAGAATGCTCCGACAACTAGATGGAGTGGGTCCAATCAATGAGAATATGCAAGAATGGAGACCTCTGTGGTACGGACCAATCATACGGACACCACCTGCTTCAGTCATCAGCTCAGCCTGCGATCTTACTGTCGAGGGCCAGAGACTATGTGAAAAACGTAAATTACTGTAGCCAGACACTATAAACGCGGGTCTAAGATCAAGAAGCCTTAACCCACAGGAAACGTTAGACCTCGAGAAACGACGAGAACTGACCCAAAAGCTGATCCCGCTCCAACGAGAAGGCACCAAGAAGAAGAAAAAGCTGATGATGATGATGAAAACAGTATGGCTGGAGAAACTTCAGAAAAAAGAGAGACCATATGTACATACGACTTTGCATGGAACCTGAGACACCTGTCGCTCTTAACCCTTTCGGGACGCGAGGCCCGTATACGTGGCCCGATTGAAGTGTCACACACCCAGTGCTGTATCTAGGGACTGGCTTGGAGTATCGACACGGGACGGGGCGCATCTTGACAAAAGGGTAATCGATCTGGCTAATTTCAGGTGGGGATCGTCAACGCTTTCTTGCTATATGCCATCATAGTAAAGAGAAGAGGAGAGACACCAAAGAGTCATTTGCAGTTTCGGAAGAGTCTCGTCAAGGAGCTTGTGGGCGACGTCAGGGCTCAACCAACCCATCGAGGAAGAGGTCACGCTTTGAGCATGGTGACCTACACAAGGTGGACGGCCTGTACCATGCTATCGCAAGAACGGACACCAGAAAGCAGGGTGACTGTGTCGTTTGCAGTGATCGTCCCGAGCCAGGAGAGCGAAAACGGTCCCCCTTTTTTTGCTAAACTTGTCCGTCCAACCCTTCTCTTTGTGTGCCTGAGTGCTTCAACAGGTATCACAAAGTAGCAGAGTACAGAAAGTACATGTAAAATGTGGTTGCCTATCGAAAAATCGATATGCCAAAGTTGTAAAGTTTGTTTTAAGCAAATTTTATGAAATTTTGTAGTTTATCGACATAAATTAAATTTTTCATCCCTCAAAATGGACTTTTTATTTTTATTCCCACGGACGTCCCATAAGAGATAAAATTGTATTTTATGTGTCGTTTTAAAGCGAAAACTTTAAAAAATAAGATACAACTAATCTTAATATGTCTAATATAATGCTTCACCTCTCAACTAAAAAAAGGAACAAAAAGTCAAAATTTTCATTTTTTTCTATTTTATATGGTCAATCCATTTTAGATCACTCCTAATGCCTACTCCCAGATAATTTATGGAATTAACTGCTTCCAGTTGCTGACCTGCTATATTGTAGATAAATGATAAAGGATCTTTCTTTCTGTGTAGTCGCAGCACATTACACTTGTCTACATTGAGATTCAATTGCCATTCCCTGCACCATACGTCAATTCGTTGCAGATTCTCCTATATTTCAGTCCAATTTTCCGTTGTTACAACCTCCCGATATACTACAGCACCATCCGATAAAAGCCTCAGTGAACTTCCGATGTTATCCACAAGGTCATTTATGTATATGATGAATAGGAACGGTCCTACGACACTCCCCTGCGGCACACCTGAAATCACTCTTACTTCGGAAGACTTCTCTCCATTGAGAATGACGTGCTGCGTTCTGTTATCTAGGAAATCTTCAATCCAATCTCACAATTGGTCCGATAGTCCATATGCTCTTACTTTGTTCATTAAACGACTGTGGGGAACTGTATCGAACGCCTTGCGGAAGTCAAGAAACACGGCATCTACCTGGGAACCCGTGCCAATGGCCCTCTGAGTCTCGTGGACGAATAGCGCAAGCTGGGTTTCACACGATCGTCTGTTTCGAAACCCATGCTGATTCCTACAGAGTAGATTTCTAGTCTCCAGAAAAGTCATTGTACTCGAACGTAATACATGTTCCAGAATTCTACAGCTGATCGACGTTAGAGATATAGGTCTATAGTTCTGCACATCTGTTCGACGTCCCTTCTTGAATACGGGGATACACATTAGTACTATGTTCTGCAGAAATGATTAGTATTTGAATCAAGTTGGCTCCTCGGGTTTAAGGTCAATATCGAAATCGCTGCGCAGCCCCACCTACCGGAAAAATGTGCGTGCGGCTCTCGTCGCTAGAATCCGACTGTAATGGATCAGTGTGACTTAAGCAGACATGCAGGATGCCTCGCAGACGTATGCGCCAACCGTACCGTCAAATCAGTGACTTTGAAAGAGGACACATTATTGGCTTTACTGGTACTACCGATGAGCCTTTTAATTAATATTTATCCAAATCCGTAATGACCGACATAAACAAAGTGTATTTTGCAGCCTACAAATTTATTTTAACAAATCGGCTAGCATTTTTAATAAACATATTATTTGGATTTCATACAGGGGGGTTGCAATATTTTTCGTTCTTTCTTTCGATTGTAATTAACTAAAATGTAATATGTACTGTTATTTTCTGAAAACCTGTAAATTACTTCGGAGTTCTTATCGAAATTATGTCCGCGTTCACACAAAATTGTAAAGCATTATTTTCGTTATTTTTCTATGTATATCAACTAATTTTGTTATACACTTTTATTGTGTTTTCTTAAAATTTATAAATTATGATTGTCAATAATTGTTGTAAATCATATAAATACCAGCGATTTGTGAACAGTAGGGAGGTGGTTTTGTAACAAACCATCAACAGCACAGAATGTAGAACTCTACTTACATATTTTTCGCCACCGAACATCTAGCGTGTGAATAAAGCAATTTTGTCGAAAATCTGTAAAACTTGATACAACTTTGGGGATAAACTTTCAACTTTTATGAAGTCTACAAATATTTTATTTATCAGAAATCCATATTATACACAGCCCACACCACCATGACTTCTTCGGTATCAGCATTTCCATATTAGCCCAAAAGGACAGGAAACGAAACAGAAAACTACTTACAATTAGAAAGGTGAAAGATTTTGCATGGTTCCTCTTCTTACTGCAAATGTGAAAAAATTGTCAAGTCTTGCGTCACTGTTAAGATTAGGTAGTGAAAGAAAACTCTTACTCCCAATAGAAAAATAAACTGTACAAGTTTATTGAAATATATGAACCAGTACTAGATATAGTTAGTAATTAAATAATAATAACCAACACGGCGCATAGAAACTTGAAACCAAACACGACTACTACACGTCAGCTACTCGAATTCCACAATGTCCGTAAATTTCGCCATTTGTCTGTGTATACTCGTCCACCACAGACAACTAATATTACTCTACCTAACTATGCCAGATACCTCAATAAAGTTATATAATTTAGTGAAAATCTTCGAACGCATAATTGTAGCAATACTGTCGTGAAAACCTAACAGTGTTCGAGGTCGTTGCTAAAGAGTAAACTACCTCTACCCACTGAAATCTTGGTTATAGTGACAAACAGATCTATAGTGTATCCCGAGGTATAGCTTAGACTGGAAAAGGGCAACTTCGTTGTGAGGCCATTTCGTATACCTATTGAATTGTTGCTCTGGTTCTATGTGACCATATCTCAGGGTTCTGCATTCACAAGTTCAATAATTGTTGTTAAATCTGGATGAAAATTGCAACTCTCCCTTTCGAAAATGGTCCAGTCATACCAATTTTTCAATTTTATCGTGATCACATTTTTGTGAACGTCCGGCTGTGATTTTACTCTAGGAAGTTGTACAAGGAGTTTGCTGCTTCCTTCTAATACTTGTTTCGCAAAATTCAGTTTATGACTTTTGAACAATGATACAAATTATCTTGTTTTCAAAAACTTTTACAAAGGGTCTAATATGTACAAATGGAAGTACTTGCAGTATTTATTTTATTAGCCGGATGTATTCCAATTTCTGTCTTCCTCTACAGTTTTTACCCTCTACAATTCCATGGTGTCTAACAGTTCTAACATCCTGTCCCTTCTTCTTGTCGGTGTTTTTAGCTTATCAGTCCACCTAATTTTCAACATTCGTCTGTAACATCACATCTCCAACGCTTCGATTCTCTTCTGTTCCGGGTTTCCCACAGTTCATGTTTCACTACCATACAATGCTGTGCTCCAAACGTACATTCCCAGAAATTTCTTCTTCAAATTAAGGCCTATGTTAGATACTAGTAGATTTCTCTTGGCCAGTAATACCCTTTTTGCCTGTGCTTGCTGTTGTGGACTGGCAAGACAGCCAAGCCACAGTGACGGGTAACCGAAAGGCACGCGCTTAAACTCACGCAGGCTGGCGTGAGGTCTGAAACAGGATACGTAATGAATGCTATAAAGAAAAGTACGTAGCTGCTGGAATACTTAACTTTAATCCACATTTGTAGAACATCGCTCTTGATGATACATTAATAGAATCTCAATATCAATTGAATACGGCGCCTTGCTAGGTCGTAGCAAATGTAGCTGAAGACTATGCTAACTATCGTCTCGGCAAATGAGAGCGTAGTTGTCAGTGAACCTTTCCTTGCAAAGTCGGCTGTACAACTGGGGCGAGTGCCAGGACGTCTCTCTAGACCTGCCGTGTGGTGGCGCTCGGTCTGCAATTACTGACAGTGGCGACACGCGGGTCCGGCGTATGCTAATGGACCGCGGCCGATTTAAAGGCTACCACCTAGCAAGTGTGGTGTCTGGCGGTGACACCACACTTGCCTGCCTTTTTGTCCTCCTTGCTCCGTCCGTCACGGGTTATTTTGCTACGTAGGTGGCAGAATTCCCTAACTTCATCTACTTCGTGACCGTCAGTCCTGATGTTAAGTTACTCGCTGTTCTCATTTCTGCTGCTTCTCATTACTTTCGTCTTCGTTCGGATCACTCTCAATCCATATTCTGTATTCGTGAGGGTAGTCATCCCATTCAGCTAATCCTGTAATTCTTCTTCACTGTCACTAAGGATGGCAATGTCATCAGAAAATCTTATCACTGATGTCGTTTCACCTTTCTTGGTTAGAAGAGACCATGAAACCTAGTTTCTGTTACGTCAAGAAAACCAGGATAATTCGATCGTTCCGAAGACTGTAGTAGATTAAAAGACGCTCTAGCAAAACATCGGTATCTCGAGAAAATATTCTAATTAAATTTTAAGAACCGATGTTCGCTAATGAATCTGGAAATGAGTCCTCTACACACTGCTAACGTAAGTAATATTGAGTTATTTCTGTTGATCACCACACGTTAAAAAACATAAATAGTCACTCTACAGTGCTCCATATAAAATAAACTAAGATAAATACTGATGAAGTTGTGTGATGTTAAATATTCTTTGTGATACACATGATAGCAGCTTGCGGAGAGAGGATTTTGATGCAGATACAGCGCTTAAGAGCTGAAGGTAATACAATCTTTCAATTTAGACCTAACACGTAGCTGCCCTCATCAACGTTATCGGAGGAAAAGCCCGATATAACATCGAGAATAGCAAGTGAGTAATGCAATTACTGTGCGCACTACGAATGCACGTGGCGATCACACAAGATAAGCAGTAGAACAGAATATTGTTGCCATGTTGGAAACTTATTGGATGACCACTGTACGTGAAATTAGCTCACTGTGTGGTCAAGACGTCTAAGTACGTTTGATAGGAGACAAATCTTCTGAGCCATATAAATTTTAACTGGCCAACAGAAAAAGGATCCATCTTGAGTGACTCGTTTCGGCCAAGACTGCCGCCTACGGCATCAGGAACCCGCAAATGGCTAGGAGGTTAAAATGTTATGTTTCTGAGTCCCTCAAAACACGAAGGTCGCTCACCTCTACATAAACAGGCACGTGAATTTAACGACCATGTGCCTTTAGGGTTGACTGCGAGGACGGAGTGTTTGGAGGTGGCGGTGGGGAGACCCAAACGGCAGACCAAAACCACTTTCCACCAATGCCACGCTACCTGGAACTGCAGCAACAAGTCCCCCAAGTTGCCAAATCAAATCCTTACCCCACTCAACACTACGTGCATGCAGCAGGCCTCAGTTGCAGCCAGCTAGCTGTCCGATATGATCGATTAGTCCTGTGACCAGTGTGCTCGTATTTACACTTGTAGGAGATATTCTGTTATTTGTCGTTGGCATTATTCGTTGTTTCCGTTATTCGTTGTATGCAACTGAACGATGTCGGCGGGAAATTCGTCGAATGTTATAAGTGGAAACGTTCGACGTCGTTCTCTTGGCCAGAGGATTGCTACTATACGAGTACAGTCAAAAGAAATGGTTGCGCTTTACGTGCCCACCTTGAGAATAAAAAACTAAATGGTGGCCCCCTGCTCTCAGTTACCAAAGTGATCGACAGAACTGCTGCAGCTTTGAATATAAACAAAAACTCTGTTGTGAAGATTCGGGAGGAAATGTTCGACAACGAAAAGGAACTAAAAAATCATCGAAACTTAACACCTCTGGGGAAAAATGTCGTATGGATATCCGGATTATCAATATCGATTCGACTGGCCGGGGTGACCGAGCGGTTCTAGGCGCTACAATGTGGAACCGAGCGACCGCAGGTTCGAATCCTGCCTCGGGCATGGATGTGTGTGATGTTAGTTAGGTTTAAGTAGTTCTAAGTTCTAGGGGACTGATGACCTTAGAAGTTAAGTCCCATAGTGGTCAGAGCTATTTGAACCACCAATATCGATTCGTTTGCAAAGGATGCGATTCGTTGTCATGTTTGTGATTACTCATCTACATCTACACGTACATGGATACTCTGCAAATCACATTTAAGTGCCTGGCAGAGGGTTCATCGAACCACCTTCACAATACTCTATTATTCCAATATCGTACAGCGCGCGGAAAGAATGAACACCTATATCTTCCCGTGCGAGCTCCGATTTCCCTTATTTTATCGTGGTGATCGTTCCTCCCTATGTAGGTCGGTGTCAACAAAATATTTTCGCATTCGAAGGAGAAAGTTGGTAATTGGAATTTCGTGAGAAGATCCGTCGCAACGAAAAACGCCTTTCTTTTAATGATGTTCAGCCCAAATCCTGTATCATTTCTGTGATACTCTCTCCCATATTTCGCGATAATACAAAACGTGCTGCCTTTCTTTGAATTTTTTCGATGTACTCCATCAGTACCGTCTGGTAAGGATCCCACACCGAGCAGCAGTATTCTAAGAGAGGACGGACAAGCGTAGTGTAGGCAGTCTCCTTAGTAGGTCTGTTACATTTTCTAAGTGTCCTGCCAATGAAACGCAGTCTTTGGTTACCCTTCCCCACAACATTTTCTATATGATACTTCCAATTTAAATTGTTCATAATTGTAGTACCTCGGTATTTAGTTGAATTTACGGCTTTTACATTAGACTAATTTATCGTGTAACGCCGGCCGCGGTGACCGAGCGGTTCTACGCGCTACAGTCCGGAACCGAGCGACTGCGGGCATGGATGGTGTGATATCCTTAGGTTAGCTAGGTTTAAGTAGTTCTAAGTTCTAGTAGACTGATGACCTCAGATGTTAAGTCCCATAGTGCTCAGAGCCATTTGAACCATTTTTTTATCGTGTAACCGAAGTTTAACGAGTTGCTTTTAGCACTCATGTAGATGACCTCACACTTTTCGTCGTTTAGGGTCAACTGCCACTTTCGGCGCAATTCAGATATCTTTTCTAAATCGTTTTCTAGTTTGTTTTAATCTTCTGATAACTTTATTAGTCGATAAACGACAGCGTCATCTGCAAACAACCGAAGACAGCTGCTCACATTGTCTCCCAAATCGTTTATATACTCGTAGATAAGGAACAGCAAAGGAAAGAATATCTGACGCTAGGGAAGTTACTGGTCACACTTCAAAGAATCAGGGCTTCTTCAAGACAGTCTCATATCCTTGTCGACAGTTTTACACAACCTTGGCTTTCACTACGGACATTTCTCTGGCCGTAAGCCGTTGATTGAGAGGGAGGTATAGCTGCATGACGATGCCGATTTTGAAGGGACATCAGTAGTATGATTATCGACGAAGTATTATGGCTTGACGAAACATGGATCAGTTCTGGTCACACTGCCATGCAGGACTGGGCCGATGACACAGCTAAACGAATGAAGGAATGCTTGCCTTATGGCAAGGGGCGGGGGGGGGGGGGTCTTGTTCTTCTCCATGGAGGCATCCAGTCTCCTGCTTTTTAAATCAAAGAAAACAGGAGATTATCTCCAACAAGTGAACAACGTTGCATTTACGAAGTGGTCCGAAGATTCACTAATACCAAATCTTGGAAAACAGTCTACAATTGTTCTAGATAATGCTCCTTACCATTCACTTGTTGTTGACAAGGCACCTACCATGACAAACCGAAAGGAGGAAATGATTGATTGGCATCAGCATCATAACGTTGATGTTTGTGATGCCCTTAAAAACTTGGAGCTTATGGAAAAAATATCTCTCCATGATGTACAGTTCCTCCTATACGAAGTCGACGAATTGGCAAAAAACATGGGCATATAGTCGCTTTACCACTCCCATTTCAACCCAACAGAGTCAATACTGGCTCAAATTAAAGGTTTCGCTGCTAGGAATAATTATAAATGTACCTTCTCTGCAGTCGAAGCAGTTACAAGAGAAGCTATTAGGAACGTCACCGCGGAAGATTGGAAGAAAGCCGGAAGACAAAAGCAGAGCATATGGAAAGAGCATGGCATAATAAAGCTCTTTTGGAAAAGTTAGTGGAAGAGATGACAGTTTCATTAAATGACAATAGTGACTGTGATTGTGATAGTGACACTTCAAGAATCGGTCATAGAGACGAAAGTGATATCAGTCGAGTTTTTCCATTACCCCCGTAGAAATGGAGCAGCGGCGGAACCAGCTACATATTTGGCGTGTGCAGTTTGCATCTGTAAATATCTACAAAATAAAAATTTTATACCGTTGTCATTTTTGAAATTTTAATAAGAAGGCCTATGTTTTTGTTGTTGTTGTTGTGGTCTTCAGTCCTGAGACTGGTTTGATGGAGCTCTCAATGCCATTCTATCCTGTGCAAGCTGCTTCATCTCCCAGTACTTACTGCAACCTGCATCCTTCTGAATATGTTTAGTGTATTCATCTCTTGGTTGCCCTCTACGATTTTTACCCTCCACGCTGCCCTCCAGTACTAAATTGGTGATCCCGTGATGCCTCAGAACATGTCCTACCAACCAATCCCTTCTTCTAGTCGAGTTGTGCCACAAACTCCTACCCAATTCTATTCAATACCTCCTCATTAGTTATGTGATCTACCCATCTAATCTTCAGCATTCTTCTGTAGTAGCACGTTTCGAAAGCTTCTATTCTTTTCTTATCTAAACTATTTATCGTCCATGTTTCACTTCCATACATGGCTACACTCCATACAAATACTTTCAGAAACGACTTCCTGACACTCAAATCAATACTCCATGTTAACAAATTTCTCTTCTTCAGAAACGCTTTCCTTGCCATTGCCAGTCTACATTTTATATCCTCTCTACTTCGACCATCATCAGTTATTTTGCTCCCCAAATAGCAAAACTCATTTACTACTTTAAGCGTCTCATTTCCTAATCGAATTCCCGCAGCATCACCCGACTTAATTCGACTACATTCCATTATCCTCGTTTTGCTTTTGTTGTTGTTCATCTTATGTCCTCCTTTCAAGACACTGTCCATTCCGCAGTCAACCGAAAGTACATAAAGACGGAATGCCAATGAGACCTGTTATCAACTTCAAGAAAGCCCCAACATACCGCATAGCCAAACACCTCCAAAAGTTAGTTACAAAACACTATAAAGTAGAAAACAACAGAACAGTGATAAACACAGGAAACCTAATAGAAAACATAGAGAACATACAGGTACCACACACAGCATCACTGATTTCATTCGATATAGAAAATATGTATACCTCCATCCCTATTACAGAAACAATAGAAATCATAGAACAAAATCTCTCATCCCACAGCAACCTCACCACAGACGCAATAAAAGAAATAACAGATATGCTCAGACTGACAACTGAACAAAACTACTTTCAGTTTGAGGAAGAATATTATCTACAAACTGATGGACTGCCCATGGGATCCCCAATATCAGGAACACTAGCAAACATTTTCATCAGTCACCTTGAAAATCAGATATTTGATAAGATAACCACAAATGAAAGTTTCAAAATCATATATTGGTACAGATACGTGGATGACATTATTTGTCTGGTAGACGAACCAAGTGAAAAAATAGATGAACTCCATTCAGAATTAAACAAAGCTCATAAGAACATAAAATTCACACTTGAAAAAGAAAAAGAAAATCAAATAAATTTTCTTGACATTACAATGAAAAAAGAAAATGGAAAACATACATTTAACATCTTTAGAAAACCAACAGCCACGGACACAATAATACATTCCACATCCAACCACCCCCAAAGCCAGAAACTTGCAGCACTAAGACACATGTTACATAGATTAAACAGAATCCCACTCAGCAAGAGAAACTATGAACAAGAAATAACACGATCATACAAATAGCTAGGAACAACGGGTATGGCACACATGTGGTACACAGGCTCAATCAAAAAATAAAAACACAAATAAAAAACAAACACAACATTTCCACAATACAAAAGAACTCACAAGCTGAAAACTTACAAACACACTCAACAAACACGCACAATGACAACATCACACAGAAAAGAACCAGATGGTACACCATGACCTACACACATAAACTAACACACAGAGTTGCAAACATCCTAAAGAGACAGGGCTTCAAAACAGCATATAAGCCTGGGCAAACCCTTCAATCACACCTAAGCCAGCCAGCTACCAAGAGGGACAAATTCCAACAATCAGGAATATATAAACTTGAATGTCAAAGTTGTGATGCAGTATACATAGGCATGACATGCAGGAATTTTGAAACAAGATACAAAGAACATATCAGATGGTGGAAGTATGAAACAAACCATTCCACATTTGCAGAGCATTTAAAACACTACAACCATCATCCTACAAACATGGAACAAGAAATGAAAATAATGAGAATAAGCAACCATGACAAACATCTTATACAAATGCAAGAAAACTTCCACATCCAGAAAGCCATAGCAGAAAACAAACATGTGATAAATGAACAAACACATCAGCACAGGCTCCCTACTACACTTAATAAAGGAAATGATAACTTAATATATATATATATATATATATATATATATATATATATATATAACACCAAAATACAGACAGACACACACACACACACACACACACACACACACACACACACACACACACACAGACCCTGCCCCCCCCCCTAAAAAAAAAAAAACAATAAAATTAAATTAAATAAAATTAACACCACACCAAAAAACACTCACACACACACAAACGCACACACAAATGCATACACGAACAGACCACAGATACTTCAATAGTTACACTCATAAGTTTGGCAGTAATATTCGATCTTTGGCAAAAACATTTGACAGTCGGCAACAGAAACCAAAACATTGCATAAAAACAAACGTTCAGTCCATAGTGCTGTGGAATGTGGAAAAACAGCAAATTGGCGCTCATAGGAAGAAGAACAACACCAAAAATGCAACAGGAGCGTAATATGTAAGAAACTCTCTACGCAACCTGTAAGTACAGTTCAAAACATTACTACTTAATAGGAAATACCAACCACCAGAACTGTTTATAACCTATAGGCACAGTGACAAAAATGTAAATAAAATAGCTAACATATATACATATTCCAGGCCACTGATGATGCCTTGCAGAAAATAAAGGCGAAACGCTTATGGCACTAAAATTGTGTTTTATTCATTTGCTGTCAGACGGTCCATAAGTGAAATTTATCAATATACCATAGTACTGTCCATTCCGTTCAACTGCTCTTCCAAGTCCTTTGCTGTCTCTGACAGAATTGCAATGTCATCGGCGAACCTCAAAGTTTTTATTTCTTCTCCATGGATTTTAATTCCTACTCCGAATTTTTCTTTTGTTTCCTTTACTGTTTGCTCAATATACAAATTGAATAACGTCGGGGAGAGGCTACAACCCTGTCTCACTCCCTTCCCAACCACTGCTTCCCTTTCATGCCCCACGACTCTTATAACTGCCATCTGGTTTCTGTACAAATTGTAAATAGCCTTTCGCTCCCTGTATTTTACCCCTGCCACCCTTAGAATTTGAAAGAGGGTATTGCAGTCAACATTGTCAAAAGCTTTCTCTAAGTGTACAAATGCTAGAAACGTAGGTTTGCCTTTCCTTAATCTTTCTTCTAAGATAAGTCGTAAGGTCAGTATTGCCTCACGTGTTCCAGTATTTCTACGGAATCCAAACTGATCTTCCCCGAGGTCGGCTTCTACCAGTTATTCCATTCGTCTGTAAAGATTTCGCGTTAGTATTTTGCAGCTGTGACTTATTAAACTGATAGTTCGGTAATTTTCACATCTGTCAACACCTGCTTTCTTAGGGATTGGAATTATTATATTCTTCTTGAAGTCTGAGGGTATTTCGCCTGTCTCATACATTTTGCTCACCAGATGGTAGAGTTTTGTCATGACTGGCTCTCCCAAGGCCGTCAGTAGTTCTAATGGAATGTTGTCTACTCCCGGAACCTTGTTTCGACTCAGGTCTTTCAGTGCTCTGTCAAACTCCTTCACGCAGTGTCGTATATCCCATTTCATCTTCATCTACATCCCCTTCCATTTCCATAATATTGTCCTCAAGTACATCGCGCTTGTATAGACCCTCTATATACTCCTTCAACCTTTCTGCTTTCCCTTCTTTGCTTAGAACTGGGTTTCCATCTGAGCTCTTGATATTCATACAAGTGGTTCTCTTTTCTCCAAAGGTCTCTTTAATTTTCCTGTAGGCAATATCTATCTTACCCCTAATGAGATAAGCCTCTACATCCTTACATTTGTCCTCTAGCCATCCCTGCTTGGCCATTTTGCACTTCCTGTCGATCTCATTTTTGAGACGTTTGTATTCCTCTTTACCTGCTTCATTTACTGCATTTTTATATTTTCTCCTTTCATCAATTAAATTCAATATTTCTTCTGTTACCCAAGGATTTCTACCGGCCCTCGTCTTTTGACCTACTTGATCGTCTGCTGCCTTCACTACTTCATCCCTCAGAGCTAACCATTCTTCTTCTACTGTTTTTCTTTCCCCCATTCCTGTCAATTGTTCCCTTATGCTCTCCCTGAAACCCTCTACAACCTCTGGTTCTTTCAGTTTATCCAGGTCTCATCTCCTTAAATTCCCACCTTTTTGCAGTTTCTTCAGTTTTAATCTACAGTTCTTAAACAATTGATTGTGGTCAGAGTCCACATCTCCCCCTGGAAATGTCTTACAATTTAAAACCTGGTTCCTAAATCTCTGTCTTACCATTATATAATCTATCTGATACCTTTTAGTATTTCCAGGGTTCTTGCACGTATACAACCTTCTTTCATGATTCTTGAACCAAGTGTTAGCTATGATTAATTTATGCTCTGTGCAAAATTCTACCAGACGGCTTCCTCTTTCATTTCTTACCCCCAATCCATATTCACCTACTATGTTTCCTTCTCTCCCTTTTCCTACTCTCGAATTCCAGTCACCCATGAAAATTAAATTTTCGTCTCCCTTCACTACCTGAATAATTTCTTTTATCTCATCATACATTTCATCAATTTCTTCATCATCTGCAGGGCTAGTTGGCATATAAACTTGTACTACTGTAGTAGGCGTGGGCTTCGTATCTATCTTGGCCACAATAATGCGTTCACTATGCTGTTTGTAGTAGCTTACCCGCACTCCTATTTTTTTACTCATTATTAAACCTACTCCTGCATTACCCCTATTTGATTTTGTATTTATAACCCTGTATTCACCTGAACAAAAGTCTTGTTCCTCCTGCCACCGAACTTCACTAATTCCCACTACATCTAACTTTAACCTACCCATTTCCCTTTTTAAATTTTCTAACCTACTTTCCCGATTAAGGGATCTGACATTCCACGCTCCGATCCGTAAAACTACAGTTTTCTTTCTCCTGATAACAACCCGGAGATCCGAATGGGGGATTATTTAACCTCCGGAATATTTTACCATTTGGACTCCATCATCATTTAACCATACAGTAAAGCTGCATGCCCTCGGGAAAAATTACGGCCGTAGTTTCCCCTTGCTTTCAGCCGTTCGCAGTACCAGCACAGCAAGGCCGTTTTGGTTAGTGTTGCAAGGCCATATCAGTCAATCATCCAGACTGTTGCCCCTGCAACTACTGAAAAGGCTGCTGTCCCTCTTCACGTTTGTCTGGCCTCTCAACAGATACCCCTCCGTTGTGGTTGCACCTATGGTACGGCCATCTGCATCGCTGAGGGACGCAAGCCTCCCCACCAACGGCAAGGTCCATGGTTCATTGGGGGGGGGGGGGGGGGGTAGGGGGGGTGGAAGAAGGGCCTAATAGCAATTAATTCAAGAGAAGTACATTTCAGGAATTCAGTATGTATCATACATAACAAATATTAACCCAGAGGCCCCTGTCATTTGTAAAATTTGGAAATGTGTGGTAAGGTCTTTTGGGACCAAACTGCTGAGGTCATTGGAATCTAAGCCTACACACTACTTAATCTAACTTAAAGTAACTTAAGCTATGGATAACACACACACCCATACCCGAGGGAGGACTCGAACCTCCGACGGGGAGAGCCACGCGAACCGTGACAAGGCCCCTAAGACCGCGCGGCTACCGCGCGCGGCCCTGTCATTTGTTCTTTCTAAATAGTAGAGACTTAATAATAGAGACCGGCCTATTCCAGAAGCGTTTCCCCACCGTGATAAACACGCTTAATCTTTCTTTTGTTGCCTTAGAATTAAGTAGGCCGATCAGAAAATTAATAATAGATTTATTTGAAGCCCATAGCGACCTGTTTCTCGTCTCGAAACCGTACGGGCGCCTGATAAGAAGTTAAAACCGAGAGCAAATCATTGTGCGTTTCATTTAACTCAAATTATCTCGCATTCGAGATCTCCAATGGGGTTATTTTTTCGAACATGCGAAAATATATGGTATTCTTAAGATTTCATTCGCATAATGTGTTCATCTAACTTGACTAACAAAAAAACTTCCCACAAGTCGAAAATTCGGTAACGCCGTGAGAAAATGCACTTTCGTAAAATGTCCTTAGATCGCCTTAATAATTTGTTGCCACAGATAAAACTAAAATCAAAACGTACTGCAACTCTTCCAGAACACATTGATGCAATTTCCATATTTATGAAGTGAATAGTTTTCCTGTTTGAGTGAGTTGAATGAAATGTAAGATCACGCGTGTGTTCTGTGTGGAACGTGGCAACCCTTTTCCGCTGCTCCACGTGCTCCTGCTGAAGTGTCAGTCCGGTAGTAATTTTGGACAGACTAGTAGACATCAGAAATGGAGCCTGTACGAATCTAATATTCTACTTCACAAACAAAGGTTCCGCTGTTACGTCAGTGCTAATGGGCTTCCTTCGTTCCCGCTGCAGTTCCGCCGGTACGTCGAGTCTGAGAATCGAGGCGTTGCTGTCCCTTCATACTCGACTCGTTCTGTCATACTGAAGCATGCAGGGGTGCAAGGCTAGTGATGGCCTATTATTACTACAGAATATGAGTACACGAGCTTGCTGCTATAAAGTGACAAGGCAAAATGACCAATTGTCGGCATCAGATGGCCTTTAACGAAACTGTATTTTGTGTAACTGTGAGGGGCGTAAGATGAAAATTAATTTATGCAAAGTATGTAACTGCAAATGTGTTGCGTTACAGGAGGAGTGATATCTTGAATATGTTTCACGCTTTTCTACATCTACATCTACATCTATATTCCGCAAGTCACCTGACGGTGTGTGGCGGAGAGTACCTTGAGTACCTCTATCGGTTCTTCCTTTTATTCCAGTCTCGTACTGTTCGTGGAAAGAAAGATTGTCGGTATGCCTCTGTGTGGGCTCTAATCTCTCTGATTTTATCCTCATGGTCTCTTCACGAGATATACGTAGGAGGGAGCGACATACTGCTTGACTCCTCGGTGAAGGTATGTTCTCGGAACTACAACAAAGGCCCGTACCGAGCTACTGAGCGTCTCTCTTGTTGAGTCTTCCACTGGAGTTTATCTATCATCTCCGTAACTCTTTCGCCATTACTATTTGATCCTGTAACGAAGGGCGCTGCTCCCCGTTGGATCTTCTCTATCTCTTCTGTCAATCCTATGTGGTACGAATCCCACACCGGTGAGCAGTATTCAAGCAGTGGGCGAACAAGTGTACTGTAACCTACTTCCTTTGTTTTCCTTAGGATTCTTCCAATGAATCTCAGTCTGGCGTCTGCTTTACCGACGATTAATTTCGTTTAGTCATTCCATTTTAAATCAATCCTAATCCCTACTCCCAGATAATTTATGGAATTAATTGCTTCCAGTTGCTGACCTGCTATATTGTAGCTAAATGATAATGGATCTTTCTTTCCATGTATTCGCAGCATATTACACTTGTCTACATTGAGATTCAATTGCCATTCCCTGCACCATGCGTCAATTCGTTGCATATCCTCCTGCATTTCAGTACAATTTTCCATTGTTACAACCTCCCGATATACTACAGCATCATCCGCAAATAGCCTCATTGGACTTCCGATGTTATCCACAAGGTCATTTATATACATTGTGAATAGCAACGGTCCTACGACACTCCCCTGCGGCACACCTGTAATCACTCTTACTTCGGAAGACTTCTCTCCATTGAGAATGACATGCTGCGTTCTGTTATCTAGGAACTCTTGTCCACGTTCAAACGAAAAACATTCAAATTTCGTCTGGTGCTAACAAATAGTTAAGTTCTTGTTCATCCCACCTCCACCATACGTGCTGCGTCAAACGAAAACTGCCGCATGGGGTAGCAGCATGGTGCCAGGCAACTTGTCACGGTTTACGCAGCTCCCCCCATCGGAGGTTCGAATCCTCCCTCGGGCATGGGCGTGTGTGTTGTCCTTAGCGTAAGTTAGTTTAAGTTAGATTAAGTAGTGTGTAAGTCTAGGGACCGATGACCTCTGCAGTTTGGTCCCATAGAAGCTTACCACAAGTTTGCAAAATTTTCAAACGAAAACTAGGCACAGAAAACGTCCCTCCGACAAAAACACACACTATTTCTGTATTCATTACATCAGAGAAACTTGCGTTTATAGGCTAACAGCGAGTTGTGAGCTTATCATTCATTTCCGTAATTTATTTCAATAATTAAATCCCATTTAGAGACTGCATTCCATCATCGTGTCATGTTTTCTGCTACTGTCGTTACCTACTCGGTAATACCTCGAAAGAGTGTATATGTCGACGTTATTGTTAGACATTCTTTGAATAGACATTAAATATAAAAATAAATTTGCACCAGTCTTCGAAAAGGTTTTATCAATATAAGTATTAACCGCTAACCGATCAGTCGTTACATTGGTATATAACTAGATTCTGTGATTTAGGCAGGTGGGACTTTTGTGACATTTCAGCTTGCACCTGAGAATGGCTATAAAACCGAAATCATGAGTGTCTGAAATAAATTAAGAGTGATTTAGATGTTAACTTCGGTAATTTATTTCAAAACGGTTGCGTATGTAGTGGGAACGCCGCGAATCCGTAGTTGTACTAGCGAACTCGTGTACTGGCTCTCGTTTCACTTTTTCGAATCCTTGTAACTGTCTTTCACTGAGATACAGAAGTTTGGAATGTGGCACAGAAGTGCCCACAGCCTTCTTCTGTAATACCATATTGCAGTACTTGTGTTGCTCAGTATTCGCAGTTGCATATATGGACAACAATCAGCTGCGTTATGGAGTGATGACAGTGAAAATTTGTGCCGAACCGAGACTCGAACCCGAATTGCCCGCTTATCGAGAGCGGTCGCCTTACTATTAGTCTATCAGAGCACGACTCACTGCCAGGCCCAAACTTTCATATGTCGTCAACCATGTGTCAACAACTTATGTATTCCCATAGATGGGTGACATTTTAATTGAAAGTTGCTTGCCTGGTGTAGGCGAATAGATCTGCAACGAATTGACGCATGATGCAGGGAATGGCAATTGAGTCTCAATGTAGACAAGTATAATGTGCTGCGAATACATGGAAAGAAAGATCCATTATCATTTAGCTACAATATAGCAGGTCAGCAACTGGAAGCAGTTAATTCCATAAATTATCTGGGAGTAGGCATTAGGAGTGATTTAAAATGGAATGACTTTATAAAATTAAGCGTAGGTAAAGCAGATGCCAGACTGAGATTCATTGGAAGAATCCTAAGGAAATGCCGTCCGAAAACAAAGGAAGTAGGTTACAGTACACTTGTTCGCCCACTGCTCGAATACTGCTCACCGTTGTCGGATCCTTACCGGATAGGCTTGATAGAAGAGATAGGGAAGATCCAACGGAGAGCAGCGCCCTTCGTTACAGGATCATTTAGTAGTCGCGAAAGCGTTACGGAGATGACAGATAAACTCCAGTGGAAGACTCTGCAAGAGAGACAGACGCTCAGTAGCTCGGTACGGGCTTTTGTTGAAGTTTCGAGAACATACCTTCACCGAGGAGTCAAGCAGTATATTGCTCCCTCCTACGTATATCTCGCGAAGTGACCATGAGGACAAAATCAGAGATATTAGAGGTCACACAGAGGCATACCATCAATCTTTCTTTCCACGAACAGTGGTACTCAAGGTAACCTCCGCCACACACCATCAGGTGGCTTGCGGAGTATGGATGTAGATGTAGATACTGCAGTGCCTGTGTTGTCCAGAAATGCGGTGCAAACTTCATTCGAACTTGCACGTATGTCCACTGACACTGGCCAAGCGACTTTCTATTAAAATGTCTCCCCTGTATGGGAATATACATAGTGAATGTACGAGTGCAGGTTGTTGACACATAGTTGATGACATATGGTCTGAGGCGCCTTATCACGGTTCGCGCGGCCCCCCCCCCCCCCACCCGGCGCGTCGTTGGTTCGAGTCCTCCCTCGGGCATGGGTCTGTGTGTGTTGTCCTTAGCGTAAATTAGATTAAGTAGTGTGTAAGTCTAGGGACCAATGACCTCAGCAGTTTGATCCCATAGAATCTTACCAGAAAAAAAACAAAACATATGGAAGTTGGGGTCTGGCAGTGAGTTGTGCTGGGACAGCCTAATGGTAAGGCGACCGCTCGCAATAAGCGGGAAATCCGGGTTTGAGTACCGGTCTGGCACATATTTTCACTGTCATCACTCCATAATACAGCTGATGGCTGTCCGTATATGTAACTGCGAATACAGGGCATGTACTCTGTAATGGTGCAAAAATGTGGCGGCCCGCGACGTCACCCTCGGGCTGGGCGATGCATCAGACAGCAAGATGTCGACAGACGCGAAAAAAAAGGCCAGAATTCAGAAATTCATATAAGGTGTAGGATGGGTTAATGACGCCACAGTGGCGCCAAATTTTGCCACCGTTGTCGTGTCACATGGTGGGAAGTTCGACAGACGCCCTCTGACCAACAATCTACATTCCGCCTCTCAGAATCGATCCCAAAAGGCCTCAGGCTGTGGCATAAAGGGCGTCAATGAAACCAGCCCTTCCCCTGTGGCGTTGATCCCCACACACTTAGCGGTCTAGGACGACGGTTTACAATGCGACGAGCAACAGCACGACGTTCTTGACAACCTTTGAGACTGCTCACACCCCGCAGACGATGAGCCCCTCCTCCAAAGACGTGAGCCACCAACGCCATTGAAAGTGACCGCTCCTCTTTCGAGTTTAGCGTAGCCTTAGTTTTTACACTGCTGTACAGGGTGGAACCACTAGGGACCGCTCAAAACTGTTGGACGAAATGTGAATGTTATCCGAAGCAGTAAAGGTTGTTTATTCTTTTTCAACGCTCCCGTTTCGCGCCTTCTTGTGTGTGTGAGAGGGGAGTTGATTAATCACGCATGTGCGAATAAAATGCAAAGGGTCACTTTAACACACCCTACCCAGTTCGTCAACACCTGGAATGCCACCTATGCACCTTTGTCGAGCACTTTAATACCTGTACTGAGGAAACCCATTACGGCTTTTGTAAATATTCGCACTTTGAAAATGCCGCTACGAAGTTAACAAACGCTAAATATGCGTCATTCAAGAGCTCTTCGAGTCGTTTTAGACACTTACTTTGATAACAAGAGGTTGCAGAGGGGAGCGTCCGCCACCCCGTACTACCGTCATCGCAGTCTCGGCGCCGACCACAACCTAGAAAATACGCACATGCCGAAGGAGGACAGTGCCACAATATCGTTGATCGGTGAGAGTACCATGTTGTCGTGTGACTAGGGCCTCCGGTCGGGTAAACCATTCGCCGGGTGCAAGTCTTTCGATTTGACGCTACAGCTGCGACTTGCGCGTCAATGGGGATGAAATTATGGTGATTAGGACAACACCCAGTCCCTGAGCGGAGAAAATTTCCGACCCAGCCGGGAATCGACATTCTGTCGCGCTGACCACGCAGCTACCGGGGGCTGACTAGTACCATGTTCAAAGATTTGGAGGTCAGTTGGGCCTCCACACAACGTAACAACTGTACCAGCAAAATGATCATGTTCAACAATGCTGGACGTATCTTCATGTGGCGAGAGGTTGGAACACGTAATGCACCCAGGACCATTATCGAACCATCGTTTTGGTAGTGCAGGTGTTATGGTGTGGGGAGGCATAATATTGCATGAGGGTATTGACCTCCAAATGTTTGAACGCGGTGCACTGCCCGCTCAACGTTATTGTGACGCTGTACTCCTTCCAATTTGTAGGGGTGCGCTCGACACTAAATTTTTATTGATGATAATACGCAACCACATCGAACTACGAATGTGGAAGAGCCCTTGGAACGAGAGGATATTCGACAAACAAAATGGCCTGCCCGTTCCCCCGATTTAAATACCATCGAACACGAGTGGGATGTGTTGGGGAGACACCCACATGAACCAGCCAACCTGCTGGTGGCTGAATGAGGCGAACGCCCGACCACAACTCCTTACCAAACTTGTGGCCGGCTTGGGAGAAACGTTATAGAACATCCACTGCCGTCCGTGCTGATTACAAATCCTCTTAAGAACTACGTCCCGCCCTTTGTAATGTCCAGGGAAGTATCATGAACCGCGGCAACTTGAGTATAATTATTGTCTTTCAATAAAAGTGTAATTTCTATTCGTCTTATTGCTCATTTCTTTCGTTACCTTCTGTACTATAATGTAGCACTTCTCTCTGTCTGCGCTCCAAATCTCATGTAGCTAGGTTACTTGAGAATGACACATCACACGAATGTTACTTTCTTTCTTAAGTTTTGCACACAAGTGAAGTACCTGATGTCAACGTCCTCTGGGCAGCTGACACAACTGTAGGAGCATAATGTGAACTATGTGAAGGTCTCGTGGCCGAAGCATTATTTACGAGGGGTGCTCAATAAGTAACGCAAACATTTTTTTTCTGGAACCAGGTTGGTTTTATTCTGGTCTCAATAGACCATATTACTCCCTACTCTTTTGAGTACAAAACCATATTTTTCAATATGATCTCCGTTCAAAGCGACAACCTTACGCCACTTTCCTGGAAGGACTTGTATGCCCTCATGTTACCATTCTACTGGTCTACGTCGGAGCCAACGTCTTGTTGCGTCAACATCCTCTTCATCATCCACATACTGCTTCCCGCGGAGTGTGTCCTTCATTGGGATAAACAGGTGGAAGTCGTAGCGTGCGAAATCCGGGCTGTATGGTAGATGAGGAAGTGACTGGGCACATACCTTTGAGTATCCCAATAGGTGGACGAGTGTGTCAACACTAGCAGCAGGGACGTTCAGTTGAGCCCCGAGGTGTTTTGATCCGTCGACCACCTCGAATGAGACTGTTTGCATATTTCAACATTGCAGGAGTCACAGCCGTGAGCGGCCGGCCTGCGAGCGGATGATCGGACAGGTTTGGGGCCAACAACTCACCGTGCTTTTGTTCACTGCCGTGTCTCCTCAGAGGTTCTGCAGGTGCCTATGAAAATCTGCGATGGTGGCATTACTTAGCGGACGCCCTTTGTAGTTCTAATATGTGAGCCCCATGTAGCAGACTTTGCTCGGAACTTCGAGGCGCCTGGTGTGAATATCGTCTGTTTGGTGGTGCCCTCTGGCGATTTCGCGTTGTAGCCATTGGCTACATACACAACACATGGTATCATCAAAAGTATCATCTGCCATAAACTGTGATTTGCATACTACTTACGAGAAAAAGGCCACAATCCGACACTAATGCCATAGCAGAAGCGGCTTGCAAAATACTCATTTCATAGGTTCGTAAGTACTGTTTACCAGTCTGGGACCCTTAAAAGTTGGATTAATAGAAGAGGAACAGAAGATCCAACGAAGAGCGACGCATTTCGTTGCGAGATCGTTTACTCGGTGGGAGAGCCTTACAGAGATGATCAACAAGACGCCGCTACAAGACAGGCGTTGTGTTTCATAGACTGATTTACTGTTGAAATTTCGAAAGCTAATGTTTCAGCAAGAGTCGAACAACGCATTATTTCCTTCCACATACGTCTTGTCAAATGACCACGACGAGAATATTAGAGAAATTATATGCCATGCGGAGCTTTACCAACAATCAGTTTTCCCACGCTCCATACGTGAATGGAGGAGGGAATTGGGGGCGGGGGGTGGGGGGAGAGAGATAATGGAAATAGAAGTAACTTCCACTACACACCATAAGGTGATTTGGGCAGCACAGGCGCAGATGTAGGTACTAACGGTGTATTTAACACACTTCCACCACGATGTACCAGGGTGTGCTCCTACAAGCGAAGTCGACCTTCTAACTCATCCCAAAAGTGTTCCATTGGGCTCAGGTCGGGAATCTGGGCAGACCAGTTCATTTCAGGAATGTTATTTTCCACAATCCATTGCCTCACGGGTGCTCCTTCATAACAAGGTGGACTGTCATGCCGATAAAGTCATCGTCTCCGAACTATTCCTCTGCTGTACGCAGTAGACAATGTTCTTAAGTGTGTTCATATCCTCCCGCATTTAGTGTTCGCTTAAGTGCAATAAGGAGCTCCCACCTTAACCACTAAAAACTCCTATATGTCATAAAACAACCTCCTCCAGTCTTCACTGTAGGTACAACGCATGATGACAAGTAACCTTCACCAGACATTCGCCAAAACCCAAACCCTTCCATCAGAATGCCACAGATAATAACGTAATTCATCCATTTCCATTTACCCAGTGTCCAGTGACTTGGCTCTTTATACCAGCTCAAGCGTCACTTAGCACTGACTACATAAATTTATGGCTTATGTGCAGCTGCTCTACTATTATACCCATTCTTTTTCACTCCATTCACACAGTCATTCTGCTAGCTGGACTGTTAGCAGCCCTTTGGAACTCACGAGTCATTCCTTCCGCTGATTTCATGTGATTTTTTTACAACCACCAGTAACGCTTATGTCCAATATCGACAGTACCTATTTCATACATTTTTTTCGTCTGCGTTTGCTTAATGTAATATCTGTTTCACTATAAACTTTGGTTCGACATCTACGTAAATGTTGGTTCATATTATATGTAAAGTTATCTCACAAAACTTGATGTACGCATATATTTTTAAAAACTATATTCTGTCAAAATGCTAATACAGTATATTATATTAGCATTTGTAGAACTGATTCATGCATCGGGCACGTAGGTTTGTACTTACGTTAAATCTGGAGGGAAGTCCGTCCATTATGAAACTTGTTAGGTGGGAACAGAAAAAGTGAATTTGGCGGTAGAACCGCAAGGAGTCTTTGAGGCACGAGACAGTCGGTGACAATCATGGAAACTGTTCAGACCTCGGATATTTAAGGAGGCAAGGGAAGCAGCAGACTGAGTAACAATGCCTTGGATGTAGAACATTACTGACTAGTTATCTATGGCATTTACTGGTTAGCTCTGAATGATAAAAATCCGGACCCTGGAAGATAATTTTCAGAGCACATATACGTCGAGAGCCATTATTATTTTAGTCACAGAAGATCGCTACAGCCCCCATTTTCAACTCAAGTAAAAATGCTGATTATATTTTTTTTCATGGACCAGTAATTTACTTCAGATGCTAATTATGAGCTCTTTTCTTTCAAATTTGTGCGTGAAAATCGGCTCGATCCTTTGTCATTTAGCTAGACTGGATGTCTGGATCTCTTTCCTAGTGATGCAATATATCCAGTGTCCTATTTTGTTGAAATGTAAAGTATTTATTGCTTCAATAGTGCTCATTAACCTTTGTGGAGTAGCAGATACCTTCAGCGTTCATTAGTTTTGTTTCTGAAATACTCCAAGTAATTTGCATAGATAATAGTTATACTTTTTGCAAAAGTGTCAATGCAAAGAAGAAAACTAATTTACTTTGCTTAAACTTCATGCTTGCCAAAATATTAGTTCAGTACTAAAAGTAACCGAATAAAACAGTGATCGTAAAAAGTGGTTACAGATCATTTCAGTTTAAGGGCCAACATGGCGATTACCGACTTCACAGGTTTGCAAAAGTGTTACAATTCATGCATTTGTATTTTTAAATTGTTTCCATGTTGTGCATTGCCAGATGTGTTTAGTTCTGACCTCATTCGATTGGTAGAATAAGTTATGGGTTGCTATGCTAATTACTGTAAAAGTGCTTATGAAGTGTTAGCTGTCATTTTAATAGCATTTATATTTTGAAAGATAAACTGTTCAGGGCAGGGACCTGCGTCCAGCTCGGGATTCTGACGAGCTAAGGCACCAAATGAACAGAATTTGGCACGATATCCCTCACGAGGAAGTCCAACAACTCTATCAATCAATGTGCAGTCGAATAACTGCTTGCATGACGGCCAAAGGTCGACGACTTGCTTCATTTGTGAAGCTCTCTACCGATTATTTTCGTAGATTTCTTCTGGGTGTTTTTGAGTTCTTCGCATTTTTCGGATGTTCTAAGGCTGTTACCTTTTTTCCCAGGTTTGTATTATGTCTTCTACGATTCTGTCGCGTTCATGTTCCAACATCTGTTTTTCCTTTTCCTTGGTGGTTGCTACAATTTTATCAGTTCTTTCATTTTTCTCACAGTTCTGCCCTGTGGTTACTCTCAGTTTTCTTAATTTTTTCTGTTTTTCTTTCTTGTTTTATCGTAGGTAATGTAGGTCTGTTCTGGAAGTCCTGTTGATTCTCTTGATTTCTCCGTTTGACATTAATTTCGCTTTGATTTGGAGCAGGAGACGATCGGATTTTAAAAATTCTTTCCTTGTTCATACACTCATAATTTCCCTGGCGTTTTTCACGAAGCCTGTCCTCCCATTATATTGAAGTTTCCCCACCCCCTCTACATACCTCTATACTCAAGATTTTCAGATTGATTACCATTCACTTTTTCCCAGGCTACAACTGCTTTTATCTCCTAGTTAATTGTTTCTGCATTGTGTAACCCGCTTACCGTTAACCTGTCCCTACTTTTAGTCAGGATTTCCAGAGATACCACCGCTCTGTTCTTCTTGCTACCTCTTAATTTCGTAGTTCATCTATCCTGTTACATTTTAACATCTGTTGTATCACCGCATTTCAAATGGTTCCAATTAAGAATCCTTCAGTTTCTCACACAATCCATGATTTGCTTCCATATAATTATGTGATCTACTTCCGCATACTTCTTTTTTACTATGTAAATGTTACTGAACATTAAGCCGCCAGTGCAATAAGCATCAATTCTGAAACAGCTTCGAGTCCAACAGAATCAAGTATAGTAGTCTTTATCCCAAACACAGGTTTCTCTTCGGCAGTGTTACCAGATAACGAGATACATAACAAGCTTATTTTATCTTTTGCGCGACCCTGGGACTTGTTGACTTATGCAGCACCGATAAAGCGTGGGAATATTTAAAAATGAATCTCAGTTGGCAAACAAGCACATACAGCAATAATACCGTCTAGCACACTGAATTCATAACGAAAGTCGGTGGATTACTTTTTATCCACCTAAGTGTCTGTTCTCTAAATATAAATAGCCTTAAATCCTATATCCACCTGTATTCAAAACTCTGCATTATTTACGAAAATTATTTTATCTACTCTCTACACTTCTAATTATTTACATTTCATCCTGGGAAAAAAGAGTTTAAAATATGTATCTTCTAAGTTAAGTCATAGGTTGAGAATATCTCGAGCGTTCCTACACTTCTCGGGGCCTAAACTGATCTTCCTCGAGGTAGGTTTCTACCAGTCTTTTCATTCTTATGTAAATAATTCTTGTCGGTATTTTACAGCCATGACTTACGAAACTGATGATTTGATAGTATTCACACGTGTCTGCACATGCCTTCTTTGCAACTGGAATTATTTTTGAAGTCTGAGGGTATTCACTTATCTTGCACTCCAGGTGGAATAGTTTTATCATGGCTGGCTCTCCCAAGGATATCAGTAGTTCTGAGGCAATATCATCTAGTCCAAGGTCTTTGTTTCACCCAAATTATACTATTATCGTACCCAAAGACTGGAAAGTTGCACAGGTCACACCAATATTCAAGAAAGGTAGTAGGAATAATCCACTAAATTACAGGCCCATATCGTTAACGTCGATATGCAGCACAATTTTGGAACATATATTGTGTCCAAACATTATGAATTACCTCGAAGGAAACGGTCTATTGACACACAGTCAACATGGGTTTAGAAAACATCGTTCCTGTGAAATACAACTAGCTCTTTATTCATGTGAAGTGTTGAGTGCTATTGACAAGGGATTTCAGATCGATTCCGTATTTCTGGATTTCCGGAAGGCTTTTGACACTGTACCACAGAAGCGGCTCTTAGTAAAATTGCGTGCTTATGGAACATCGTCTCACTTATGTGACTGGGTTTGCGATTTCCTGTGAGAGAGGTCACAGTTCGTAGTAATTGACGGAAAGTCATCGAGTAAAACAGAAGTGATCTCAGGCGTCCCCCAAGGTAGTGTTATAGGCCCTTTGCTGTTCCTTATCCATATAAACGATTTGGGAGACAATCTGAGCAGCCGTCTTCGGTTGTTTGCAGATGACGCTGTCGTTTATCGACTAATAAAGTCATCAGAAGGCCAAAACAAACTGCAAAACGATTTAGAAAAGATATCTGAATGGTGCGATAAGTGGCATTTGACCCTAAATAACGAAAAGTCTGAGGTCATCCACATGAGTACTAAAGAAACTTGTTAAACTTCGGTTACACGATAAATCAGTCTAATCTAAAAGCCGTAAATTCAGCTAAATACCTAGGTATTACAATTACGAACAACTTAAATTGGAAAGAACACATAGAAAATCTTGTGGGGAAGGCTAACCAAGGCTGCGTTTTATTGGCAGGACACATAGAAAATGAAGCAGACGTACTAAGGAGACTGCCTACACTACGCTTGTCTGTCCTCTTTTAGAATACTGCTGCGCGGTGTGGGATCCTTACCAGGTAGGACTGACGGAGTACATCGAAAAAGTTCAAAGAAAGGCAGCACGTTTTGTATTATCGCGAAATATGGGAGAGAGTGTCACGAAATGAGACGGGATTTGGGCTGGAAATCATTAGAAGAAAGGCGTTTTTCGTTGCGACGGAAACTTCTCACGAAATTCCAATCACCAACTTTCTCCTCCGAATGCGAAAATATTTTGTTGACACCGACCTACATAGGGCGGAACGATCACCACGATAAAATAAGGGAAATCAGAGCTCGTACGGAAAGATATAGGTATTCATTTTTTCCGCGCGCTATACGAGACTGGAATAGTAGAGAATTGTGAAGGTGGATCAATGAACCCTCTGCCAGGCACTTAAATGTGATTTGCAGAGTATCCATGTAGATGTAGATGTAGATCTTCATCTACTACATTTTCTCTTTCCATAATATTGTCTTCAAGTTTCTTTCCTTTATGTATCTCTACTCAGCATTCATTTCACCTTTCAGGCTTTCTATCTTTCTTCAATACTGGTTTGCCAACTGAGCTGATGGTATTCAAAGGTCTCTTAATTTTCCTGCTGGCGGCATCTACCTTTCCCCTAGTCAACCTTGTTTCTGAAGCTTTGCATTTCTTCTCTTTTTGTCACTGCTTAACCGTTGCGTACTTAATGTTAACTTCAGTGTTAGATGTCTGTTTTCCCTTTTGCTTGCTTCATTTGGCTCATTCTTATATTTTCTGTTTTCATCGATTAAATTTAATATCTTGTGTCTCACTCAAGATTTTCTACAGGTATTCTTGCCTTCGTTTTCTGTTGTATTCTTCCGTCTGTTTCAATCAATTGTTGCCTGATGCTACCTATGAAAATCTCAACAACCTCTCATTTTTTAAAAAATTAATCCGCGTCTGATCTATGTAATTTCCTACCTTTCTGCAGTTTCAGTCAGAAAGTTTATAACCAACAAATTACGTTCAGAGTCTGCGTCCACCCCTGAAAATATTTTTTAGTTTAATGGTTTCTAAATGTCTGTCGAACCATTATGTAATTTATATGAAGCCATTAGGTGTTGCCAGGTCTCTTTCACATTTACAGTTTTCTTTCCTGATCTTAAAACAAATTTTATCAATGATTAAATTGTGCTCTGTGTAAAATTCCACCAGACAACTTCCTCTTTCACTCCCTGGACGCAGTCCACATTCTACTATTTCTCCTTCTCGCCTTTTTCCTACTGTTGATTTCGCAGTCACTCATCGGAATTAAATTTTCATCTCTCTTAATTATCTGAACAATACTTATTTATTATCATACTTTGTTTCAATCTCTTCAACTTCGGCGAAGGTAGTCGGCATAGGCATTTGTACTATTGTAGTGGGTGTTGGCTTTGTAATTGTCTTGGAAGCAGTAACACATTCAGTATGCTGCTCATAGTAGCTTACCCTACATCCCTAAATTATTATTCATTATTAGGCCCACTCCTGCTTTACCCCTTGTTGATTTTGTGTTGAAAACCATTGCAATGACCTGGCCGGAAGTGCCGTTCTTCCTGCCACTGTATTTTGTGATATTACTGACTTTGGAGCCATTAGATTCCTTCCCAAGACTCACTCCATAATTTAGCTGCGATTACAGCAGATGAGGCATAACATAAGAGAGACAGTGAAAGGAGGACAACAGGTGATACAATGATTACCAATTCCGTGAGAAATTGTGCCAGTTTAGTAGTAGGATAATCTGATTGGTTGCCGATACATGAGACAGCACGCCAGAATTGTTAGATTCATTTATTTATATTTGATAAAGGATAATTCGGATAACAATAGCTTTATCTCGGAACTCTTCCATTTGGTCCGTGTTTGCATAGAAAAACAACAGGATGGGAATTATGAGTTCGCCGTGATGCAAAACACTTTTTGTTATTTGTTTACTTATTTATTATCAAACTAGTTTCAGCGACCAATATCGTCATCACCGGTGGGTTCTTTAAATCTAAAACATGTAGAAAATAGCATAGTTATACATAGACTGTAAGACATTAGCAGATTTTTACTGTTTGTTTTTTGGATATAGTTTTCTGTGCTTACTTTCACACTACCTTATTTTTTGTAGGTTATAGCATGTTTTTAAGGATTGTTGTCGCTGTTTGCGGCAAATTTGGCGTGTTTTTCTCTGGCCGTTTTTCTCGGCATACATCATATCATCTGCAGCCGTGTGAGCAGCTGTTAGTAAACAAATACTAAAAGATGAACTGCGCATGTCAGCGTTATACACTTGGGGTTGCGGTAGTGTCAAAACTGTATTTGTTTACTAACAGCCGCTCACACAGTTTGCAGATGACATGATGTATGCCGAGAAAAACGGCAACAGAAAACCACGGAAATTATGCCGCAAACAGCGACAACAAACCATAAAAACTTGCTATAACGCACAAAAAATAAGGTAGTATGAAAGTAGCCACAGGAAACTATATCAAAAAAACAAACAGTAAAAATGCAATAATGTGGTTACAGTGTTTGTATAACTATGCTATTTTCTGCATGTTTTAGATTTAAAGAATCCACTGATGTCGGCGATATTTGTCGCTGAAACTACTTTGGGGAATAAATAAGTAAGCAAATAACAAAAAGTGTTTTTGCATCAAGGCGGATTCACAGTTCCCTTATCGTTGATAATTCAGATACTACTGTCTACCATGCTAAATACACTCGCAATAGCAAGCTTTCTTCCACTGATTTCAAATCACAATTTTATAACTGTTCTCATTAACATTAGAATAACGATATCCAGTTGGAGCCCATCGTGCATCTTCGCTCCCACCAAAAGTGAGCTTCGAAGCGAAGTGACTCGGGCTATCTACTGTAGTCCAAAGTGAGGATTGAGCCGTATGGTTTTACGTTACTGGCCACACAATTAAGATCTCGGATGTGCGTCACATAATGTGGTTTCCAAAGAACTGGACTCTGCGTACGAAGCAGAGAAGACTAGTAACAGTGTATATAATTTTTGTAAACATGTTTTTTTATATGACGTAACGTAACAGAATTGTGAGTGAATCTAACATGAGCTATGAAACGTGTGATTTTGTAACTGAAAGTATGTAATACGTCTTTTTAGCAGTTAAGAGCTCTGTCAGCTTCTATTGCCGTTCCTAATTTGGACCTTATCAGATCACTTAGTATAACCGAGAGCCTAGGCCACCTCACTAGTTATTCTATAGCCACTCTCTCCAAGAACAACAAACTAGCGACGTGAGGTCCACATCTGTGCTAGTGCAACGTCATCTATAAAGACATCTCTCGAACAGCGCGCAAATATAACGAACACCTAGATCTTTTCGTGCGAGCTCTCATTTATCTTATGTTATTATGATGATCGTTTCTCCCTATGAACGTCGGCGTCAACAAAATATTTTTGCTTTCGGAGGAGAAAGTTGGTGATTGAAATTTCTTAAGAAGTCCCCACCACAACAGGAACGCTTTTGTTTTAATTATGTCCACCCCGAATCCTGTATCACGCCCGTGACGCTCTCTCCACTATTTCTCGATAATACAAAACGATCTGCTCTTCTTTGAAATTTTTCGTTGTTCTCTGTCAATCCTATCTGGTAAGGATACCACATCGCGCAGCAGTATTCTAGAAGAGGACGGACAAGCGTAGTATAGGCAGTCATATCCCTGTTGCATCTTCTATGTATCAGCCAATAACTCGCAGTCTTCGGTTCGCCTTCCCCAAAATATGTCCTATGTGTTATTTCCAATTTAAGTTGTTCGTAATTGTAATTCCTAGGTATTTACAGCCTTTACATTTGATTAATTTGTCATGTAACAGAAGTTTAACGGATTCCTTCTAGCACTCATGGTATGGCCTCACATTTTTCGTTTTTTACGGTCAAATGCCAATTTTCGCTCCTTATTCATGCTTTTTCTAAATCGTTTTGCGATTTGTTTTGATCTTCTGATGACGGCATCATCTGCAAACAACCTGAGACGGCTGCTTGGATTGTCTCCTGGGGAACGCCAGAAATTACTTCTATTTTACTCGATGACTTTCTGTCAGTTACTACGAACTTTGACCTCTCTGAGACGATACCACGAATCCAGGCACATCACTGAGACGATATTCCATTAGCAAGCAATTTCATTACAAGCTGCTTATGAGAGTCAGTGTCAAAAGCTTTCAGGAAATCTAGAAACATGGAGTCGATTTGAAATCTCTTGTCAATAGCACTCAACACTTCGTGTGAGTAAAGAGCTAGTTTCTCAAGAACGATATTTTCTAAATACGTGTTGACTGTGGGTCAATAGACCGCTCCCTTCGAGGTAAATCATAAAGTTCAAAGACAACATATGTTCCAAAATACTTCTGCGTATCGACGTCAATTATATGGGCTTGTAATTTAGTGTCTTACTCCTATTGCCTTTCTTGAATGTTCTGCATTTCCAGTACAGATGGATACAGTTACGTTTCATTCGTGGTAAAACGGGGGAGGGTGATCGAAGGAGGAATTAGTGTGTAGAATGAGTGTATATTTGGAATTCGATACTTAGTATAGTGAAAATTTAACCCTCCCCACTACTCATCTCCTTTTTTCTTTCCTACAGCCGTAATTTCACCAACTTCCACCATATCTAACTTCAACAAACGCATGCCTGTCTGTAGATTTTCTACCTACCTATCCGATTAAAGGACCTAACATTCCAGGCTCCACCACATAGAATATCAGTCGCAAATATCAAACAGAACAGACACCACATTGTTGTTTGATACAGTGGCCGTAAATATCAAATTTCCAAAATTCCACACTCCGCCACATGGAACATTAGTCGCACATGTCAGACAGAACAGACACCACATTGTTGTTTGATACAGCGGCGGTAAATATCAAGTTTCCAAGGAGAGACCGACTCCATCCACAGTCGAGCATCGAAATAATTCGATGGAGATCGTCGAAAATTTGTGCCGCACCGGAACTCGAACCCAGATCCCCCGTTTGACTTGAGCGATAGTAAATAGTGGACGCTACTAGCCTGTATCAAGTTAAGAATTTAGGACGGACAGCCGCTCGCGTCAAGGCCGGTATTACACTGTCATATCTCTTTGTCAAAGTTGATATGTCAAATATTTATGTGAAAGAAATTTTATGCTGTAATAGGGAACTTTGTCAAATCTCGCCTGTCGTCAAATAAATATGATCACGTCTAGCGCCTCACTGTAGATTTGATCGTAAAAGTCGTTCGTTTTCTGTTCACTGCAATGTGAAATGTAACCGCTTGGAGCGCTGGCTACATCCATTTGACGTCTCTGCAGTGTTTTAATTTTTTTTTTAAACGTGGCTTCAAAGTTGTTTTGTCCCCTCGACTCTCTTTTTGTTTATAAATTTGCTTCGACTAGGGTGGGGGTTGAGCGAGGGGCACAGTGCATGCTATTAAGTGTGTGTTGATCGGCGGGTGGAGTATACTGCAGGCGACTTCATATCCACAATCACACCTACAGCCATCCACCTCTACATCTGGAAACATCCAGGCAGCTTTTCAGCAAGCCCGAATAGAATAAAAAAGTTCTTTCGTAACTTTCCATTCTGCTTTGTCTATTTTTGAACTCTGGATGCCACAAGTTAAAAAGCGCTTCATCTGTTTCGTACTTTTTATTAATGTTGTAGTTGTTGGAACACTAATGCCATTAATTAAATTATTCAAAAGTAAGAATAGTTCTTATTGCCCATACAGTGTACTAAACATTTCTTTACCTTAATATATTCTCCTTTAATAGCTTTATAAATCATTTCACACGTTTCTGGAATTGTTTTAGTTAATATGCAATGTGATATTCGAGTGCAGTGCTGTAAACTAGAGTAGACCTCTCCTGTATTAAGAAATCGAATGTCACAGTTTGTTTGTCTTCTACACAATTAGCATTTCTCAAGAGAGTAATCTGTTTCGTAAATTGAGAAGCCCCTTTACTGAGCAAATACTGAAAAATGCTTTCATCCATTCGTAAGTAATTTGCATATTAAGACCTGACTTCCTCCACTTGTAGCTCTCGTAATAAATTTTGGTGAATGCTTTTACTATCCCGACGTAATACGTATGGCTTCATCAAGGTATGTTACCTTTTTTCCGCCGCTTTTCTTCCAAATGCACACACAATGCAATTGTGGTACTAATAACTGGAGCGCACAATAACAAGTTGTTGTCCGCCATCTTAAAATTTAACGAAAAATGTGACGACAGTGTAATACTCCTTTTTAGAGTCACGTCAAAGATCTTTGTCAAAGAAATTTGACGAATAATTGAGCATGTTTCATTGTCAAAGAAATGTAATAGTGTGATACCCACGGAGGTAAAAATAAAAGGAGTTGTCATGACGTCACAAACTTGAAGCCTTCGACCATAGATACTAGTAGACTGGCCTTGCTGTGCAGAAGTTATAGGGCTAGTGTTGCTCCAACATAAACCACGTGACTGTTGGCAAAACGCGGCGGGATTTCAAATCAGCGGTCTGCCATCCTATGTTTGTATCGGATTTTCCCCGCATTTCTCAATTGACTGCCAAACGCTTCCAAAAAAAACTACTTTTTTATTTGTGAAAAATCATGCCAGAACTACATTTGTCCTGGATTTGTTAACAGTACCATTTATAAAATCTAACAAATACATCGAACGCCACTCTGGTGGGCAGCGGGACGAAATTACTATAAACTATCAATTACAGTAAAATGTCGTTAAAATTCTTTTAAACAGTAAGAGTGGGCTCGTGTCAAAACTTTAAACATTGTATTCGCCACGTTTCGAGCTCTAGTGACTTATAAAAGAAAATGGGCTATGGGAATTATGTCAACTATAGGTGTCAAAATTGTTTACTTTAGGAGCAGGTCCATTTTAGAGAATCAATTTTAGGTGCACTTCAAAGGTTCAGTTCCCACTATTTTTACAAAAGTTTAAACTATCAGTTTTAAAAAAACATGATATTTTAGATGAAAGGTGAGACTTTGCAGTTTCAGAAAATAATTTTGGAGCCTAGGTTTAAAAATGACAGACGCTGTAAATACGAATTATAGATATACATTGTAAATAATAACTAACCTATCAAAACACTTCTCCGCGAAGTGCTTCGAGCAAAGGCGCGTATGTGCAGATGGCTTAAAGTTTTTCCGTTTCAGAGCCTGTATCCAAAGCTGCCTTCGGTTTTCATACTTACGGAACCTATGAGTAGGAACGAGAAACGATTATACTTACTTCTGTAACCGAATTATCACAGATACTTTCCAAAATGTAATATGAGTCTGACTTTACAGGCATCGCTTTCAACACTTTAACTTACGTGATACTCTATTTCAAGAGTAAAAAACATATGAAAGTCACTTCACCAGATTTCAATAAACGCATCTGCACTATCATAGAAACACTTACACGTGAAATGTAATCCATTTCCCCGACAAAACGCTGAGTACAGCCATAAGCGCAACACGAAACAACCATGTTTTGCCAACATTCACGTGACTTCAGCCCAGAGATGTTGGAGCCACGAAAATGACGTCATGACCAGTCTATTATATTTATGGTCGAAGCTTGAAGCCGACCCAAGTGAAGATCCGCCATGTTAGCTACCCCAAAACATTCGCTTCTGGTGGTTTGATTCTGTGTAGTCGTGAAGTGTTTTGATAAAAAAAAAATGTCGGCTTGCGTCGCTTACGGATGTACTAATCGTTCTGATTGTTGTCTAAAGTTTAAACAAATCACATTTCATTCGTAAGTGGACTTATTTAAGAGCTATTTTCTTGCATATACTTGAAATTCTGATGCACTGTAAAGTTTTACATTATGGTTTTATTTCTGTGATTTGACTTTAGATTTCCTATCAGTCCAAAGCGAAGAGCTCTCTGGAGGTGAGCAGTACACTTGGTTTTCATTGTTTGCTTATTCCCAAGTAACTGAAAAATCCTGGCAAGAAATATCCTGGAAACGGGGACTAATGTTTTAAAATGCAATAATTTAATATAAAAGTAATGGAACTACGTGTAGTTAATTAAATCTTCAGTAAAATGTGTGTAACACGTGTTACAGTGGTTAAATTATAAGTACTTAAAGGGTTGCATATTTGTTAAAGCAAAGTTACCTATCTATGTCCAGGCTATTTAAACCATTACATTAATCACTGTGTTGTCATGTTAAATTGCTGCTATTTGCCACCTTGAATGTCACTCGGTAGGTGCAGTTTAAAAACAAAGCAGATGTGTAAACTACAATAGGCCTGACAATCGCAAATTCAGTTCTTTTCCTTCGTAATTTAACGAATCTTTCACTTTGTTGACATGACAGCTGGCTTGTTTATATCATCCCTGCATACGTCTGTTGGACACCAAAGGAAATAAGGTAAGTTCCTTGCAAACTTGAACATTTGAAATTTGCATTTGACTTGAAAATGCAACGACTACAAATCGGTGCCTCTAAACTATCAATCATTGCTTTTGGAGTTCTGGCTTTATGATTTATCGACACAAACACAATGAAAGTGAATAGAAATGGATTACGAAAGCACGTTTTTAATAACACATACTTCTCTTCTCGGTTATTCGAAGTGTATAAACAAAAAGGAATTACAGTACTGGGGCCAGAAGCGTCATATTTCCGTGTCACATTACTGTATCGAATACGCATTTAAGACCAGAAAAACGTTTGAAGTTGCGTTCCTTATGCTGTGTTGTTCACTAAAACAGTGTAACATTTACTATATAAAATAAATGTCACGTGCATACGACAGAAATAACGAACAAGAAGCAATTGTAAACACTCGTCTGCTTATGTTTTGGGGGATCCAAGATGGCGGCAGGCCCCGCCCACTGGCTTCAAAACAACGCACAGCGTAAGTCTGTAGCACCATCTCCCCTTATTCTACCTCCATGGTGATACCAGCCAAAGTGGGAAATCCGTGGTCGAGTTCTGGTCCGGCATAAATTTTCAGTGTTTACCATTGGATTACTGCAAGGCCAGATTGCGGCTGTAGTCAGTCTCTACTTCCAAAAGACATGTTTTTTTTCTTTTTTTTTCAAAATAATATAAGTTTTTTTTTATTATTTTTGTTTCCAACAGCCTCCCGAGTACTCCGCGACGGCAGATTCGACATGAGCATCAGGCCTGGAATGCCATCCTTTCCTTCCTATGTTTACCGGCACCAACCTGCTGCTTCGGTGCCCTGTGGGTGCAATGTGACGCAACGCCAGCTGGGCACTGGAGACCTGGCGGCCACGTGACAGCGTTGACATGCAGCGTCACGTGACGCTGACGCGGCAACGGCGGATCCGACGCAGCTGGTGAGTCGTGCGTGTGAACACCGTCTAAAATCTAAACTTCGAACTTGAGCAGCGTTTCGCGTTCCGAGGCACGTGCTGACTACCGGGAGAGCTGACGCGTTAGCCGAGACCCCTCTTCTATGTAGGGTGACCAGATGCAATTGTTTGAAAAGGAGGACAAACAGCTTCAACAAGGAGGACAAAGGAGGAAAAAAGAGGACACATCAAACGGGTCAATGAGGATACCACCCGTCAGCCTTGGACAAGCCACGTGACTGCCGGGAATTACCGGTAAAACTAGTAGTTAATTGTTACTGATGGTCAGGTGGTGATTAACTGAGCAATATATAAAAAAAATTAAAAACATTGATTGTGGTGACTGTGTGGCGTCAATTGCTATGTCAACAACACGGAATTGTTTACAAAGCGAAAAACGTAAGACCATTCACCTCCCTTCTTTCGACGCACCGCTACGAACATCTACAATTCAAGCAGCAGCTGACGACATGTAAACTGCACTTTAACCTTCCCAATGCAAATAGATTGAGTGACTATGAAACAATGAAATAAAACCAGACAGTTAATCTGTCGAGTTATTTCTTACCTTTATTGGCCACTGAGACGTACGTTCCAACTCCACATATCTTACATTCCGCTTCAAATTCATTTCTCCCTTTCTTGAAAGCCGAATATTTGCAGGAAAGGACATCAGAAAATGTACAACTTCGTTCAGGCATAGCCAAATATTTTATAACTCACTCGGTGAAAAATTACACTCACAAATCACACGTGCACCACAGGAAGCCAAGTCAATACAAATCGAAGATTCGAAACGAAAATTTTAAATAATCGATATTTGCATTCGCTTATAGGTCGATCAATGATAACATCGACGATCCTGGTACCACCTACTAACACCCTCTTCGTACGTGTTTATCACGAAGGCTATGCCAATAGTTAAAGTATTTAACAAAAGAGCAATAGAACGGGACGAATTGTAAATTTAACTGTATTACGCTCAACTTTGCGAAAAAACCGGACACTAAAAATCCGCCCGGACCCCGGACAAAGAGCTAAAAAGGAGGACATGTCCGGATTAATCCGGACGTCTGGTCACCCTACTTATATGGGAGATACAGGCGCGGATCCAAAGTTCGGTTGTGCTAGGGAAGGGAGACACATTTTCTTTCTATTTCTCTCCTAACCCCGCTTCCGCCCCCATACATAACTCGCCGTCATCCCAACTTCCAACGTGTCACAGGTGTATATGACCTTTTGATTTTCTTTTTTTTTCCTAAGTTTTCGACTTCAGTCTGCTGTAGATCACGGGAAGCAACTGGTTATCTCGTTAATCCTTTCTTCCAGGTTGTGCTAGGGAAAGGAGACACATTTTCTTTCTATCTCTCTCCTAACCCCGCTTCCGCCCCCATACGTAACTCGCCGTCATCCCAACTTCCAACGTGTCACAGATGTATATGACCTTTTGATTTTCTTTTTTTTTTTCTAAGTTTTCGACTTCAGTCTGCTGTAGATCACGGGAAACAACTGGTTAGCTCGTTAATCCTTTCTTCCAGGTGATCTTGGTCCTTGTACTTTGCTTTTCTTTTACCGCCTTAAATTCGCGAACTTTCATTCGCAATATCTCTCTGTCCCAGATGTTTGGCTGATCCAAACTTCCTCCATATCGTTTCCTACTTCCTCAACCCATTCTATAGTCGCCTCTTGTTGTAACCATACTTCTGGGAGTCGAAGCTGGAACCAGTTTTATAGCTGTTCACTGCTCGGAATGCAACAATGCTCTGTAATTGTTATACATTATTAAATATTACAACGAAATGAATAGTAAGCAGAACACGATAATAAAACACACATAATCTAAAACATGGGCACATTCATAGTCACTGTATAATTATCATACACTTAAATCTTAAAAGTTAGAAAGCAGGACACAACACTTGCTTAGGGAACTACACACAGCTTTCAACACTCACTTGTTCATGCCCACAAAATCTGTGACGAATGAATTCGATTCGGGAGATGTTTGTTTCCCTTTCAGTTTAAGAAGTCATGGAATTCCGAAAAATTGTATTTCAAATTAACTTTCACCATCAGTCTCTACTTTCATTCGAATTTTCTTAGTTGGGGGAGTTACTTACGGCCTAAATAATATGAATAAAGATGCAATTAGCTGTGCTGTACTTCCTACAAATACTCATGCCAACGCTATACACATGAAAGCATTAGAGTTATCGCCAAGCAAATCCAGCTCAATTATACCAACTCCAGCCAAGTATTATTGAAGATCTTCGACTTGAATGCATTATCAACGACACCTTGTGAACGATTTCCTAATACGGCGCGGTATTGCACTTTAGATTAGGGATATGATATTGGCATGAAGTGCAGAATCTTTTACAATGGTACAAATATATAAAGTTACATGTTGAAACTATCCCCCATGAACCATGGACCTTGCCGTAGGTGAGGTGGCTTGCGTGCCTCAGCGAAATAGCAAATAGCCGTACTGCAGGTGCAACCACAACGGAGAGGTACACTAATGACCAAAAGTATCCGGACACCTGGCTGAAAATGACTTACAAGTTCGTGGCCCCCTCCATCGGTAATATTGGAATTCAATATGGTGTTGGCCCACCCTTAGCCTTGATGACAGCTTCCACTCTCGCAGGCATACGTTCAATCAGGTGCTGGAAGGTTTCTTGGGGAATGGCAGCCCATTCTTCGCAGAGTGCTGCACTGAGGAGACATATCGATGTCGGTCGGTGAGGCCTGGCACGAAGTCGGCGTTCGAAAACATCCCAGAGGTGTTCTGTAGGATTCAGTTCAGGACTCTGTGCCGGGCAGTCCAGTACAGGTATGTTATTGTCGTGTAACCACTCCGCCACAGGCCGAGCATTATGAACAGGTGCTCGATCGTGTTGAAAGATGCAATCGCCATCCCGGAATTGCTCTTCAACTTGGGGAAGCAAGAACGTGCTTAAAACATCAATGTAGGCCTGTGCTATTATAGTGTCACGCAAGACAACAAGGGGTGCAAGCCCCCTCCATGAAAAACACTGCCACACCATAACTCCACAGCCTCCGAATTTTACCGTTGGCACTAAACACGCTGGCAGATGACGTTCACCGGGAATTCGCCATACCCACACTCTGCTATCGGATCGCCACATTGTGTATCGTAATTCGTCACTCCACACAACGTTTTTCTACCGTTCAATCGTCCAATGTTTACGCTCCTTACACCAAGCGAGGCGTCGTTTGGCATTTACCGGCGTGATGGGAGGCTTATGAGCAGCCACTCGACCATGAAATCCAAGTTTGCTCACCTCCCGCCTAACTGTCATAGTATTTTCAGTGGATCTTGATGCAGTTTGGAATTCCTGTGTGATGGTCTGGATAGATGTCTGCCTGTTACACATTACGACCCTCTTCAACTGTCGGCTGTCTTTGTCAGTCAACAGACGAAGTCGGCCTGTACGCTCTTGTACTGTACGTGTTTCCACTTTACTATCACATCGGACCTAGGGATGTTTAGGAGTGTGTAAATCTCGCGTACAAACGTATGACACCAGTGACACTGAATCACCTGACCATGTTCGAAGTCCGTGAGTTCCGTGGAGCACCGCATTCTGCTCTCTCGCAATGTCTAATGACTACTGAGGTTGCTGATATGGAGTACGTGGCAGTAGGTGGCAGTACAATGCACCTAATATGAAAAACATGTTTTTGTGGGTGTCCGGGTACTTTTGATCACATAGTGTATATGATGAGAGACCAGTCAGACGTGTGGTTCCTGAAAAGGGGCAGCAGCTTTTTCAGCAGTTGTAGGGGCAACAGTCAGGATGATTGACTGATCTGCGTATGCAACATCAACCAAAATGGCATTGCTGTACTGGAACTGGAATGGCTGAAAACAGAAGGAAACTACAGTGGTAATTTTTCTCGAGGGCATGCAGCTCTACAGTATGGTTAAATGATGATACCATCCTCTTGGGTGAAAAATTCCGGAGATAATAGTCCCCCTTTCGGTTCTCCATGCGAGGACTACCCAGCAGTATGTCGTCATCAGGAGAAACAAAACTGGCATTCCACGGATCGGAAAGTGGCATGTTAGGTCCCTTAATCGAGCATATAGGTTAGAAGGCTTAAAATGGGAAATGGATATGTTAAAGTTAGATATAGTGGGAAATAGTGAAGTTCGGTGGCAATAGGAACAGAACTTCTCGTCAGGTGAATACAGGGTTATAAACACTAAATCAAATAGAAGTAATGCTACAGTATATTTAATAATTCATAACAAAATAGGAATACGGGTAAGCTACTATGGACAGCGTAGTGAACGCATTATCGTACCCAAGATAGACACAAAGCAAACAGCCACCACAGTAGTCCAAATGTATATGGTATATAGGTCCACTCATGAAGAAGAGACTGAAGACATTTATGATGAGGTAAAAGGAATGATAGTTCCCGATGTGGCTCACGGTACAGCAAACAGTTTTAATCTGCCAGGAACTTACGGCAGCGCACACTCCGCTGCTGAGTGACATCTTCATTCCGGTAACAGCCCCTAAGCGTTTTGTTAAGCCATTTCTCCAAGATAACCTTTCTTCTAGAACTGCTATTTCAACAAGGTATGCAGGAGAGCTGCTATGCAGGAGAGCTGCTGTTACCATTGGAAAGTGAAAGAGAAGTATTGGCGGATTCGAAGCTGTAAGCGCATGTCGGGAGTAAGTAACAATGTATTTCATCTCTTCCGACTTTCTCGTATATATTTGTCAAAATAAGCGATTTCTGTATCTATATCTACATGACTACTCTGCAGTTCACTTAACTGCCTGGAGAGGGATCATCGAATCACCTTCGGATCACTTCTCTACCATTTCACTCCCGAAGAGCAAGCGAGAGGTCGGCCCACCGTTTTTCAATCTTCGTTTTAACCCAGCCTTCACCTCTCAACGATGTGAGGAATCTCCAGAATCCACACGTGGTTCGGATTTCACGTTAAACTGTAGTTCTCCTTTCCTCATTTGGATAACTGGATTGGGAAAGGGGCCGGCCGCGGTGGCCGTGCGTTTCTAGGCGCGTCAGTCCGGAACAGCGTGACTGCTACGGTCGCAGGTTCGAATCCTGCCTCGGGCATGGATATGTGTGATGTCCTTAGGTTAGTTAGGTTTAAGTAGTTCTACGTTCTAGGGGACTTATGACCTCAGATGTTAAGTCCCATAGTGCTCAGAGCCATTTGAACCATTTTGGGACAGGGACACGCAAGTCGTCGAAGTTGGTGCCGAATAGAAAGACTTGCACCAAGCCATTCACGAAATTATTATTATTATTATTATTATTGTTATTAGATGGTCATTTCTACCTATGTAGGTGAGAGTCAAAGAAATATTTTCGCGTTCGAAAGATAAAGTTTCTGATCGAAATTTCGTGAAAGATCTCGCCGTAATGAAAAACGCCTTTGTTTTAATTATTGTCGCCCCAAATGGCGTATCATATCCGTACCATTCTCTCCCCTGTTTCGCGATAATACAAAACGCCCTGCCCTTCTTTGAACTTTTTCGATATCCACTGTCAACCCCATATCACGCAGCAATATTCCAGAAGACGATGGACAAGTATAGTGTAGGTAGTCTTTTTAGGAGATCTGTTGCATCTGTCTAAAAATGCAGTTTTTCATTTGCCTTCCCCACAATATTTTCTGTGTGATCGTTCCAATTTAAGTTGTTCGTAATTGTGATCGCTAGGTATATCATTGAATTTACACACAGTTGATATATTTGTACCATTTCTTGTGTAGCCAAAATTTAACTGATTCCTTTTAGTACTCATGTGGATGACCTCACATTTTCGTTATGTAGAGCCAATTGCCACTTTTCGCGCCATACAGATATCTTGTCTAAATCATTTTGCACTTGATTTTGACCATCTGATGATTGTATATAATGCAAATGACAGCATCATCTCCACACAAAATAAGAGAGCTACTTAGATTGTCTTCTAAATCGTTTACGTAGATAAGGAACAGCAGCGGGGCTGTGACACTTCCTTGGGGAACGTCAGATATTACTCCTCTTTTACTCGAAGATTATCCGTCAGTTACTACGGACTGTGACCTTTCTGACAGTAAATCACTAATTCAGTCTCACAACTAATACGATACTCCGTAGCTTCGCAATTTGAAGTCGCTTACAAGGAACAGTGTCAAAACCTAGAAATACGGGATCAACTTGAGAGCCCCTGTCGAGAGTGCTCATTACTTCGTGTGAATAAAGAATTAGTTGTGTTTAACAGGAACGCCAACTGTTCTGAATCACGTTGCACTTGAGAGACGAACTGTCGATCTTTGCGTAACCACTTATTATTTATTTATTTAGGAATTTATTTCACTTGGCAAAATTAGGACCTCCAGACCCTGTCTTACATCTAACCAGGCTTTCTCAGTGAGTAAACATTACTATTTGTATGGAATGGAAGTAATGTATAACTGTAATAATTACAATAACGATAATAACTGCATTACTGTACGACAGATCAACTTACAAAATGATCTCAACCAAAAATTGTAACTAACCTTCAGATAATATTTGAAGAAATATGGGAAACTGAAAAGATTCCAGAAGACTGGAAAGTGGCTCTTATGCATCCTTTGCACAAGAAAGGTGAAAAGCATGATGTAAATAACTACATAGGTATATCTCTGTTGCCAGTGGGTTATAAAATATTTTCTGAAATATTGCTAAACAATGTAGGAGCAACACTCGACAGCCACTTGGGAGAATATCCGAGTGGATTTAGAAAGGGCAGATCTTGCTCAGAACAGATTTTCAACCTGAAGTCCATAATCCGTCACCAAATTGCAAACTCTAAATACCTAGTTGTAACATTTATAAATTTTAAAACAGGCATTTGAGTCAGTTGATAGGGAAACATTAGATAAAGTGATCCGAGAATTTGGCATTAAATCTAAACTAGCGAAACTTATTCGTGAAGCGCTCACAGACACCATATCAAAAGAAAAGTTTCGGGGTGAAAAATGTAAGGCATTCAGAATAAAAAGAAGTGTAAGGCAAGGTGACGGCCTCTCTCCACTCCTCTTCAACTAGTAATGGACTGGCAATAAAAACTGGAATGACATGTTATCACCATAAGACTGGGATCTAAGAACATAGGTATTGGAATTCACTGTCTAGCATTTGCGAATGATTTTGCCATCCTTTGTGAAAACCTAACAAATGTAGAAATACTAATCAATTTCTTAGAAGCAATAGCCAACAAATCAGGTTTAAGAATATCTATAGAAAAAACAAAATTTTTGACAAACATAAAAAATGATCTAGAAGTCCTAGTAATACGTAGATATTGGACAGATATAGAGGGTTAATAACTCTAAATATTTGGGAGAAATGATTCAAGAAAATGGCTTAGGGAAATTCGCTTTAGAAGAAAGAGCACTTAAAATGGAGAGAGCATATGGTACAGCCAGGAGCATCTATAACAAAAGGTCTCTGTCTAAAAATTCGAAAATACAGCACTACAACACAGTGGTAAAACCAGCATGTCTTTATGCAAGTGAATGTTCAGTATTGAAATACAAATTACGCAAACTTGAGGTCCTAGAGAGAAGAATCATTCGAAAAATACTCGGTCCGCAAAGAAATACAGAGGTATGGAAATTAAGAAGTAACGAAGAAATATATCGCAACATAGAAAACATAACTGAAACGCTACGGAAGAGGCGACTGCTATTTTTTGGGCGTTTACACTGAATGAACGGCAACAGGTTAGCCAAACAGGTTTTTAAATATTTTTGGGACAAGAAGTCGACAATAGCCTGGATTCAAGAAATTAGGAAAGATTTGGAAAGAGGCAACGGAAAGAGAGATATTTAAAAAGAAAGTGTTAAAAATTGAAGGATTCCAAGGCAGGAGGGAGAAGAAGACAGGGTCAAAATGGTATGAGGAGAGAAAAAGCACACATAGTGAGAAGATGAAAGAATACGGAGGACGAAGAAAGAAGAACAAAGGAGGAAGCACTGAAATTGGTGCGTGGTCCCTAGTTAACACATACTGAAAAAGAAGAATAACTGCAGATATTTTCTAAATAGGAGAAGTTGACCTCATAAGAATAATTCATGCTCTCTTAACAGAAATGACGTATGGCACCGTTTACAGACAATCCATTCTGGACACATTAGAAGAGTTCACAGCGGACATGAAGACTAGAAGACATGATCAGTCAGACTCTCACAGACACAACGCTTCAAGTGAAGTTTCTTGGCGAAATGTCTGAGGGTTTAGAAGTACTTACAGGAGTTCGACAAGCAGATAGCCTCTTCCAGCTTCTGTTAAACGTAGTGTTGAACAAAGTCGTCAGAGAATCTGGGAAAGAAATCCAAGGTATAATAGTCGGGACTTTGGGACTGAGAATCAAAGTGAAGTTCCTAGCTTTTGTTGATGTGAAGAAAGCAGGTATGCCACAGAGAAGTTACATAAGATACTGTCAAAGACAAGACTCCAAATATCATATGAGAAGACTCATTTTATGAAAAATTTACATCAAAACATCAGAAGATCCCCACTAGAAACTAAATATGGAGCGATTTCACAAGTGTCTTCTTTTAAATACTGTATATCAGAGAAATAAACTAGACAGTGAAGTCAATTTGGAAAGAACCGTTAAACTCAAGGAAATGTAAAGAATAATATGGAATCACCACAACGAACGATTGATATCCCACAAAGTGAAACTTCTGTATTACAAGACAGTTGTTTTGTCTGAAACTAGGTCTCTAGCAGGCTGCTGAAAAACTGATTAAATTGGAAAGAAAGAACAAAAAATTGACAGAAAAATCTGTGGTCCTATTAACACAAATGTTACATGAATTAAAAGGAAAACTATAGATCTACACACAGCAACAGAGAAGTTCACTAATGCAGTACGCAGAAGACGCTTGAAGTTCTATAGTCACATTTTCAGAATGGACAACGCTAGACTAACTTACAAAAATACTTAATATAATACATTTAAAAACGGCAAAATACTTTGTAAGATGGCAAGAACTATGCCCCTTACATGAAGTCATTAAAGATCACCTAACTCACGTTGAGCGAACAGTAGGGCTGAACAAAAATGACTGAAAAGGCGCAATGCATCTTTTAGAGGGTATAGTATGGACGTTTTGGAATAATTAATGTCAGGTGATGGTTTTAAAGTGATTCACACGACATGAAAACTTTGTGGAAACGTGTCGATTTACTGGAGGCTAGTTTATCCCAGGGAAGTATTCAAGTTGACCGTGGCCGGCTGGGGAGCGGTGAAGGGAAGCGACAATAGGCAGCTTAGGACAGCTCAATCTCTGAGAAGTGGTAACGGGGTGCGGCCTCCAGCTGCCTTAAGATGAGTGACAGTGAGTGGGTGGTTGACCCCATGCTGGTGTTCTGGGAAGCTATTGGAGAACTTGTATGCCTGTTGATAAATGTCCGTCGTCCTGTTTTCAGTGAAACATGCGAGCAAGCCGCGCAAAGCTACGGTGGAGCGGTCAACAGAGGCCAAAATATGAGTATTCGTGACTATAGCAACTTTACGCTGAATTCACGGTCCGCAGAGTCTGAAGTAAATCAGGTGAAGAGCGACAGAATGAAATACGCCGGCCTCCAATGGGAACATAGGACCAAGGAACTTGAAGTACTCTCCTGGGAGTCAGAATTCCGGATAAACTGGTGTTTTGTGCAGACGCTAACCTCGATGGGTGGCCTGGGAGGAGCTAAATAGCAGAAGTTGAGAGGAAGGGAAATTTTGTGGGAAGCGACGCATAATTAACGCGACCTGCGCTGCAATTGGCGTAAGTGATTTTGCTGGAGGGGAAACCGAGGTGAAGAGCGGACTGGGAGAAATCTCCGTAGTTGTCTTCCGCTCCCAGCTTGCCTAGAGTGCGGACGTGGCGTTCTTTACTCAGCTTGCCTGAGAGAGAGTGAGCATCTCTGCAGTTTAGGACTTAGCAAACGGAATGATTGAGCTTGGAGATAGAAAATTTTCGTTCAGCTATGTACTGAGCAAGATAGCTAGGAGTGAATAGACGAGCGCAGCCTTGCAGCACCACGAGGTCGGCCGACGTCCGCATAACGACGACGCCCCGCCACGCTGAATTCGGTGATATTGCGCCCGCTCCGGCCACTGATTAATTTGTTGGTTCACGTCGGCAAACTTTCCACGAGGGTTTCATGGGCCGTGTACTGTAGAATTCTTCTCGCACTTCGCATTACGCCTGGGTCAGTCGCGCTTTACTCCACGCAAACGCAATTTATTACCACTGCCTGTTAGGAGAGTCATGTAATGAGATGATTGAAGGTCGTGAGTTAAAATAAATCTGTGCTAATCGACTGCATCTGTTTTCAATCAAGTAGTTGAAATCACAAGTCACTTTCATAATCAATTTTATGTTCAACATTTGCATCTGGTGTTTAATAGCTGAATATAACATCAATGTGCACCCCTTTTTAATTAAAAGGGATCAATTCTGAATCAATTAATGTCAACACTGCCACCATAGTTCAATCAGGAGTCACAGGGCCTTATTACTTTCTTTGCGTTACCCGACATTGCGGCAGTTTTGCACTCTCTGTTGATCTGTTAGTCAATTACCTGGGGTGAACACACACCAAAACCAGATAAGTGACGGGTGGTGTGTTACAACTTAGTTAGAAGAAATTAAGTATGAATTATGAGGAATGACTGCCACAGAACGTACTACCAGAGATCGCAAAATCCTTGGAATCCTGTTTGCAGATCAAATATTCGCAGAGAAAGCTAAAATGACAGACCTAGTGAGGCAGCGCGATTGTTAGCACACTGGACTCGCATTCAGCAGGACGACAAATCGAACCCGCGTCCGGCCATTAAGATGCAGTTTTTCGTGATTTCGCTTTGTCGCTTAAGGCAAATGCAGGAATGGTTCCTTTGAAAAGGCACGGCCGCTTTCCATCCTTCCCAAATCCGAGCTCGTGCTCCATCTCTACTGCTCTCGTCGACGGCACGTTAAACAATAATCTTCCGCTCCTCCCTGCCCCCCTAAATGACACAGGAACACGAGAAACAACACAGCGAATTCATGAAGAAATTTTGGGAACAGAAGAAGAAATGAAATCTGTCAGACCAAACTAACAAGTTCAAACGCTCTCTTTAACTGACAAGGGGAGGCCGCCAATTGTGAAATTCAGATTCGATTCATACTGCGCATAATAAAAGCTTATGGTCAGAGGTGTAATGTGGCAAAGTACCAAGATGCACTTCTCAGCCGTTGTCGAGAAAATCGACAGTTAAAAGAAACCGTTGCCATGAAATACTCTACGATTAATAATTTTCTACAGCGTCGTGGCGCAGCGGTAAGCGCTCGGGTTCGTAATCCGAAGGTCGCCGGATCGAATCTCGCGCCGTACAACATTTTTTTTATTATTAGTTTATTGTAATTCAAATCAGTGTATATATATATGAACTATTAATGAATTGCTTATGCATGTTGGTGAAGGCGGATCGCTCTCCAATTGCACCGCCTCCATTTTTCCGTTTGTTTAACAGGGTGTACCAAAGCTCTCACGTCCGCATTGATTTTCGACGATGTTATAAGTTGCGCTAGGGACCGCATCTACCTTCTTTCGAAGTTAGCAGGCAACTACGCTGTTATGCGGCGGCTCGTTTTGGCCCATTCAACATCTGTCCTTCAAGTCTAACGAGCGAGTAACGGAGTTTATATTTCATACCTGCCACAGAAAATTTATGTTCGTGGGGTTTCTATTCTAATTCGAACGTTTGACTTACGCTATACGTATTCGTTTCGGAATATCGTTTCTACGTCTTCCGTTAACTATATGTGGTTAAAATTATGAAGACAATTAATAACATTTGTGAAATACAGCTTTGTTTGCGGAAAACATAATGATGTTCGAAGTCGCCAGTTTTTCCACGACAAACGACTTTCAACAACTTATTATATGCATAATTGTTGCAACTGATTGCCGGGAATTATATATATATATATATATATATATATATATATATATATATATATATATATATACATTTGAATTACAAAAAACAAATACTAAAAAAAAATGTTGCATGGTGCGGGATTACGAACCCGAGCGCTTACCACTGCGCCACGACTCTGTAGAAAATTATTAATCATATAGAGTATTTCGCGGAAACAGTTCATTTTAACTGTCGATTTTCTCGACAACGGCTGAGAAGTGCATCTTGGTGCTTTTCCACATTACACCTCTGGCCATGAGCTTTTATTATGCGCAGTATGAATTGAATCTGAATTTCACAATTGGCGGCCTCCCCTTGTGAGCTTAACGAAGAAAGAAAGAACAACAGTAATAATAATAATAATAATAACAATGACAATGTATAGAGTTGAATATGTAGAATTTATGAAATGTCAGTCTCATTAACATAAAGCAGTTTCCTCATTACGTTCTTTTCAGATGTGAAAAGTGACATCTAACAGAAATGTAAGACGACAGTACAGAGAAAATCTATAGATCTAAACAGGGGGGAGGGGGGAGAGGGGGGCAGAAATTGACTAGTCAGAGAAAGAGCGAGAAATAATAGGGTAAGTAGCAAACGAGAAGGAAGGAAGAAAGAAATAGAAAGAGATGAGAACAGTATAGATAGTTTGCAATCTGAAAGGCATACTGGCCGGCCGCGGTGGCCGAGCGGTTCTAGGCAATTCAGTCCGGAACCGCGCGACTGCTACGGTCACAGGTTCGAATCCTGTCTCGGGCATGGATGTGTGTCATGTCCTTAGGTTAGTTAGGATTAAGTAATTCTAAGTTCTAGGGGACTGATGACCTCAGATGTTAAGTCCCATAGTGCTCAGAGCCATCTGAACCATTTTTTGAAAGGCATACTGGTTTCCTGTTGCACAGAGAGAAAACAACTTATATCTGCCGAGAAGGCAGCTGCACCGACGTTTAAAAAAAAGTAAAGCTTTACTCTCATGTTTAATGTGTAGTGGTTTTGGATAAGGTTCAGGCTACAGGGTATTGTTAAAATGGAGAATGAGATGGAGATAGATTTAATGCAGTGCAAAAGCACTGTGAAGATACTGGACGAATGCAATCTCTCAACGTAGCAACGAAGTGAAGAATTCGTTCCGGCTGCTTTCTCGGCGATTCTTGTACCACGAGACATGGGTGACAATTGCTATGAATACGTATAAAGGTTGATACTTTCTGGACTGGGACTTAACCCCTAAACCTTACTTTTCGGGGAAAATGTCCGTATTATTTCGTTTTATTTTTAAATTTTTTTGTGATTTTAATAGTACCTCCGTTCTCCCCTTCAGGTCCGTTTTACGCACGTGATACGTCATCTTCTTCGGTGTTAGTTCGAAATACGCTTCTCCGGAAGTCTTTATTTTTCTTTCCTAGTGCGATGAAACTGAGGAAATTGCCTTGACAGGTATTTTTCTGAAAACTAAAACTCTTCTTGGGGAACATAAATACGTCATGGGAAACTGTCTTCTTCGATGTTAAGGACGAATCATAGTGCCATCTACCAAGGCCATTGAAGAAATGTAGATATGAAATTATTTAGTTGTGATGGGACTAAACGGGTAACATATACAACAGAAGTAATAGGACAACAATTCAGTTTTACAGAGGGCTAAAATAAACAAATGGGTAAATTATCATCAAGCTTGCCTTTGTTAATTTGGCGAACATCATATTTCGAAAATTCTTCTAGTAATCTCTGGTAGAGCACTTGCCCGCGAAGGGCAAAGGTCCCAAGTTCGACTCTCGGTCTGGCACACAGTTTTGATCTGCCAGGGAGTTTCATTCTTCTAGTGCCTTTCTCCTTCGTTCCTACCTTCCAAAGATGTGGGGTCAGGTCGTGAGCCGTGCCTGGAATCCTCAGTCGTTGAAAGCATAGCCCACGAATTGAATGGTTCCGGGTTCGAATGCCGGTCCGCCACACGGTTTAATCGTGCCAGGGGGTTTCAAAACAGCACACACTACGCTGCAGAATAAAAGATTCATTGCTGAATCGTGTATTGTGTTGGTTAAAACATAACAAATGGTCTGTTGATTGATATACGTCCTTTCTGTATCTCTTGCAGCTGTCGTACAGTCGTGTTGTGAAAACGCAGAGTTAGTTAAGCTGAGCTGTGCTCGACGGGAAATGTCGAGCTGCGTTATCGCCAAGTCTTTCAACACGCAGTCAGCCGATGACGCGACTGGGGGACGCTGTGTTGTTCGCGTGATCGAGTGGACCCGGACTAGACTCTCTTTCTTTTAACGCTGTCGTGACTGTGAGGTCATCTCATGCGGAGCGCTTGTCCAGGTTTCACAAGGATAGGGTAAGGAAAGAAATCGGCCTTGCGCAAGATGCAGCGTGGAAGATTTAGAGCGCGCTACGACCTTGAGGCACGCAGTGGTCGCTGCTTGTATTGTGGGAAGGCAGCCCCATCAGCCTTTTCTGTCACAGTGGTTGGAAACATGTCTTTCGTGAAACGTGCCGTAGCTTGTATTCATGGAACACGGCAAGGGTAGACAATAGTTTCCTGGTAGAGGAAAATTCTTGCGCAACGATCTCTCCGCAAAAAGTATTCTAGGTATTATTGCTGCGCCAAGATTGAGTGAAAAATAGAACATGCTAGAGCCTATAACATCTGCATCGTCTAAAGCTATCACTGATAGTAGTTCCTGACTATTGGAGGTTAACACCAGTTTTTTGTATAAGTTTGATGCAGCAGGAGTACCGAGAATACGCACATCGGGCAACAAATTAGACATCTTCAGAGGAAATCAACATCGAGAGTTCGCAAACCATTATGGAGTGCATGACGGAGGGTACTTCTCCTATACCAGTTGTTAGGGCTTATTCCTATTCCATTCATGTACGGAGCTTGGGGTGTAGTTAATCCAATAGTCTCTTCAAGGTCCCTAGGGGAGCTGTACACTGAAGGCTGTATTATATTCCTAGAGTTATCATTTAAACCTGGTTCTTGAAATTTTGTAAGTAGACTTTCTCGAGATAGTTTACGTCTATCTTCAGGGGACTGCCGTTTAAGTTTCTTCGTAATATCTGTGACACTCTCCTACGTATAAGGCAAACCTGTGAGCATTCGTGCTGCCGCTCTCAGCATACGTTCTATATCTCCAGTTAGTCATATTTAGAACGGATGGCACACACTTGAGTAATATCCCAAAATGGGTCGCACAAGTGATTTGTAAGCATCATCCTTTATAGACATTACATTTTCCTATCATTCTACCAGTCAACCGAAGTCTGCCATTTGTTTTATCTATGACTGAGCTAATGTGGTCGTTACATTTCGTATCTCAACGAACTGTTGCACCCGGATATTTGTATGACTGACCGAGTCCAACACTGACTCGTTGACATTGTAGTCATAGAATACTAAGTGTTATTCGTATTGTGAAGTACTCAGTTTTACATTTCTGAACATTTAAAGTAAGTTGCCAGTTTATGCAGCACTTTTAAATCTTATCGGGATCTGACTGAATATTTATCCAGCTTTTATCAGAAGTACTTCATTATGTATACTACTGGCCATTAAAACTGCTACACCAAGAAGAAATGCAGATGATAAACAGGTAATCATTGGACAAATATATTATACTAGAACTGACATGTGATTACATTTTCACGCAATTTGGGTGCATAGATCCTGAGAAATCGGTACCCAGAACAACCACCTCTGGCCGTAATAACGGCTTTGATACGCCTGGGCATTGATTCAAACAGAGCTTGGATGGCGTGTACAGGTACAGCTGCCCATGCAGCTTCAACACGATACCACAGTTCGAGAATAGTGACTGGCGTATTGTGACGAGCCAGTTGCTCGGCCACCATTGACCAGACGTTTTAAATTGGTGAGAGATCTGGAGAATGTCTGGCCAGGGCAGCAGTCGAACATTTTCTGTATCCAGAAACGCCCGTACAGGACCTGCAACATGCGGTCGTGCATTATCCTGCTGAAATGTAGGGTTTCGGAGGGATCGAATGAAGGGTAGAGCCACGGGTCGTAACACATCTTAAATGAACGTCCACTGTTCAAAGTGCCGTCAATGCGAACAAGAGGTGACCGAGACGTGTAACCAATGGCACCCCAACCATCACGCCGGATGATACGCCAGTATGGCGATGACGAATACACGCTTCCAATGTGCGTTCACCGCGATGTCGCCAAACACGGATGCGACCATCATGATCCCGTAAACAGAGCCTCGATTCATCCGAAAAAAAAAAAAAATGTTTTTCCATTCGTGCACCCAGGTTCGTCGTTGAGTACACCATCGCAGGCGCTCCTGTCTGTGATGCGGCGTCAAGGGTAACCGAGCTGATAGTCCATGCTGCTGCAAACGTCGCCGAATTGTTCGTGCAGATGGTTGTTGTCTTGCAAACGTCCCCATCTGTTGACTCAGGGGTCAAGACGTGGCTGCACGATTCGTTACAGCCACGCGGATAAGATGCCTGTCATCTCGATTGCTAGTGGTACGAGGCCGTTGGGATCCAGCACGGCGTTCCGTATTACCTTCCTGAACCCACCGATTCCATATTCTGCTAACAGTCATTGGATCTCGACCAACGCAAGCAGCAATGTCGCGATACGATAAACCTCAATCGCGATAGGCGATGGTACGCATTTCTCCACCTTACACGAGGCATCACAACAACGTTTCACCAGGCAACGCCGGTCAACTGCTGTTTGTGTATGAGAAATCGATTGGAGACTTTCCTCATGTCAGCACGTTGTAGGTGTCGCCACCGGCGCCAACCTTGTGTGAATGCTCCGAAAAGCTAATCATTTGCATATCACAGCATCTTCTTCCTGTCGGTTAAATTTCGCGTCTGTAGCACGTCATCTTTGTGGTGTAGCAATTTTAATGGCCAGTAGTGTAGATAACTTCTTCATTTACGAAAAGCCTGAAGTTATTATCAGGTATTGTTTGCCATGTCGTTAATATGTAAGGGGCAGTCAAATGAAAACGAGACACACAGAAAAAAGTATTATTTCAAGAGTAATCGCCATAACTATTAATACACTTATCTCTCTGTGAGGCAAGACGGTCAGTGTCTTCATGGAAAGATGTTTGCGGTTGCCTGCGGAACCACGATGGTACCCAGGCGTGCGCCCCTTCGTCCGAAGCAAATAGACAGCCATGAATGTATTTCTTCACGGGTCCAGGAATTTGCTAATCGCATAGGACAAACCTGGACTGTACGGAGGATGTGTAAGGGGTCCCCAGAGAAACATCTGCAGCGTAATCAAAACAAAAGGCATGCCAGCTCCACAAAAGTCGTAATGACCTTTTTCTGTGATTGCAAGGGCTCACTGCTCATTGACTTTCTGGAACACGGTGCCACAATTAACGCACAGCGATACGTGCACACTTCGCAAAAATTGGAGCGTGACATCAATTCCAAACGCCCAAGAACGTTGACGGACGGCATCAGTCTGTTGCACCATAACGCTTACCCACATGTTGCCAAGGTTCTTTCGACTATGCTGTAGAAGTTTCGCTGTGGAGCCCTTACGAATCCTCCATACAATCTTGATGTGTTCTTGCCCTGAAAGAAGACATTTGACTGCTCCTCACAGCCGGCCGGAGTGGCCGAGCGGTTCTAGGCGCTACAGTCTGGAACCGAGCGACCGCTACGGTCGCAGGTTTGAATCCTGCCTCGGGCATGGATGTGTGTGATGTCCTTAGGTTAGTTAGGTTTAAGTAGTTCTAAGTTCTAGGGGACTAATGACCTCAGCAGTTGAGTCCCATAGTGCTCAGAGCCATTTGAACCATTTTTGCTCCTCACACAACATGAAAAGCAAGAGACCCAGCACACTTCCGTGGAGCATACTTGAACTTACTTATATACTGTCGGCAGGAGTGGCCGAGCGGTTCTAGGCGCTACAATCTGGAACCGCGCGACCGCTACGGTCGCAGGTTCGAATTCTGCCTCGGGCATGGGTGTGTGTGATGTCCTTAGGTTAGTTAGGTTTAAGTAGTTCTAAGTTCTAGGGGGCTGTTGACCTCAGAAGTTAAGTCCCATAGTGCTCAGAGCCATTTGAACCATTTGAACTTATATACCGAGGTAACAAAAGCCATGGGATAGAGATATGTACATACACAGATGGCGGTAGCATCGCATACACAAGCTGTCATTTGTACTCAGGTGATTCATGTGAAAAGGTTTCCGACGTAACTATGACCGCGCGACGGGAATTAACAGACTTTGAACGGTGAATGGTAGTTGGAGCTAGGCCCACGTGACATTCCATTTCAGAAATCGTTAAGGAATTCAATACCCCAAGACCCACAGTGTCAAGAGCGCTCCGAGAATACCAAATTTCAGGCATTACCTCTCACCACGGACAACGCAGTGGCCGACAGGCTTCACTTAACGACCGAGAGCTGTGGCGTTTGCGTAGAGCTGTCAGTGCTAACAGACAAGCAACACTGCGTGAAACAACCGCAGAAATCGATTTGGAACGTACGATGAACGAATTCGTTAGGACAGTGCCGCAAAACGTGGTGTAAGTCGGCCATGGCAGCAGAAGTCGGCCATGGCAGTAGACGACGGAAGTGAGTGCCTTTGCTAACAGCACGACGTCGCATGTAACGCCTCTCCTGGACTTGTGACAATATCGGTTGGACTCTACGACTGGAAAAACTTGGCCTGGTCATATGAGTCTATAGTGAAGTACTTCTGATAAAAGCTGGATAAATATTCAGTCAGATCCTGATAAGATTTAAAAGTGGTGCAAAAACTGGCAACTTAGTTGAAATGTTCAGAAATACAAAGCTGAGCACTTCACAATACGAAAAAATTTAGTATTCTGTGACTACAATGTCAACGAGTCAGTATTGGACTCGGTCAGTCATACAAATACCTGAGTGCAACACTTCGTTGGGGTACGAAATGTAACGACCACATTAGCTCAGTCATAGATAAAACAAGTGGCAGATTTCGGTTAACTGGTAGAATACTAGCGAAATGTAATCTGTCTATAAAGGATAATGCTTACAAATCACTTGTGTGACCCATTTTGGGATATTGCTCAAGTGTATGCCACCCGTTCGAAATAAGACTACCAGGAGATATAGTGATGTGTTGGTAAATGTGCCAACACCTTGTAGATAGAGGGGGCCGAAATGCACGCTATCTAACGCAGACGGGCGTGAATTCTGGAACAGGATAAGTAGTGAATGGTAGCAAGAAAAGTATGCAGCTCCTCGAATACTTAACTTTTATCTATCCTTGTTGTATACATCGTTCTTCTTGTTGAGACATTTCATATGATAACTATCAAACTATGTAAGGCTAATGGCGCCTTGCTAGGTCGTAGCCATGGACTTAGCTGAAGGCTATTCTAACTGTCTCTCGGCAAATGAGAGAAAGGCTTCGTCAGTGTAGTCGCTAGCAAAGTCGTCGTACAACTGGGGCGAGTGCTAGTTCGTATCTCGAGACCTGCCTTGTGGTGGCGCTCGGTCTGCGATCACACAGTGGCGACACGCGGGTCCGACATGTACTAAATGGACCGCGGCCGATTTAAGCTACCACCTAGCAAGTGTGGTGTCTGGCGGTGACACCACATATAGAACGTGTACTTGAGAGCGGCAGCATGAATACTCACAGGTTTTGAGCTGATGGTAGGGTTAGAGCGTTAGACTATTGCGCAGGCCCCACGAAGCCATGGACACAAGTTGTCAACAAGCCACTGTGCAAGTTGGTGGTAGCTACATAATGGCTTCGTCTGTGTTTACGTGGAATGGACTGGGTTGTCTGGATGTTCGACTACTTGGAAACCATTTGCAGCCATTCAAAGATGTCATGTTCCCAAACAACGATGGCTAGCGGGCCGCATTCGTTCGTGACTGGTTTGAAGGCACTTCGGACAATTCGAGCGAATGTTTTTGGCCGCCCAGACCCCCCCACATGAATCGAGAGGTCAGTTCGTGCACAATATCCTACACTGGCAACAGTTATGGGCAGCTGCATGGTTCAATATGTCTGCAGGGGACTTCCAACGTCCTTTTGAGTCCATGCCTCGTTGAATCGTTGCACTACACCGGGCAAAAGGAGGTCCGACACTATGTTAGGAGTTCCCCATGCCAACAAACCCTCAAACCAGTCTCACATTTCTGTTGTTACCGCATACGATCATATTGATAAACATCACGCTCATACCGCCTAATGGTGGCTCTAGCGTTGATAATGGCCTTAGCTCGGCGAACAAGACAGCCCACAAGTTATTTCAAGTATGCCATATTCAGATGAAGCCACTCATTGATGGTTAGAGCCAATAGAGCTACAAAATTGAGGAGATGTTGATTCTATTTTTCAACCGCTGTTTCAGGTACTCCCAAACATTTTCTCCAAGATTAAGTTCGAGTGGTTTAGCTCGGCACTACACAGGGCAAAAGAAGGTCCGACACCATGTTAGGAGTTTGTCACGACTTTTATCACCTCAGTGTACATTTGTCGACGATTCTTCATCCAAGATAACGTGCTCAGTTCCCCATGCCAACAAACCCTCAAACCAGTCTCAAATTTCTGTTGTTACCGCATACGATCATATTGATAAACATCACGCTGATACCGCCTAATGGTGGCTCCAGCGTTGATAATGCTCTTAGCTCGGCGAACAAGACAGCCCACAAGTTATTTCAAGTATGCCATATTCAGATGAAGCCACTCATTGATGGTTAGAGCCGATAGAGCTACAAAATTGAGGAGATGTTGATTCTATTTTTCAACCGCTGTTTCAGGTACTCCGAAACATTTTCTCCGAGATTAAGTTCGAGTGGTTTAGCTCGGCAGACCGGATACGGTAGAGTGTCTTAGTGTTCGTCAAACCTTGAACGCGCAGCCCTGTGAACACAGCTGTTGTCATCTTGGAAGACGGGAGTGCCCACAGCATGCTGACCACGAAGGTGTTCCTGGAAGGGCAACAGTTCGTCACCGAAAACGTTGAAATAAATTTCCTTTACTTTACGTCTATGGTCACAAACTTTTTGTCATCAGACTACCGGTTTCGGTCTATAATGACCATATTTTCGTTTAACATTTGATGATGCCACTATGGCTGCAGTAGATTAGGGCATGTTTTTATAAAACAGATCTGAAGATGGTCATTATAAACCGAAATCGGTAACCTGATGACAAAAATTTTGTGACCATAGACGTCAAGTAAAGGAAATTTATTCTATATTCGGGTCACTGTGTTTATTCACGACAATGTTATTCATGGAATAATACGTTCTCGAGTTTCCAGCCGCGTCGAATGATTAAAATGCTACAAGCATCAAGCACTCGTTGGCTATTGTCAAGAGGTATGACTAAGCGGGCTGCTGTTGCGCCCTTATATATATTAGCTGCCGGCTGTGATGTCACTGATGCTCAAGGCATCGCCGTACATTGACATACTGCGTCCGATGCGACATCACGATCGCTGCATCCCACGTCGCGCTGAACTGCAGGCCGCAGTCTCTATTAAGGACATCACAGGTGATATTTATTTTGATAGCTTCTTTAATTAAATAGTCCCAAAATCGATTAGTGGGAGACACAATAGAGATTCCGTCAAATTTGATCCGACCTAAAGAAGGCCTCCGACAAAAATCAGGCAGTTACTAATGGTGTCGTGTATTCTCCGCCCTGTGAATTTTCCGCCCTGTGAATTTTCCACACAGAAAAGGTCGAGGAAGGGTCCACTAATCCCCTGGGGACGCGAGCTAGCATGCTCAAGCCGCATGGTACTAGCCATACTATATGTTGCATGTAACAATTTCAGTGTTATTAGTTCTGATATGTATATGTTTCAACATAGAGAGTTCTTACTGATTAAAAGTAAAAAAAAAAGATTCTATTAATTTATGCAGAAATTTGGTTTAGAACACATATACAGCGACGTTGCCCAAGTGGAGCACAAAATAAGTAAATAAATAAATAAACAAGTAAATTGCGGTCAGGTTTTTGAAGGGCCATTTGTTGACTGGTTCAATGCTGAAATTTGTGAAACTTACGTCAGAGAAGCACTCGAGCCAAATCACATGAAAGAAGGCGCAAAAATATTATAGTTCAAGAGTGCATTTGTAGATGATCAAAAAATTGACTAGACTAAAAAAAATTAAGAATCTATTAAGGGGGTGGTTCTTGATAAAACTGACGGACTTGAAGAAAACATAACTGTCATGCAAAAGAAGACAGTGTATTAGTTGAAGAAAGAGCAAATGAAGAAGAATCCAATGAAAGTAGTAGTAATATTAACAGACAATGAGATAAAAAGAAGTGTAAACTGACAGTTAACGTCTGACTCCATCTATATCAGCCACAGCGTGAGAGTGTTTTTAGAACTTGGATGGCACATTCAACTAAAAATCACAGTTTGTATTATTCTTGTTGTAGTCTCTTTACCACAGGCAATTTCGTAATAATCCAAATGCAACTGGGTAGATATTAGTCTCATTTTCATTACTTCCAAAATCTGCATGAATTGTATATATCTGTGAAAACTGTTTGATACAGCACTTGAAGTACCATCCATAAAAAAGTCTCGTTTACTTCTTAGAGCCTTTCTCCCTGCTCTTCCACAAAAAACTATTATCCTGTCTCCTGATTTATCGTCGCTTAACAGGGAACTGCTGCCATCATTCATAGTTATTAGCTCTGCTTTAAGTTCAATCTCTTCTCTTGTCTCTGGATTCCTCTCACTTCCCTGCGACTTTACCCTTTCCTTGTATAACATCCTCTTCGTTTTCCGCTGCTCTGACATTTCTGTCTAAAAGTCGTACCCTCTATTATGCAAGGTACCTAGCTCCTCTGAATTGTTGTTGTTGTGGTCTTCAGTCCTGAGACTGGTTTGATGCAGCTCTCCATGCTACTCTATCCTGTGCAAGCTTCTTCATATCCCAGTATCTACTGCAACCTACATCCTTCTGAATCTGCTTAGTGTATTCGTCTCTTGGTCTCCCTCTACGATTTTTACCCTCCACGCTGCCCTCCAATGCTAAATTTGTGATCCCTTGATGCCTCAAAACATGTCCTACCAACCGATCCCTTCTTCTAGTCAAGTTGTGCCACAGACTTCTCTTCTCACCAATCTTATTCAATACCTCCTCATCAGTTACGTGATCTACCCACCTTATCTTCAGCATTCTTCTGTAGCACCACATTTCGAAAGATTCTATTCTCTTCTTGTCCAAACTAGTTATCGTCCACGTTTCACTTCCATACATGGCTACACTCCATACAAATACTTTCAAAACGACTTCCTGACACTTAAATCTATACTCGATGTTAACAAATTTCTCTTCTTCAGAAACGATTTCCTTGCCATTGCCAGCCTACATTTTATATCCTCTCTACTTCGATCATCATCAGTTATTTTACTCCCTAAATAGCAAAACTCCTTTACTACTTTAAGTGTCTCATTTCCTAATCTAATTCCCTCAGCATCACCCGATTTAATTTGACTACAGTCCATTATCCTTGTTTTGCTTTTGTTGATGTTCATCTTATATCCTCCTTTCAAGACACTGTTCATTCCGTTCAACTGCTCTTCCAAGTCCTTTGCTGTCTCTGACAGAATTACAATGTCATCGGCGAACCTCAAAGTTTTTACTTCTCCATGAATTTTAATACCTACGCCGAATTTTTCTTTTGTTTCCTTTACTGCTTGCTCAATATACAGATTGAATAACATCGGGGAGAGGCTACAACCCTGTCTCACTCCTTTCCCAACCACTGCTTCCCTTTCATGCCCCTCGACTCTTATAACTGCCCTCTGGTTTCTGTACAGATTGTAAATAGCCTTTCGCTCCCTGTATTTTACCCCTGCCACCTTCAGAATTTGAAAGAGAGTATTCCAGTTAACATTGTCAAAAGCTTTCTGTAAGTCTACAAATGCCAGAAACGTAGGTTTGCCTTTTCTTAATCTTTCTTCTAAGATAAGTCGTAAGGTTAGTATTGCCTCACGTGTCCCAACATTTCTACGGAATCCAAACTGATCTTCCCCGAGGTCCGCTTCTACCAGTTTTTCCATTCGTCTGTAAAGAATTCGCGTTAGTATTTTGCAGCTGTGACTTATTAAACTGATAGTTCGGTAATTTTCACATCTGTCAACACCTGCTTTCTTTGGGATTGGAATTATTATATTCTTCTTGAAGTCTGAGGGTATTTCGCCTGTCTCATACATCTTGCTCACCAGATGGTAGAGTTTTGTCATGACTGGCTCTCTCAAGGCCATCAGTAGTTCTAATGGAATGTTGTCTACTCCCGGGGCCTTGTTTCGACTCAGGTCTTTCAGTGCTCTGTCAAACTCTTCACGCAGTATCTTATCTCCCATTTCGTCTTCATCTACATCCTCTTCCATTTCCATAATATTGTCCTCAAGTACATCGCCCTTGTATAAACCCTCTATATACTCCTTCCACCTTTCTGCCTTCCCTTCTTTGCTTAGAACTGGGTTGCCATCTGAGCTCTTGATATTCGTACAAGTGGTTCTCTTCTCTCCAAAGGTCTCTTTAATTTTCCTGTAGGCAGTATCTATCTTACCCCTAGTGAGACAAGCCTCTACATCCTTACATTTGTCCTCTAGCCAGCCCTGCTTAGCCATTTTGCACTTCCTGTCGATCTCATTTTTGAGACGTTTGTATTCCTTTTTGCCTGCTTCATTTATTGCATTTTTATATTTTCTCCTTTCATCAATTAAATTCAATATTTCTTCTGTTACCCAAGGATTTCTATTAGCCCTCGTCTTTTTACCTACTTGATCGTCTGCTGCCTTCACTACTTCATCCCTCAGAGCTACCCGTTCTTCTTCTACTGTATTTCTTTCTCCCATTCCTGTCAATTGTTTCCTTACGCTCTCCCTCAAACTCTCTACAACCTCTGGTTCTTTCAATTTATCCAGGTCCCATCTCCTTAAATTCCCACCTTTTTGCAGTTTCTTCAGTTTCAATCTGCAGTTCATAACCAATAGATTGTGGTCAGAATCCACATCTGCCCGTGGAAATGTCTTACAATTTAAAACCTGGTTCCTAAATCTCTGTCTTGCCATTATATAATGTATCTGATACCTTTTAGTATCTCCAGGATTCTTCCAGGTATACAACCTTCTTTTATGATTCTTGAACCAAGTATTAGCTATGATTAAGTTATGCTCTGTGCAAAATTCTACAAGGCGGCTTCCTCTTTCATTTCTTCCCCCCAATCCATATTCACCTACTATGTTTCCTTCTCTCCCTTTTCCTACTGACGAATTCCAGTCACCCATGACTATTAAATTTTCGTCTCCCTTCACTACCTGAATAATTTCTTTTATCTCGTCATACATTTCATCAATTTCTTCATCATCTGCAGAGCTAGTTGGCATATAAACTTGTACTACTGTAGTAGGCATGGGCTTTGTGTCTATCTTGGCCACAATAATGCGTTCACTATGCTGTTTGTAGTAGCTTACCCGCACTCCTATTTTTTATTCATTATTAAACCTACTCCTGCATTACCCCAATTTGATTTTGTATTTATAACCCTGTAATCACCTGACCAAAAGTCTTGTTCCTCCTGCCACCGAACTTCACTAATTCCCACTATATCTAACTTTAACCTATCCATTTCCCTTTTTAAATTTTCTAATCTACCTGCCCGATTAAGGGATCTGACATTCCACGCTCCGATCCGTAGAACGCCAGTTTTCTTTCTCCTGATAACGACGTCCTATTGAGTAGTCCCCGCCCGGAGATCCGAATGGGGGACTATTTTACCTCCGGAATATTTTACCCAAGAGGAAGCCATAATCATTTACTCATACAGTAAAGCTGCATGTCCTCGGGAGAAATTACGGCTTGCTTTCAGCCGTTCGCAGTACCAGAACAGCAAGGCCGTTTTGGTTAATGTTACAAGGCCAGATCAGTCAATCATCCAGACTGTTGCCCTTGCAACTACTGAAAAGGCTGCTGCCCCTCTTCAGGAACCACACGTTTGTCTGGCCTCTCAACAGATACCCCTCCGTTGTGGTTGCACCTACGGTACGGTCATCTGTATCGCTGAGGCACGCAAGCCTCCCCACCAACGGCAAGGTCCATGGTTCATGGGTTTCATTTTGTAAATAGACGTATTTTCCTCTCGTGCACTCTTCTTTCCCTAGTTCAGAGTCCTCTGTACTTCCAACCTTGCGTCATCCGTAGCTCCACATTGATGCTTGTGCGAAAAGAGCACTGTAGAATCCTTGACTTTAAGCTTTCCACGGCAATGCTTCTCTTTCTGTTTTGAACAGCGCCAAATCACAGTCCCGTCTTCCTTCGTTTTCTTCACTGTGTAAGAATAACCTTCATAGTGGCAACGACGCTTACCACGAATTGTCGTCGTAACTTCCATATCACAACTACTGAGATGGTAACATGCAAGTTGCACGATGTGAAGTCTACGTAAACTAGAGCGGTACTAACAGGCAGACGGGACTATGCGGGCAGAGTTCTGCCGAGTCCAGGGAACAGGTAGAGCAAGGTCCCGCTGCAGGTAGGACGGGAAACAATGGACGCAGGTACGAGGTGGAGAGTTCGCAGATTTCTAGTGGGGCGGAAAGTTCGCAGGGCGGGGAATTCATACATTCGTTACTAATACCACTTAAAGATGTGGCAGATCTTAGAATACCTGGCGCCTACAAGGTGTCTTGTGAGTGTGGCCTGTCTTACGTCGTGCACTGTGGAACAACGCAGGAGTTGGCGTGAGAGGTTTTACCACCTACGCTACCTGTGAAATCAGCTTTAGCTGATCATGCTCTGAAAAACGGTCACCCGATCGAACACGACGAAACCTCTGTCGTGACTCCCACTAACGGCTTGTGTGTGTGGTTTGAGGTTTTCGGGCGCTAAACCACTAACGGCTTCTGGGGCTGTGTAATTAAAGACGCCATCGAAATAAGAATCACCGACAACACCCTTAATGCAGACGACGGCATACAGTTTAGAGAGGCGTTACATCCAAGGATCGTGGGGTTGAAGCAGGCGCATTGGACGCCGAGTCAACGTAACCAATATATGGCGACGCAGTGAGCACCACTGACGTCACATCCGACAGCTTTCTTTCATAATACTTTTTAATTAGCATTATTTGTAATAGCAGATAAGCCCAAGGAGTGCTTGCTGGAAAGTTCATGGCTCTTTCACTTGACGCAGCACATAGCCCGAGATGTTTATTCAATGTTACCACCTCGAGACTCGGCATTCTTACATGCTTATTCATGTTCACGTTAATCCGAACGAGTGGGCTCAAGGCATAGTTGAAAATGACTGCCAATATTTCACAGACTCACTTTCGGTCTGCACTACACCATAGACACACAGTGAGTTAAGCGACTGAATGGGCACCTGGTGCGCTTGACTTCATGCATCATTTGAAAACAAACAAAATTCCCATCGGATCACACTACACGCCTGCAGTGTATCCACTCTCACATTTTCGTCAGTGTTAGGGAAACATTTTCGTAATTCTTTCTTTCATAATAATTTTATTTAGCATTATTTGATATATTTAATTAAAATTTTTAATTAAAAGAAAGACTGAGGACATAGAGTTATAACAGAACAAAGCTGTAATGCCGTAGTTTGTTTTTGCCTATACAGAGTGAATTTTTCCATCGTGCACAAACTCTCCCTGGAATTTGATCGGTGAGAGGCTACCGAACAAAAAAGGTCTAATGAGCTTATGTCCGGAAATGCATGGTTTTCATGCTAGAGACTATTTATTCAATCATACATTGCAACAGAGCCACCGGTCTAGTACGCGCTGTGCCGTGCAGCCACAGTTAATAGTACGTGTTGAAAATGGTTTCCACATGCCTCAACGCAGGCATGTACGCGCCGTAGCAAGTTCTGTCTCACACGTTCACATGGGCCAGGCTGCATCCGAACAGTGTCAAAGTCAGCATGAATACGCTGCTCGAGTATCTCGACATCTAGAATGGGCACAGCATACACGATACTTTTGAGGTAGCCCCATAACCAGAAATCGCACGGGTTGAGATCCAGTGAACCAGCAGGCCATGCAAGTGGACCTCCTCGTTCGATCCATCGACTAGGGAAGACTCGATTGAAATGCGTTCGGACGTTCACGGTGAAGTGGGCTGGAGCACCATCATGTAACACCCACATAACCCTTCTAAACATCAAAGACCCTTCTTCCAGCAGAGGACGCAGAGTCACCCGTAAGAAACGCCGACAGTTCTGGCCCGTTAGGCGGCGTGGAAGGAAGATTGGTCCCAAGATACGGTCGCCAATTATCCTGTCCCACACATTCCGATTGCACCAATACTGATGATTCGCTGTCACCATACCGTGGGGGTCTGCATGCTCTCCCACAGGTGACTGTCATGAAAGTTGAAGGTACCACTTCTCGTAAAGGTGGCCTTCTCTGTGAATAGGATGGCGATACAAATACCGGAATCGTGGTTGCTTCGTGAAGAAATCGGTAACAAAATTGCTACCGATGTGGACAGTCTGTCGCTAGTAATCCCTGCACACGCTGTGATAAGGGTAGTAACAGTTGTCACGGAGAATGTTCCACACCGGCGTCTGGCTTACCGTGTGCTGGCGGGCTAACTGCCTGCTATTGACACGGAGGTCGCTTTCCAAAGTGTTAATCACGTTTTCCTCCAAGTCTGGTGTCCGAATATTTCGGATACGTCCTTCATGATTTCCTGCTTCCTGAAACGACCGTCTCTCAGACAAACGGCGAAACACTGTTGCAAAGATTGAACGTTGTGGTTGTTGTCGACGGGGATAGGTCTCCTGATACAACCTTGCTGCCTACCGCCCGTTGCCATTTGCCTATCCGTAAGTAAACACCATGTCAGCAAGCTCTCGATTCTAATATGCAACCATTGTGTACGAACTAAAAATGGGAAAGACAATAAATTCTGCAAACTTATAATTAAAAATCAGAATCAATAGTGAAGGCCAGATAATTATGTCGACACAGCCTGTTCTGAAACACGTGCAACAAATAGTTCATTAGTATCGTACATAGTGACTACAAACCATTTAAATAATCGTACGCAGTGACTACAAACCATTTAAATAAAATTTAAACGAGCTGTGTCTTCTTGAAGCGAGGTGTTGGTTCTTAATCTGTGTTCCTATAAGTGACCAGAATACAATAACTGAATTGAAGCTTCGTCGCCGTATTATTCAAATAAAACAAAATATGAGCTAGCATACTCCGGCAATACTACGTACGATTTCCATCGAGATCCCACAACCCAAGAGAACCACCTATTAAAATATCTACGATGAAGACAAGACACTACAACCCAGCACCAGCTTCAGCAGTCAGGTAGTGTTCAGATTCCTTGTTAGTTCACCATTCGATGATTTGCAGCTGTATGTGCCGCAGTCTTTGGCGGGGTACCCGATTCCAAATCTCCACCGCCAGCAGTTCCCTTCGCAGTGTTCTCTTGGAAACTGGTTGAGATCCTCCTGCATTCACTGACAGTAGCAATTCCTGTCTGATCTAAAACCAAGTGTAAATGACAAGGCGTGAGATTTTCTCCAGTCTCTGTCTGGTAGGATATCTTTACGATCATTGTTCTTATGCGGTATTACATGACTGCGAGTGGTACACCAATCCACGTAGACACGCTGGATGGTTTGCGGTGACACACAAAGAAATCGGGCAACTTGATTCACGATGTGGTCTTGGGCACGTCCAAACAAGATAGCTCCTTTCTGCGTTCTGTCACGTCTTCAAGTCGACCCATCGTAGAGCGCTCAATACATGCCGCCGACTGGCACTTACACGCCACTTTACTGACTTCACTTACGTCGGCGGCGTAGGGTCACGTGACGGCCTGCTTCCAGTACTTCATCGTCTACAGCGCTCCAAAGCGACGACTGTGCTCTTTTAATGGGTGTCACTAATATTTAGTGCAGTGATCTTACTCTATACGTACGACAGTTCCCAAATGTGAATGGCTGCAATAACATCTAGAGAAAGTGATCGTGATACACTGTGTGTCCAAAAGTATCCGGACACCCGCAAAAACATACGTTTCTCATATTAGGTGCATTCTGCTGCCACCTACTGCCAGGTCACTCCATATCCGTGACCTCAGTAGCCATTCGATGTCGTGAGAGAGCAGAATGGGGCGCTACGCGGAACTGACGGACTTCGAACGTAATCGGGTGATTGGGTGTCACTTGTGTCATACGTCTGTACGCGAGATTTCCACACTCTTAAATATCCCTAGGTCCACTGCTTCCGCTGTGGTAGTGAAGTGGAAACGTGAAGGGACAAGTACAGCACAAAAGCACACAGGCCGACCTCGTCTGTTGACTGACAGAGGCTGCCGAAAGTTAAAGAGGGTCGTAATGTGTAATAGGCAGATATCTATCCAGACCATCACACAGGAATTCCAAACTGCATCAGGATCCAGTGCAAGTACTATAACAGTTAGGCGGGAGATGAGAAAACTTGGATTTCATGGTCGGGCGGCTGCTCATAAGCCACACATGTACAGGGCTATTACAAATGATTGAAGCGATTTCATAAATACACTGTAGCTCCATTCATTGACATATGGTCACGACACACTACAGATACGTAGAAAAACTCATAAAGTTTTGTTCGGCTGAAGCCGAGAGCGCAGTGAGACAAAATGGCGACAGGAGCCGAGAAAGCGCATGTCGTGCTTGAAATGCACTCACATCAGTCAGTCATAACAGTGCAACGACACTTCAGGTCGAAGTTCAACAAAGATCCACCAACTGCTAACTCCATTCGGTGATGGCATGCGCAGTTTAAAGCTTCTGGATGCCTCTGTAAGGGGAAATCAACGGGTCGGCCTGCAGTGAGCGAAGAAACGGTTGAACGCGTGCGGGCAAGTTTCACGCGTAGCCCGCGGAAGTCGACGAATAAAGCAAGCAGGGAGCTAAACGTACCACAGCCGACGGTTTGGAAAATCTTACGGAAAAGGCTAAAGCAGAAGCCTTACCGTTTACAATTGCTACAAGCCCTGACACCCGATGACAAAGTCAAACGCTTTGAATTTTCGGCGCGGTTGCAACAGCTCATGGAAGAGGATGCGTTCAGTGCGAAACTTGTTTTCAGTGATGAAGCAACATTTTTTTTTTAATGGTGAAGTGAACAGACACAATGTGCGAATCTGAGCGGTAGAGAATCCTCATGCATTCGTGCAGCAAATTCGCAATTCACCAAAAGTTAACGTGTTTTGTGCAATCTCACGGTTTAAAGTTTACGGCTCCTTTTTCTTCTGCGAAAAAAACGTTACAGGACACGTGTATCTGGACATGCTGGAAAATTGGCTCATGCCACAACTGGAGACCGACAGCGCCGACTTCATCTTTCAACAGGATGGTGCTGCACCGCACTTCCATCATGATGTTCGGCATTTCTTAAACAGGAGATTGGAAAACCGATGGATCGGTCGTGGTGGAGATCATGATCAGCAATTCATGTCATGGCCTCCACGCTCTCCCGACTTAACCCCATGCCATTTCTTTCTTTGGGGTTATGTGAAAGATTCAGTGTTTAAACCTCCTCTACCAAGAAACGTGCCAGAACTGCGAACTCGCATCAACTATGCTTTCGAACTCATTGATGGGGACATGCTGCGCCGAGTGTGGGAGGAACTTGATTATCGGCTTGATGTCTGCCGAATCACTAAAGGGGCACATTTCGAACATTTGTGAATGCCTAATAAAACTTTTTGAGTTTTTGTATGTGTGTGCAAAGCATTGTGAAAATATCTCAAATAATAAAGTTATTGTAGAGCTGCGAAATCGCTTCAATCATTTGTAATAACCCTGTATATATGAGCGCGGTTTCTACGGCTTCCGCCGCCTCTCGCATCCCAATCTCCATCGTTCACGGTCATTCCAGTCTCCTTCATTAAGATCTCACGCCGCCATTGCTTCGTTGACGTCGTCTTTCCAGCATCTCGCAGGTCTACCGCGATTTCTTCTTTGATGTGAAGTCCATTGCCACACACGTTTTGGCTATCTTGTGTCTGGCATGCGCTGTAAGTGCCCATACCAGAGTAGGCGCTTTCTTTCTATGTAGTCTAGGATTGTGCTTTCAACATTCATAACCTCTCTGATCCTATCATTTCTAATACGATCAAGCCTGGAATATGCACAGCTCCGTCTCCAGAAATCCATCTCACAGCCAACGACGTAAGGAGCTTCACGTGGTGCACCACATTCGCCCCATTCGCCAACACCACCAGCCCACTCACACGAGAAAACCGGAAACGACCTCGCTCTCCAGAGTCTTCAAGAACAATTGCCGAATTGCATCAAAAGGCGCAAGATGATCTATTACAGGACGCCATTCGGCACCTTATGCTCCATTCCATACGACAATACATGCCTGCGCTACCGCCAGAGGGGGAAACACCATGCACTGATGTGACTGTTCAGACACCCTTTACTGCGACATGTATGTTTCATTTGATCTCAGTTTGTTATCATATACTTCTACAGTGATGAACTATCTGTCACATCACTTGTCAATAATGTGACCCTATCCTTGAGGGTGTTGTATCTTTTTCCTGCAGTGAACGTGGAATTCTGTGCAAAATTTGATAAAAGCACGAAGTCTATCAGCTGTTAAAACTAGCTGTTTGATGAACATCTATGAAAAAGACAGGTTGGCATAAATGAAACATCATTATCTTATCTGTTCTTTCACTATAGACTTGATGTCCGTTAAGGTGAAACGTCAATGTTAAAAATCGATAGAGCAATAAAGAGAGGGCGTGATACATTCACGTAGATAACAGAGTAGCTTAGTGATTACGAGAGTAAATGAAAGTCAATATTTAATACTGAGAGCAGGTTTATTTCGTGAACACAATATAAACCAGAGGAAAAATTTGCGTTTTGACTATGCGTGCTTCAACGTATACCTAACGCGTATTATAATATGGCTCGACAGCAAAATGCAGTGTTCTACCCTCAATCAACCATTTTCATATTTTTGTCTCTTATCAGTTCATTATCCCTTGAAAATAATTTATATGTATAAAAAAAATCCAACTGGCCCCCTAGTTTGCGAAATAAACGTAAATGTCGTGTGACTAGGGCCTCCCGTCGGATACACCGTTCGCCGTTCGGTGACTTGCGCGTCGATGGGGGATGAAATGACGATGATTTGGGCAACACAACACCCAGAACCCTGTGCGCAGAAAATCTCCGACCCAGCCGGGAATCGACACCGGGCCTTTAGGAGTGACATTCTTTCACGCTGACCACTTAGCTACCGGGGGCGGACGTAGTTTGGGAGGCCATTTTAAACTATAGCTCCTGCTACTCATTTCTGGTTTCTGGGTTAGTGAGTTCAACGGTCGGAGGAAAATAAATGGCTATTGTGGTGTTAACCAAGTTCGAGTTGAAGAAAGCTGTAGTTTCTTTTTTTGTATTTTTACTGGTCTCCGTTGTAGAAAATAACAGAATGAGCTGTGTGGTGCGGAAGACGAAAGAAATAACGAGCTGAAAGCCGCACGTTCCTTCTGCATTCACTGCAGGGTCATGATTAGGCCTCATTTAGCTTGTTTGTCGAATGAGGCACTAATGTGTGCATAGTATCGGTCACGATGAAATCGAAAATTGTTCAAATGGCTTTGAGCAGTAAGGGACTTAACTTCTGAGGCCATCAGTCCCCTAGAACTTAGAACTACTTAAACCTAAGAACATCACACACATCCATGCCTGAGGCAGGATTCGAACCTGCGACCGTAGCAGTCGCGCGGTTTCGGACTGAGCGCCTAGAACCGCTCGGCCACCACGGCCGGCTCCACCTTTCACCTTTCCCTTCTTTGCTTAGGACTGATTTTCCATCTGATCTCTTGATACTCATACAGACGCTTTTCTTTTCTTCAAAGGCCTCTTTAATTTCCCTGTAGATGGTATTTATCTTTCCCCTAGTGAAACAAGGTTCTAAATCCTTACATTTGTCCTTTAGCTATTCCTGCTTAGACATTTTGCACTTCCTGTCAATCTCATTTTTTAGATGTTTCCATTCCCTTTCACATGCTTCATTTGCTGCATTTTTATATTTTCTCTTCTCATCTATTAAATTCAGTATCTTATATATTATCCAAGGGTTTCTACTAGGCCTTTTCTTTTTACCTATTTGATCCTATGCTGCCTTCACTGTTTCATCTCTTGGAGCTACCCTTTCGCCTTCTACTGTATTCCTTTCCCCTGTTCTAGTTAGCTGCTGCTTAATGCCCCCTCTGAAACTCTCAACAACCTCTAGTTCTTTCAACTTATTCAGGCCTCTTTTCCTTAATTTCTTGCCTTTTTGCAATTTCTGCAGCTCTGATCTACAGTTCATAACCAATTAATTGTGATCAGTCCCCACATCTGTACTGCATACCTATGAAACATTGATCCACTATATTCTCTCCAATATTTTGGTATCCATTCCACCCAAGTTCTGGCACTCCCTCCAAATTCTTGAACACCAAGCACTCCATCTTGCTTACCACATCCACTTACCTTCCCACACATGGATCCTCTATCATCTCATCAAATTCCCACTCTTCCTCGCCCACACTGAACATCTCCACACATCCTACACTGGCTGCAGCCTAGGTAGAAACAACCTCGTTATTCCACGCCCTGATCGCAAATCTTAGTACACTGCCACACCATTACTGACACATACCACTGTCACTACACCTATATTCACACCACATCATATCCCAACACAACTCCAGCTGACTCCCCCTCATAGAGAGTGAAGTCCACCCTGATATTTATCCATTCTATCAAATATAACTCCTCCCCAATTACACCACTCCACTTCATGGCACCTCCTTCCCCTTACCCCTACACCTTTCCCACCGCTTATCCTTTATATACTACAGTACTGCTTACCCAGTAAACTCATCCTTTTCTGTCTTCCACCTGTCCATCCCAACACTGACCTTCATTTCCATAGTACATCCAGCAGCCCCTATTTATACATCCACACCTTTAGACCCTACATAACAACCAATGTTTATTTTCCCAAAAAACATTTTCCCTAGTGGACTGCTCCTTTTTAACCTTTGATCAGGCACGCCAATGTATAAAGAGCACCAACCATGAATAACACTGTTTTGTACCATCCTATTGCTGTTTTACAATTGTGAACCCTTACCTATTCCCTCATTGCCTCTGCTAACACAGTTATAAACTGTGTTGTCATTCATTCAAATGAGCAGCAGTAATATAAAATAAACAGCGAGCTAGATGAAAAAAAAATTGACGATCTGTGCAACAAAATGTCACAGTCTCCCAGTTAAAGGACAATCCCAAAAAAAATGGTTCAAATGGCTCTGAGCACTATGGGACTCAACTGCTGAGGTCATTAGTCCCCTAGAACTTAGAACTAGTTAAACCTAACTAACCTAAGGACATCACAAACATCCATGCCCGAGGCAGGATTCGAACCTGCGACCGTAGCGGTCTTGCGGTTCCAGACTGCAGCGCCTTTAACCGCACGGCCACTTCGGCCGGCGACAATCCCACAATGAGGCAATTGTCTATGAGATGATTTGTAAAAGTATGAAACGTCCTCTTAGAAAATTATGTATTACTGTGCTGGTAAAACTCTTACATTATTTGTTTTTCAAACAGCTGAGCAAAACTGAACATACTCAGACATTTCTCTCTTTACTTATTCTGATCATCACTAAACTGAGACACAATATTTTTAGTGCAACGCAATCTGACTTTCAATAATTCCCACAAAAGAATGGCCCTGACTGACAATAACTTACGTCACAAAAATCTTCATTACTCGAACTACTGCAACACAGCGAGCGCCAATACTGCCATCTAAACAAAAGATTCTAACTACTGCGGGCACTAACTGCTGATAGGCATAGTTAGCAAATGAAAGATTTTGATAGAGAACAAACAATGTATATACCTTAATAGTGTACAAAAGTCATCATATATATAGCTATCAATTCATGACATCCATCTTTATAAATTTCCTTTTTCTGGCGAAAACATGTCCAGATCGTCTGTTCTCAAAACTCTGGCATCTCTCTCTCTCTCCACATCCACCACTGCTGGCAGCTCACCTCCAAGTGCACAATGCTACACACTGTTCACATCCAACTGCCCAACACTACAATAGCGAATATTCCAATAATGCCAACCAGGCACAGACTGCACTCAGCACAGTCAGTGATTTTCATACAGAGCGCCATGTGGCATTACCAACATAAAAACCTAAAAAGCCTACTTACAAAATAATAAGTGTTTGGCTAGGATTTGCTGCAACTGCACTGTATAAAGCTCTAAGTGTGTCATTACTGTGAGGTAATACTTGTAGCTGACAACAAAATAATACAATAAAAGTTTGTTTTATTGTTGTGTAATCAATCATTCATTTAGCTCATATAATATAAGTTTATTTTATAGATGTTTAATTAAACTAAGATTAATCTGTGATTTTTCTCATACATACTTAACTTTGTAGCATAAAGACAGCTATTCGTTAGGTGTGTACAATGTACACTGTGCATTGCTCATGTTATGAGAATCGGCGCATCTGCTTGAGGGTTAAGTAATGGCACAATTTTATCTACATGTTTTAAAAACGTATTTTTCTTTTTATCTCTGCCTTTTACCACTTTTGATCTTAGTTAAAAAGTAAGGAAACTCAATAGTGTAATTTTATGTAAATAGCATCAACCAATTACATATCATTATACAGGGTGTTACAAAAAGGTACGGCCAAACTTTCAGGAAACATTCATCACACACAAAGAAAGAAAATATGTTATGTGGACATGTGTCCGAAACGCTTACTTTCCGTGTTAGAGCTCATTTTATTACTTCTCTTCAAATCACATTAATCATGGTTCAAAATGGTTCAAATGGCTCTGAGCACTATGGGACTTAACATCTATGGGCATCAGTCCCCTAGAACTTAGAACTACTTAAACCTAACTAACCTAAGGACAGCACACAACACCCAGTCATCACGAGGTAGAGAAAAATCCCTGACCCCGCCGGGAATCGAACCCTGGAAGCGAGAACACTACCGCACGACTACAAGCTGTGGACATTAATCATGGAATGGAAACACATAGCAACAGAACGTACCAGCGTGACTTCAAACACTTTGTTACAGGAAATGTTCAAAATGTCCTTTGTTAGCGAGGATACATGCATCCACCCTCCATCGCATGGATTCCCTGATGTGCTGATGCAGCGCTGGAGAATGGCATATTGTATCACAGCTGTCCACAATACGAGCACGAAGAGTCTCTATATTTGGTACCGGGGTTGCGTAGACAAGAGCTTTCAAATGCCCCCATAAATGAAAGTCAAGAGGGTTGAGGTCAGGAGAGCATGGAGGCCATGGAATTGGTCCGCCTCTGCCAATCCGTCAGTCACTGAATCTGTTGTTGAGAAGTGTACGAACACTTCAACTGAAATGTGCAGGAGCTCCATTGTGCATGAACCACATGTTGTGTCGTACTTGTAAAGGCACATGTTCTAGCAGCACAGGTAGAGTATCCCGTATGAAATCATGATAATGTGCTCCATTGAGCGTAGGTGGAAGAACATGGGGCCCAATCAAGACATCACCAACAATGCCTGCCCAAACGTTCACAGAAAATTTGTGTTGATGACGTGATCGCACAATTGCGTGCGGATTCTCGTCAGCCCACACATGTTGATTGTGAAAATTTACAATTCGATCACGTTGGAATGAAACCTCACCTGTAAAGAGAACATTTGCACTGAAATGAGGGTTGACACATTGTTGGATGAACCATTCGCAGAAGTGTACCCGTGGAGGCCAATCAGCTGCTGATAGTGCCTGCACACGCTGTACATGGTACGGAAACAACTGGTTCTCCCGTAGCACTCTCCATACAGTGACGTGGCCAACGTTACCTTGTATAGCAGCAACTTCACTGACGCTGACATTACGGTTATCGTCAACTGCACGAAGAATTGCCTCGTCCATTGCAGGTGTCCTCGTCGTTCTAGGTCTTCCCCAGTCGCGAGTCATAGGCTGGAATGTTCCGTGCTCCCTAAGACGCCTATCAATTGCTTCGAACGTCTTCCTGTCGGGACACCTTCGTTCTGGAAATCTGTCTCGATACAAACGTACCGCGCCACGGCTATTGCCCCGTGCTAATCCATACATCAAATGGGCATCTGCCAACTCCACATTTGTAAACATTGCACTGACTGCAAAACCACGTTCGTGATGAACACTAACCTGTTGATGCTACGTACTGATGTGCTTGATGCTAGTACTGTAGAGCAATGAGTCGCATGTCAACACAAGCACCGAAGTCAACGTTACCTTCCTTCAATTGGGCCAACTGGCGGTGAATCGAGGAAGTGCAGTACATACTGACGAAACTAAAATGAGCTCTAACATGGAAATTAAGCGTTTCCGGACACATGTCCACATAACATCTTTTCTTTATTTGTGTGTGAGGAATGTTTCCTGAAAGTTTGGCCGTACCTTTTTGTAACACCCTGTAGGTTTTTAAAGTGACTCTAAATTTTTATCCTTTAATCATATCAGTAAGGTCTTAATGTAGGGGAGAATGTATCTAGGTACAATTTTCAAACTTTTACCTCTAGCCAGCCCTGTGACTGATGTTTAACTTATATTTTTCATTCCATTTTTAAATGATGGCGCTCACTTTTTCTGTGATGTAGTCTTTTTCTGAAAGTGCAAAAACTGCTCCAAAAAGGTAAAGTTTTCCGAAATATGACAGTATCTTACATGATACAACATTGTCATGTATACAGGAACAAATATTCTAATGAAATTTAAAGGCATTTCAGTCAGAAAAAATCTTGTCAGTACTGTATTTAATTGGCTGCCTGTGACATTATTACTCTACTAGACACTATTAATCAGCACATAAAGGAAAATAAAGGAGAAGGATTATCAAAAACTATTTACAAATCAAAACATTTGAAACAGAAGCCATTGGAAACTAATAAAAATTTCCATTTTGGTGGAAGGTAAAACTGCCAAGGTCTGCTGCTCGTGGTCTTGGGGTAGCGTTCTCGCTTCCCGACCATGGGGTCACAGGTTTGATTCCCAGTGGGGTCAGGGATTTTTCCTGCATCATGATGACTGGGTGTCATTGTGTCATCTTCACCATCATCATCGGCATTCATCGGCATTGCGGTTGGAGGAAGGCAATAGCAAACCACCTCCACTAGGACCTTGCCTAGTAAGGCGGTGCGGGTCTCCCACATCGTCCCCCTACACTCTGTAAAGAAGCATGGGACTTCATTTCCATTTTTTCCAAAACTGCCAAGAGATTAAAGAAACTCAGTTCATTTGGAAGTATTACATGTTCCTTGGCAAAAGACCATCATCATTTTCAAGGTACAAGATGGTGCATGAGCGACAAAGTATGGATAAATTGTCCACATTTTATATAAATATTTCCAAAAATATTCGCCATAAAATTCTGTAACTGGAGAATTAACAATATTTTATTTCAACTACGATATGCAGCATTGAAATCTGTAGATAGCAAAATGTTTACATATGCTGCACAAAACACTGCCTCATGTCTAATAACAACAATAAATGTAGAAAATAGTGGGAACTACTTATTGGGGTCTCTAGTGCACACTTCTTCATGTGATTCTAAAATCAGTCACTAGGCTAAAGTATTGGCCAAAAAACATCATGTGTTTCTAGGTACATTATCATTGTGATATTGACAACATTTTCGGCAGCCACAGCGGGTATGGCACATGCAGCTCATAGTTACCTGAGAGAGACCATTTTTAAACCTCCCACCAGACCAGTGCTATGTCAGGTGAGCCCACTCTTACAGTATTCACTGTTCTCTGAGGTGTGGGGCCACATATAAATGCTATCATAGGATGCTACATTCACATGACCTCTCTGTATGTGATTGTGATTTTAAAGCAACCACACTCAGAGCTTTGTCTCAGATTCCCTATGTCTATAGACTTATCGATATTACTTCGGATGATTGCAATGAGCACAATACATCTACATAGCATGATGCTAATAAACATTGCTAATATTTAGAGGTTGCCAAAGTATATCAGCATTCAAGACAGATCTGCGATAATCAAAAATTTTACTTTGTTTGATTAGAACTCACCTCCACAGAAGTGCCTACAGCTACACAAAGCTATGTATATCTCAACTTTTAAGTGTATGTAGTGTAAATAAACTTATTAATTCGTTATCTTTTCCATATGGCTGATTGTCTTTATTTGCCACCTCTAATATTAACACATCAATCCTCTAGGTGCAACACTCTCAACTATACATTAAAGTTTTTAGATGAAAAGAGCGAGATGTTGTGCCACTGGCAGGCCACCACTTATGGGGTGAAGTGGACAAAATATAAATAAAGCAGAAAATTATAAATACAGTATTAATGGCTGACAGTGTAGAAAAGAGACCATTACATTTGTTTTTGGATGTGATCCATGTTGAGCAAACACACTTTTTTCTTCTCTTATGGATACATGTTTTTCTGAAGTTATGGTATCACCAATGATTCTTTTACTTTTTTTTCCTTCTTGTTACTGCATCCTGGGGTTTTTGCAGTTTTTTATGCTCTGTGTTCAGAGGTTTTTCTTTCACAGTTTTTCTGGTTTCCCCAATATCTTCACTGTGAAAAACAGCACTTTTTAGACTTTCACTGTCTAGTGACATAAACTGGTGACTAGAAGGCAAAGGATACAACTGTCTGCGACTGCCAAGTAGTAGGATCCGTGGGCCACTGCGAAGAAAGAATTGGCAGAGATGTAGATGCTGCTGCTTAAAAAGTAATATGACAGGAACCAGACGAGGAAGGAAGAAATATGCTGTTAAAAAAAGAGTGCAGAGTTCAATATTAGGATTATAAAAAAATTAAGACAAATTTCAGAGTAAAAATACAGTAATCAATAAAAATTCTTGATGTTATTTTAATTTAATTACATAAGAGAACTGAAATAGTTGCATGTTGGCCATTATTACATAGGTACTTTTAATAATTCTGCTAGCTGTCCCCTTGTCAATACCAGCGACGTCTCCAGTGATACATCAATATCATTGTCAAGGTTTCATGGGATGAAAACTTCGACAGTGTAATCATCTGCTAACATCACTGAACTCTCTCATGTTATAGTAGTGTGCTTCATGCTTTTGTGTCTTCTTATTATTTAGTTTATTCTTTTGCTTTGTTTATGTGCAAATTGCAAATGTTCCATAACGATCTGGATATTTTTTCCATTGAGTGTTCTTCCATAAGTGAGATCAGGTATCTGAAAGCGGAAATTGATGTAGGTTTTACAATAAATGAACAGAACTGACACCTAAACATTTTAAATGAAAAATTCAGCTCTGATGAAGGAGAAAAATACAGTTGCTTATGGCATTACTATTACATTAGGAGATAAAACTTAATGGATAAGGTAAACAGGCTCTATTTATTCCCTCATAAATATGATTTGGTGTATTTTATGCATATATTTGGGCTAGCAAATAAATGCCGATGTTCTGAAATGTTGTTTCACTTCTCAACACTTTATGAAACAAAACTGATCAGGAACATACGTTAAAAATTTTCTGTGGCTATTAATAAATTTTATTGTTGTTTGGTCTTTAATTCTGGTACTATACTCTGACTTTTCATACCACGGATAGTACCTCATAACCTCACTTTCATCGCTTGGTAGTGGGTTTAAACGAAATGATGCGACAAGATGTGGTGTTCAGTGTGAATACACACTGACATGGCTGTGATATGATTTGATGTGGCATGACATGAGGTGACATATCTGTTGATGTCTAGTTTAAATTGGCCTTTATGCTGCATAACCAAGCAGCCATTCTATTTAAAACAGCTATCAAACTGATAAGTGTGTAATGTGAAACTGAAACTGTACTTTCTCGATTATTGCTACTATATTTCTGAACTTTTAATTAAGTTGCCAATACTACATGAATTGTATCATTATTTCAGAATCATACTACATGAAAAACTGTATTACCATCTCAAACCTGTTCTGAAATGTTGTTTCACTTCTCAACACTTTATGACACAAAACTGATCATTAACATACATTAAAAATTTTCTGTGGCTATTAAAAAATTTTATTGTTGTTTGGTCCTTAATTCTGGTACTATACTCTGACTTTTCATATCATGGATAGTACCTCATAACCTCACTTTCATCGCTTGGTAGTGGGTTTAAACGAAATGATGCGACAAGATGTGGTGTCCAGTGTGAATACACACTGACATGGCTGTGATATGATTTGATGTGGTGTGATATGAGGTGACATATCTGTTGATGTCTAGTGTAAATTGTCATTTATGCTGCATAACCAAGCAGCCATTCTATTTAAAACAGCTACAAAACTGATGAGTATGTAATGTGAAACTGAAACTGTACTTTCTCGATTACTGCTACTTTGTTTCTGTACTTTTAATGAAGTTGCCAATATGCAACATGAATTGTATCATTATTTCAAAATCATACAACATGAAAAGCTGTATTACCATCTCAAACCTGACTTTATACTACATCATGTGCAAACAATAAACAAAATCACTGTTTATGGGACCAATAAGGAAATACAAATATAGCTAACAATGTGAAAATTGTTCCTTGAATTTTTCCAAAACCTCTTTGTACAAAATATGATGTATGAAACAAAAATGTTGTTATTTATAGTGGATATCTTTTTGGTATAAGATTTAATTTCTGCCCTACCATTACAATACCCGGAATGAATTTTTCAGTGAGCCAGCCTCTATATTTTGCTGCTGTAGTAGCCTTCGAAGATAATAAGATGTAATGGTTGTTTGGATATTTTAACTCACTCCAACAACTTTTCTGGCTCCCCACCAGCTGTGTTGACTCTTTTGACATAGTCTTTATCCTCTGATAAAGTAATACTTCTAAACCCAGATACATTTTTCGTTGTGGTAATTTACTCTAACAATTGTAATGGCATGAAACTTCCTGGCAGATTAAAACCATGTGCCAGACAGAGACTCGAACTTGGGACCTTTGCCTTTCATGGGCAAGTGCTACTGATTGAGTTACTCAAACACAACCACGAACCATCCTCAGATCTTTACTTCCATCAGACCTCATTTTCTACCTTCCAAGCTTCGCAGAAGTTCTCCCACGAATTTTATGGACCTAGCACTACTGGGAGAAAGGATATTGCAGAGACGTGGTCCTGAGTTCGATTCTCAGTCGAGCACATAGTTATTTTAATCAGTACACACTTCACTGCAGAGTGAAAAATTAATTTGGAAACATCCTCCAAGCTGTGGCTGAGACATATTTTCGCAATATCCTTTCTTCCAGAAGTGCTAGGCCTGCATATTTTGCGGAAGAACCTCTGTGTAGTTTGGAAGGTAGAAGATGAGATACTGGCAGAAGTAAAACTTAGAGGAAAAGTTATGAGTTGTGCTTGGGTAGCTCAGCTGGTAGAGCACTTGCCTGAAAAAGGCAGATCGTGAGTTTGATTCTTGGTTCAGCACACAGTTTTAATGTGCCAGGAAGTTTCATACAATTACAATTACAATGTCCTCTGAGTCTTTGACAGTGGCACGCTTCAATAAAAATTTTCCTAACTTACAATCCGTGTCATTTCGAATAGAACACTAGAGCTTCCAAGAGCTGTCTCTGCCGTCATCACCATGAGTTGATATCACTGACTGCTTGGGCTGGCACAGTGTAATGCTTATATAGATGCAACGGCAATATCTGGAACATTCCAGAGAGAATTGGAATGATGCATGTGTGGAGCGCATGTTGGACAGCTCCTAGTGGCTTCGTTCTGCTGCAGGACTAAGTGACACCATATGGCGTGAGCGTCAGCGCCTTATTCGGAACTGCTGCTCCCACATTCCTACAAGCGCCAGGCTTACATCTTTGCTTTTGCTCATAGTGTCCAGAGCCTGCCCCCATACGCTACTAAGTTTGTACTCATGGTCTTGTTGCTGTTCATTCTAATTTCTGCCGCTTCTTTGATAACAGAATCACAATATGATGGTGTGTAAGGTTACAGTTAGGTGGTTTCTTATTCTTTGACTGAACACAACTGTGTAAGTTGTCATGACATTGTTTAATATTGTAATTTTGTCATAGAAATAAACGCTTTTATACAGTTTACAATGTGACAATGTTAAGACAGTTGTCGAAATGATGCATCTCGACCTCTGAAAGTGAACTAATCCTAAACACAACAGTATTAAATTTTAACTATCAGAAAGTAAATAATTCTAAACACAACAATATTAAATTTTAACTAGAAGTTTCCTTACAAAATTATTCATACGATTATATTATGATGTTGACCAGTACTACGATAAATCATCCAACTCTGGTTCAAAGTTCGGTACTATTTTTAGGATGACAATCAAGTCTATGGAGGATGATTAGTTTTGTGACGAGTTCAGCAAAAAATTACCCAAGGTCACTCGAGTTTACAGTGGATGCAAGCTGGTGAACCAACAAGTTTATGCCTCTGTAAGTGGTATTTATCTTAGCTGCGATGAGTTGTCATCTGCATAACTGCTCTTGCCTACTGAAATTCCTGTAAATCTAAATAAGCCTTTGTTTAATTTTCCAGCATAAACTCTCCCTATGTTTCTCGATACACGAGAAAGCGTGAACTCATCCGTAGTCTCAGACTATGGCGATATACACGTGCATGGCTCGAGCAGCGTGCATATTATAATGCCCTCTCGCAAGAACAATTAACTAACTGGCTGGTTCGTTTCTCCACAGTTGGAGCTCAACGATGCTACAGCTAATTTCTAGCTGGAGGTCAGCCGCTGTGAACGCAGTGTTCACACAAATTTCTCCTCAGCATCACACTGAGCCTTATGCGCGCTGTTCTGCACTTGACGGCAGTTCAGAGAAGAATCCTCGAAAATTTCGCTCTCGTCTTTCTTGTAGCCAAACTCTCTCCACACCTGGGTTGTTTCGTTCTCCACATCACCGATTTTTTCGATCAATAGGAGCGGCCCTCTTATTTTGTGGAAACTCTCTCTACCAATTGCAAGGGTCCTACCATTAAACTGCGTCGAAATCTCGGCACTTTACTGCTTTCCAGTGCGTTTCCACCAATCGGGCGTTTTGTCCCTGCTCCAGACGCCTAAAAAGTTACATGTGTTTATCACGTGTGTACCACTTGCAGTTCACGTGATCGAATGCGTCACTGGTTTTGTTCATATCTATTTGGAATGTCGAACCCAATTTTCTTAAGCTTCTTTCTGTTCTACTTCTGGAGGTCTGTTACTCGTCCTGCAGTATGGGTCACCTGTCCGGTCGCTGATCCGGCGCTGCGGGATGCGCCCCCTTAAGAGCTTTCTGTAGTGCCTCTCAGGATGCGGCCTCTTCATCTGCCCATGCTGGCTTCCACACAAAACGTTTCCTCTCCCTGCTTGTTTCACCTTCTGCTCATTGGCATTCACTTTATAGGAGTAGTGTGTTTATACCGTCGATTGAGTGTCATCCTTTTTGCATTACATTCTTATGGGGAAATCTGCTCATTACCACCGAAGTTAGGTGTCATATTCACCCTCCCGTTATGATGTATAAAACTCTTATGCAAAGTGCGAAATCAGCCTTCATTTATTCTGCCACTTTACAGGTGTTTCATCCAAAACTCTCATTTCTTTAGATTGCATTTTTATGCTCGTTTTCTAGGCAATATTCAGTCACAGATGACTTCTCAAATTCTCTTTGTTTGATATGTCGTGAATGCTCTGTGGAATGCTCGTCAACGGAGTGAATAGTTTGACCTATGCAAATGCCACAACATACACAGGGGACTCCATAAACGCGAGGAACTCATAAACCTATGTTGGCTCTAACGGGAAATTTTTGCTGTAACTTCTCTGCAATACTTGAAAAATGCTCGTTTACATAATTCGGTAAGTGCTGTGGATCATTTATTACGTGTTCCCCCCCCCCCCCCTTTTGCTTTTATCCTCTGCATTATATATTATTTTGTCATTAAATGACTTTTTTGCAGCAATAAGCACCTTCCTATAGATCTTTTTGTATCACTGATAGAAATTTAAGAATTCTGGATCATTGCGACTCTATTTCATGGAACTGAGGTGTTTAAGTGTTTGGGAAGACTTCTTAATAGCTGCTGTTATCCATCTGTTTTTGTGAGATGTTGATACAGACATGCATTCTTTTGGAAATGCCTTTTCAAAGTTCAATTTAAATACTGTGGAGAATACAGAGAATTTCATATTCACATACACTTCATCCCAGCTTTGTTTTGCTAGTTCTTTTGAAAAATCTTTTATTTTTATTTCTGAAAGATGTCGTTTGTAGGCTTGTAGTTTAGGGAATGATTTGATGCCATTTTTATTGTTGTTATTTGACAGAGATGGTCTGATAGTCCAAGATCTTTTAAAGCTACATCACATTTTTCCCTTTCAATATTTGTGGCCACATGGTCAATTACAGACACAGTTGCACTATTGGCCAATGGGACATTCCAAAACTTTGAAGGATATTTATGAGGGTGCTGCTGGATTAATTTAAATTAATTTATGATATTAGTGTTGATGTTAATGTCCCCACACAGAATTATGTTGACCTTTGTACTTGAGACTTCTGTTAATTTATTGAAAAAAGTGGGCACACTACCACATGGTGCCTTATACAGTGCCACTGTAGTTTAATTAAATAGAATTAAGATTCCAGAATATGAATAAGTGCAATAGAAAAAGTAAAAAAAATTGGTGGCAGTCACGTCTTTCCCCATCACCGATGAAACAAGTAAATAAAGTGGAATCTGAGCTATGATACTTTGGCGAAAAAGCGCATTACCATTGCTTTTCACGTCTTTACGCCAATTTCGGTTCCAGATATCAGACTGGTGAGATGTCTGTAAAAGACGTAGGTATACAAAGTTGCGAGGTATTTGTGAAGATTATGTATCTGTACCAGCAAAGTAATAACACTCAAAATACGCTAAGCGCTATACGGGCTAGAACGCACTATCCCAAAATCACGTGACTTGAACTGCAACAGATTTTGTTGACAGAATTCTCGTTCTGAGCTTCCCAATGCTCAACCATAGATTTTTATGCTCAATCACAGACATGTAATATATGTCTATGGATTCCATGTCAAGATTCCCTTGTTCCCAAAGTCACACACTTTCTTCAGCTCATTCAATAGTTGAATGTTTCATAAACAATCATAAAGTGTATATTTGCGAGTTCACTTTCTAGAATTGGGAATTACAAAAATTGCCGATGACAAACTAAAATAACAGCTGCACTGCAGATTACATGAACAATAGTACGTGCTATTAGTAAAAGAAAGGAATCCATTTATGATGATGAAACTACACCAAAAAAATGTAGAAATGCGTGAAATATGAAGGTTGTTGTGTTTGTTCAATGGCGAATTCTTTTTCAAAATATAATTAGTGATGTTACGTCTTTGGTTTATGAGTTCGTCCGCAGTATTACTGGTATCGCTGGTTGCCAAGAATACAAGTTGTTGTAACATGTAAACATGGGTGATCCGCAGTTTATTGCTGTTAATGACATTGACGGTGTTTTAGCTTTTCTTCTAAGTGTTAGTTACTTCTCAGATTTACCATCCATATTGTTATTTAAACAGCCGTTCTGAGAACAAAATGTTTATGTTAATAACATGTAACCACTCGAAATATGAATATATATTCCTTATTTTCATCTGCATGGGTTGCGGCCCTGAATGCATGGGAAATATTTAAGTCCAGTCTCATTCATTGTACACATTACATTATTGAGCTCATTTAAACTGCCTGTTATAACAGATATGATTCTCTGGAAACCGCCTTTGACGTTTGCGCTTTGTAAAACATTGTCCCTTGCTCAGCAAACTGCTGTTGCATGTACCGATGTTAACTCATTTGCTGTCTGATTGTTTCGGGATACATTCGTTGTACCTTTTTTTATTACTAGTATGAACTAATCTCAAAACACTATAAAAACCTGCTACTTCAAATAGTCGTAAATTACTAGTCAAGATTAACCAATACATCAAAACAAAATGAAAGTAAATAAATGTTCCAGACAACATTATTACTTTGAGCTGATGACGATATTCTTTATGCAACTTGGTATTGCACACATCGGCCCTTGATTTGTTGTGATGGATGGATTCGTCAGCTGTATGTCACTTTCTAACCGATAGTGGAAATAGTATACCATATGTTAAAATTTGTTTGTTGTGGCTCAGATTTTTCTCGCCGAGTAGAAGTTTGGTTTGCACTGTGATTATTCAAGAAAACGTGTTTTACTAGTTGTAGCTACGTCAGAGCCGTACTTATGCGGCAATTTGAAGGTATGGAATGTAGGCGGGAATTATCACTAACAGTCACGTAGTATAAACACGATGACAGTTGTATGTACTGGACACGCCCATGTGTTCCCATGTCATAGGTCAGAATTGTCAGCAAGTGGAGTAAGTACACAGGCTGTGGTATAAACACATAATTAAGAAGTATTTGAACAAGTGTAGAAACTTGTTAATAATTTTTCTGACCATTTGTTTGTTTCCCGAGGATTACTTAATGCTTGTTTGATGACATGTCAGTGACAAACTTTGCGACCTTCTTGTACGGTATCTCGTATAGGCCAGTCAGTATAAGACTCGCTGTTCACAGATTATACCATTTACGGACTTTACATATAATTGAAACTTTTATTAATGTTTTATGTGGAGAGACAGTATGTGCAACTTTGATTTGGATGAAGGCCATCACTGCTAGTGTTCTCAGACTTGATGTAATTGTGAAAAATAATCAGATATACAGAGGACAAAGCAGTAGTTTAGAGATGATGTACATGCACCGGTAGCATAATACTGACTTGTCTGTGTGTACACTGCTGTACATTTTGTTGGAAGAGAAGCTAAGAAAAATATTTGTTTTTAATGATTTCAGATTGATTGGTGGGATCCTTGGCTTGTCGGCCTAATTGTCTTCCATGTAGCAATAACAGTGGCAGCTTTAACTACACGAAACCACAGCAACTTTCAAGTATTGCTGTTTCTAATCCTTTGTAAGTGTCATTGTAGTTAATTTTTATGGTAAATTACTAAATCTGTATTTCTTTCTTTTTTTCTTATTAAACTATTTACAGTGCCCCAAGTCTATGCTACAGTTTTTCTTTCTCGATACATACAAATAAACAGAAGACACTTTTTGTTTAGAATGTATTCTATGGCTGTACTGACTTTGAGGAAGATACCAGTTACAATAGACAATATTCTGATACAATAGTATTGTCTGTTCAAATTTGGTATTGACATTAGAAAGCATCAAATTCCATTAAATCTTCATGGATGATTATCCAAAATGATTTTTACTAATGTTCATTGTGCGGATGGTTTTTCATATTTGGCTGGGCTGTAAAAAGCTGATTAATTTTGAATGCTCTGACTATGCTGTCATTCTCAAAAAAAAAAGTTAATATGAACATGATTTACACCACACAAGTGACCACAGTAATAATATTAGAGGTAGGCCTATGAGAATGCACATAGAAATCTACAGGCTCCTCATTTTATGTTGGTTAACTATTAATATACCACAATAAGTAAGAATGAAATGCGTATTCATGAAGTGTACTATTTGCTAAACAATTTGAGGCTACTGCTAATCATATCTGATAAATTGGTTTTGTGTGTTGAAAACATCTGTGGACTGATTATACTTCTTTGGGGCACATCCAGTGTTACTTTCATTTCTGTTTGGGATTCATTGTTCACTATAATATAGGCCTGCTGGAATCTACTAATCGAAATTTCTTTAATCCAATCACGTACATTGCAGAGATGCACTGTATGATTGTATCTGGGATATCAGTCAACAAAGTGGTACAGTGTCAAATGATTTTCACAAACCGAAGAAAAAGAAATTGATATGTTCATTTACATCTACTGTTTGTAAGGCATTCTGAGTGAGTAGCTTAAAGCCTGCTATGTTTTATGCACAGGTTTCCTTCAGTCCATGCAAATTCTTTGAGAGATCTTGGTCTGTAACAAGTATGGCCTAATTTATTTCTCAGAGAAGCAGTGCTGTTTAAGAACAAGAGACTCATGAAAAACATTAGGTAATGAACTAACAGGAGTCCCTTTAGAGTTGGATGTTAAGTATCGTTCTAAGTAAAATTAAATTAGTTTCTTTCTATAACAGGAATACAATATGTGATGGGAACAAGTGAGGGTAAGAATACTCTGTAGAGTGGGTATTGAATGAAGCATTGATTGAGTTATAGGCATACTTCTTCAGAGCTAACTTGCAACTTGACTGAGTTGTATTTAATGGAGTGCATGAAGGGAGAAAGGAGATGTGGAGGGTTATGGCAATTGGAACGATGGGTATCTGATAGTGGGGAGGAAGTGACATCAAGTAAACGTGACACCAGTGAGCTCACTCTGGAATAGGCAATTATAGTTTCCTGTGGTTCACACTCATGTGAAGGAGTGGACTGGGTGGAAAAAATAGAGCAGGAAAAGGAGGCAATCTGTGATGTTGAGGGTATAAGTGTTGAGTGAAGTGGGAGGACATCGTGACAGAGGTGGAAGTTGGTATGGAACAGGGGCTAGCAGAGACTGATGCAAAGAGGATTGCAGAATTGATGGTTGGGTTGTAAGGACAATTCTCATATATGTTAGCTTCATGTTAATTTATATGATAAATGATAATAATGTAAAAAGAGTGATTTTACATTTATATTACACATTTATATGTAAATATGGTTACATGCTAATCATTTACATTTTTTTAATTACTGTTATGAGTTATTCCTCCCTATCATCTTTTACACTTTACAAAAGTAGAAATTCTTATATATGTTAGATGTTTTATATCGTTGGGTAAGTGATCAAAAATTTTGGTGACAGCATTTTGAACACTTTTTTTTCCAAAGACAACCTTAATGGGGAGTAATGAGTGTCATTTTTTCTTTCGGTATTGCTATTACATGTACATCATTGTCCTTTTTGAACTGCAGTGGACTAATTACAGCAAACATCATGAGGGAACAAATATATTGTGAAGCATTAGTCAAAGCACCCAGCTCTTTGAACAGATGTCTACAAGATGATGTTGGGTGAGCACCTCTTTATTCTTAGTGCACATTTTTGATAAATGAACACATTCATTTTTCAAATTGAGTTACCCCAGAATATTATTCTATGTGACATTACTGAATGAAAAGATGTGAAGTATGTCAGCCTACTGGTTTGTCGGTCCCCAAGATTTGCAATGATTCTAAGTGCAAATGTGGCTGCACTAACTTGTTGCAGGAGTTCCATTTCCCCCACCCCCCCCTCCCCCCACCCCACCCCACCACCCCTTCCAGTCTTCACTTATCATGGTGCCATACATCTAGATGTGCAGAACCAAATATGTTGTCATTTTGAAATTGAGAGAAACCATTCACAGAAGACTACTCAATAATAAGAACATCATTTACCATCTCTTTGTTGCTGTATACATGTTTTATTACCGTATCAGTGTCATCCACAAAAGAACTAATTCTGCTTGTAGTCAGTCTAAGTCGCTGCAGTCATGGACTGTGCGGCTGATCCCGGCGGGGGTTCGAGTCCTCCCTCAGGCATGGGTGTGTGTGTTTGTCCTTAGGATAATTTAGGTAAAGTAGTGTGTAAGCTTAAGGACTGATGACCTTAGCAGTTAAGTCCCATACGATTTCACACACATTTGTACATTTTTCTGCTTGTTGTATGTTAGACAGAAGATCATTTAAGTAAATGAGAAACAATAGTGAACCTAAGCTCGAAGCTTGTGGAACCCCCATAAGTGATTTCTTCCCAGTTAGAAGAATCTCTCCTGGTTGCATGAATTACTGAGTATAACTCTTTCCATTTTTTTAGTTAAATATGACATTATCCATTGGTTTGATACACCGTCAATTCCATAAAACTTCAGATTATCCAGGAGAATATTGTGATTCACATTTAAATGCCTTAGCTCACAGAAAATAACAGCTGCTGCTATTTTGTTATTTGTTGTTTGTAAAATATGACGAGTGAATGTGTAAATAGCTTTCTCAATTGAGCAACTCTTCTGAAATCCAAACTGTGATTTACCGAGGATGGTATTGTTGCTCAAGTGGGATACTGTTCTAGAATACTTGACCTTCTCAAAAATTTTGGAAAATGTCAGTAGTTACATGGGTCAGTGGTTACCGACATCTCTCGTACTACCTTTCTTATAGAGGAATTAAACAATGGCACATTATAATCTCTCTGAAAAAATTTGCTGAGTTTTTGATGGATTTCTTATTTCAGAAAAGCAGTGCGTATGATATGTGAACATATCTGTAATGCTCTGTTCTGTAGGAAACCCCATCAAATGCAAATGACCTTTTATTTGTGAGGGGATATATAATTTTCAGGTGGAGAATCGGGTGAGACATCCATATAATTGAATTTTATGTAAATTGCGTGTTCAACATACTCTTTTTCATTTTCCTCTTGAATTGTTTGTCCGTATTTTTTCTACTATGCTTACATAATAATTGCTAAACGTATCTGCTGCCTGTGACTAATCATTTGTAGCCATTTAAATTAATAGTGATGTTATCCTCTTCTGTGGCTTGTTGTCCCATCTCTTGTTTTACTACATCCCATATAGCCTAAGTATGTTTTTGTAATTACTGATTTCGGACATAATGTTCACATTCATTGATTTTTTTTTTAGTAACTTTTCTTGGTAATTTTAAGTAGTTTTTGTAGTGTGCAACTACTACAGGATCTTCATTTGTTCTTGCCATCGGATACAGTTCCTTTTATTTCCCAAGATACATTGCGTATTCAGTTCTGCACACACAGGCTAATACATCAGTTACATTTATAACACATGGTGAGGAAATAGTAGAGTGGAATCTTCAAAATTCTTAGGTGTACTTATTGATGAGAATTTAAACTGGAAAAACATATTTTGGAATTTCTATACAACTTAGTTCAGCCACATTTGCACTTGGAATCACAAATCTTAGTGAGAGACAAATCAGCAAGTTGACATACTTCACATATTTGCATTGAATGATGTTGTATAGAATAATGTCTTATGGTAACTCATCTTGAAGAAAGAAAGTAATCATTGCTCAAAACTGTGCTGTAGGAATAATATGTGGTGCTTACTCATGATCATGTTGTAGAGATCTGTTTATGGAGTTAGGCATTCTGACTGTTGCTTCACTGTATATTTATTCCTTCGTGACATTTGTTGTAAATAATTCATTGCAGTTCAAAAGGAACAATGAAGCACATAATTAAAGTACTAGAAGAAAAAGATGGCATTCATTACTCCACATTAAAATTGTCTTTAGCACAAAAAGGGGTACACAATGTCGCAGCTAAAGTTTTGGTCACTGACTCTGTGATATACAATACCTGACAGACAGCAGAGTAAAATTCGAAAACAAACTGAAAAAAGTTTCTTTTTGACAACTCCTACTCTGGAGAAGAATTTCTGAGTGTAATGTGTAGAATATGGTGGGTAAGTGTTACTGACACACATCTTTGTATTTGATGATAATAATAACAAACTTATAAATTTTCAACATGTAGCCATATTTACAAGTTGGTTTGCAGTGTGAATGTAAAATAACTCGTTCCACATGTGGAACATGAAATAACTAACAATCATTAATCCTTATAGCGATTCGTGGTTTTTACATGGCTGTTTAGTGTCCTTTCTGATTAGCCTATGTGAAAAGCTATTTTCCAACAATGATATGAATTTTTCATGGAATAAATTAATTCGCTTATTACCTTTACCCAGGTCACACTATCCTTTTCCCCCTTCACTCTGTCTAGTTCATATTACGGATGATCTAATTAAACATGGAGGGCACAAATCTTAGCTTCCTTTTCAACAATTTTCTTGTCTGTTTTGTAGAACCAACAGTTCCATGGGAGAGCCTCATTGGGATCCCCAGTACATTCCTCACTACAATCATCACACTGTAATTCCAGTACACAATCTACACATACTAACCTTTTTTTTGTCTGACTACCCTACAATAACATCCACTTTTATCATGTGTAGTAACATGGACTAAACACTTAAAAGTAGAACTAAATCACCTAACACACTTTAAACTACATGAAATTTTGTTAGTTATGAGCCACAAAAATATTAGACCTACAGGTTAGCACTTCAGGTGTATGTTATAATATAAAAGGTAGTTATTTCCACTTAAAACAAGAACTCTTCACTCACTTAACTGCAGAATGTGTTAATTAACTTACTCTTGATATTACATAACTTTCAATCACTACTCATCCTTAACATTAGTTGACATTGAACAATGTTCAGCAAAATACGACCTACCAAACATGGTATAAGTTTATGTGATAATTTAAGTACAAAACTTCAGACGTAAATGTAACAAAGTGACAACACTGTCATTGTTTTTGTACATATTTCGTTAAAATATGCTTCACTCAGTCACTTTTCCCTACAAAAAATTATCTTTTCTTCGCTATTAACACAAACATAGCTACAGGGAGACACCCGTGCTGCCAACCTCCAGTACTACGTAGTTCAGATGCTGGTCAGGGGATCCAAATGGCACAGGTTGTGAAGCACAGATTATGGGTGACTCTGCTCTTGGCCACAGTTTGGTGAGGACAGCTGGTTGATTGTTACACAAAAGTTTCAGCAGAGGTAGTATATAATATGACTAGTTTCACCAGTGGTCCTGCTTCTGATGGGATATTTGCTGGGTGACTGCATAAGACTGGTCTCGTTCGTGGTTCTAGTGCAGGTGCGTGACCCATAACACAAGGGGTTAAGAATAAGTTTGACTTAACAATGGGCTGGATATTTTGTAGATTGTTTAGGTGGTGGAATATTTCTTAGGGAGAGGTGTGAAGGATTTTTCTGTAGGATGTTCCTCATTTCCAGAATTGTTGATAAGTAGTCAAAGGTCTGGCAAGGGAGGCAACTAAATTTTTCCATTCCAAGGTGGTATTGGATAATGAGGGGAGTGCTCCTTCTCAGCATGTACATAGAGGTGATTGGAGGATTAAAGGCATGTCCCATACCAGATCCACAAATGACTCATTTCTACTCAGTGTGCTTGTTGCCTCTCCCTCACAGTTGGCAGCAACTCCGTTGTGCCTTCCCTTTCCTTCCCATTCCTTCAATGCCCCCTTTTTTTCCACTCAACCACTCCAAATTGATCAACTCCTCACGCCAGTTGAGATGTTGTGGCAGTGTAGCATATTCAGTCAAAGATAGCGTGGCCATGCAGGTGTGTGTTGTATTCTGTAATTATCTCTATAAAATGACAATGTTTTGAAACTCAGCCACATCTTTTGTCTGATTTATATGCGTTCTGATCACTAGAGGCTCCTACTATACAGCAAATTGTTACTTTTATTCCTTGCATCTTATTATATTCCACCAAGGACATTCCAGTACCATATTTATTTCGCTATCTCTAGTTTTTGAGTGTGCGGTGATCATGGTAGTAGTATTCCCACATATGAATACATTATTAGATTTGGAATTCAGTATTTTGATGTTCTGTCTCATGAATTCCATTTAAGACTGAACTACTCCATGAGAGATTGAATGGAAGGCTTAGATTCATTTGTTGACTTTGCATTGGATCAAGATAGCCAGAATGTGACTGTGGAAATTATAGTTAGCATCATACAAAATCGTACTTAAGTTTGCGTGAGTTCATATTAAATTTTTGATATCAGCTTTTCGCAGAACATTTTTGTGAGAATTGTTTGCACTCCATTTTCCAGAACAGTAAGCTTGTTGCAGTAAACACTCAGACTGCTGTGGAGATGTTCCTTTGCATATGTGTTGCTGAACATTTCTGCGATTTGTACTGTGCAGTTCCAACAAACTCTCCGTTATCCATGAATGCTTCAGCAGATAATAACTATTATTTGAATATTCTTGGCTGGCATATTTTCTTATGTGCACTATAGAGTTTTAGGTAGCCTAAAAAAATAAAAGTTCTTTTGAATTATATGAAAATGTATAATGTCTTAGAGGCCGCAGATTGGAGCCAGTTTTGACCCTCTGTGTATAGCTTTTCTTCTCACGGTGAACATTGTTTATGAATTTCTATTATGTAATCTAGCTAAGTCATAAACCGAGTATCTTTGGGCCTGGAATGGTACAAAAACATTGTAGAACTGAAGAAAATGCACTGATCATGACCTACAGCCCAGGATTTAAAGATATTCAGTGCAATTAGTGGTTTGGCATTACTGTGGCAACCATACAAAGTTTTTAATCAAATGAGAGGCATTGAAGCCATTCCAAAATTTGTAACCCAGAAAACTGTTGCCTGCTTGTGAAGAACAAGAATGTTAAAAAAATTGAAGGTGACGACTGAAATTGACGTACACATTCCCCTAAAGAAGACTTAAAACCATTGCTATCATCTTACTCCTCAAATGATCCTATCAGTACTGCATACGGTGAACATTCATGGGAAGAACAGAGGTGGGTCATCCATAATGAATCAGTATCGTACTGATGATAATACTGAGAATAATACATCATTAATTACTTCAGCTAATGTAGTTGAAAAATATTAATGAAGGATGTTGTACTTTTATTTGTTTTTGTCTGAGACATAATCATTGGCTTGATACCTGAAAACTGCCTGGAAGAGAAGGACGATGTGAAGACCGGAAGTTGTCTTCAAAAGCTCAAGTTGCCAATACACAGTTGTATTGTCATATTGTGATATACCTCCAAGTATAGTCTGTCAGTAAACTGAAGAGCGAGCGAGCAGAGTCCCCACTCTGCCAACCCAGCTACATCACAAGGCACTTCTACAGGCTGTTTGACAACATAGTACTGGCCCTGCCGCGTGTTTATTTGTAGACAAATACATTAAGACCATAAGGAATACAAAAAATGAAAACTACTTCTGAAAAACAACATTATAGAGTAAATAATATTAACATAAGAATGTAGGTCAGGATTCTACTACAAACATAGAGCCGAATGCCTATTCATGTGGGAATTTAAGGCTTGTTCTTACTTTGTGTTTCTACTAAAAGGTAGAAGTTTTCTTTGAAAGACTGCATTGAAACTTTACAATTCTTGAAACACGAAGAGTGTTTAAAAAGTAAGCAGAAATTTATAATTTTATGTGTTGTATTAGTCCGATTTGCACCACTTTTTTGTCACTGTCTTCGTAAATGTGTCTCAAAAGTGTGTGTTCAATGTTATCCATATGAGGTATTTACTCTGTTGTCAGCTGTCAAAAAGGTTACATGTGTTTTGTTAGCATCAACGATTATTTGTTTTGTATAAAAATAGATTAGAGAATCTGTATTAAATTTTGTTATAAGAATGGAATATAGTGTATGAAATTTTTAGAAATGTTAAGTATTACTTTTGGTGAGCCTGTTATGAGTGAACCAAGAGCATACAACTGGTATAAACATTTCAAAGCAGGTGTTGAAGGACAGCAGTTTTACAAGCATGGATGAGATTAAACATGCACAGTTAAGAGACCTATAAACTGTCACGAAGAAACAGTTCCTAAAGTGTTTTGAGAATTGGGAAAAGCACTGGCATATGTGTTTATTATGTAATGGGGAATATTTTGAAGAGGATAGCATTGCTGTTGATTAACAGTAAACTTCTTACTAAAAAATAAAAATAATATGTGAACACACCTCATATGTCAAGCTTTTTGCTTAGAAGTCTAGAATCGGTGTACATGTTTCGAAGGAAATTTCAGCAGTGCTTAGAATAGCTATTGCACACATGTTTTAAGTGATACGTCTTCGAATCAGGTGGATAGTGATTGAGATAGAGATTTAGTGTTCCATAAGCATCAAAGGTTTTACGTGATTTTCAAATTGTCTGTAATGGTGGGTTTCCTCCCAAAATTATTCGTTTTCCTTCATCGCGATTCCAGTAAATCATGCGACTTATTTTCGCGTTTCTTCCTTATGAGTCCTATTGGGCGAGGCTGACGTTTGCATAAGTTGCATACCATTGATTGGGGCTGGTAATATTAGCCAACAGTTCTTTTTGGGACACCTCTTTAATACACATAATAACATTAGAGACAATCAAACGCTCGTTATTCCCCAAATACCTCCTCTACTTCGTATTCTGCACATTTTCTTGCAATGCTAGATGATTATCCATCACTTCCGGATATCGAAGTATGTCAGTAAGTATACAAAGTTAACTGACTGACACTGGTAACGAGGATCCCACAAACAGAAACGATGTATACCACTGCATGCCGATCTACGCTGCTAGACAGCTAACGGGCAGCAGATTTTGGGCACCCCTGTAGGCCGGTGGCAGTGTTCTTACAAGAAAGGCCACTTCCCCCACCAAAAGTGCTACTCACTCTTGGGTTTACAGACAGACTGTAGTAGCACAGGCTTTCTTAAAATGGAAGAAAGTATCTATAGAGTATTAGCATTATCTATTTTTATTGGTTGAAGGGTAACATTATTGACAGCTGAATGGTGCTTTCAGAGCTCACACTCGCAAGTATCTGAACTCAAGCTTGACCGAGCAGTTAGTTGGGAAAATGCTATGATAGCTCCTGAAAATTGCATTATTCTTTCCTGGTTTGAGGGACTTTACGAAACTTGCCTTCCATCCTTGAGTCAGGAAGGGAGGAGAATCTCTTTCCTGTTTCTTCCCACCACCAATAGTTTGATGCCCAGGCAAGGTGGTCTTCTTTGTGCTTACATATAGATCACCTAGAAAAAGATTTCTTGACTTCTATTATAGAGTTCAAAGCATGAATAAAATACTGATGTAGGAGTGCTCTTCGAAGCTTTATCAACATAAGGAATGTTGTGTTGGATGGTGTCCCTGGGACTTCCATATTTTTATGGACTCCTGCTGATGACATCTGTAGGGCACAAATGCTCCTCACAAACATTAGTGTGCAGATGCCAAGAAAAAGCCTTTAGCTCCAGCGCATAGAAAACAGCACACACTGTTGGAAGACACCTACTTAGTTATGACAGCAGGCTGGGCGAGGGAGGGGGTTGGGGGGTGAAGAAACATCAGTTGCCAAGTACTGATGTTTCCCCGTGACAAATGCCACTGCACTTCACAATCAGTCATTATCACCACAGTTACTCCATTGAAAGACTTGCGTATGTGTTGACGCAATAGCTATTTCATTGTTCAGTAGATAGTTTTTAAAAATCTCTTTGACAGAGTTAGTGAGATCTATGAAAACATACTTGTGCAGATATTTCCATGTCTATACTGGAACAATGTTAAAGAGAAAATGATATGATCTCTTCAAGAGCAGAGAAGGTCTGACGAACATTATTTCTTAATGAAGACTTTTCCGTGGGATGAACTAATCTTATTTCAGAAATGCTCAGGAAAGAAGTCATACAGTTGCATTTTGGAAGACAATCTTCAATTGCATAAAATATTGAGGAACGTCCTTACTTCATTAAGTCTTTTGAAAGAATGACATTTCAGTCTAACTAGACACATGAAGTATTTATGTTGTTTGACAGTAAATTGTACAAACACACTAATTTCAAAATGACTGTCATCAGCCATTGACAATGTGATTTCTGCAGTGGTGGGAATGAACCATCTGTTTTATGATCTGATGTTAGCTGATAACTCTGATAAAGGTAATTTCATTTTGAAATTAGAATGGTTCTGCTGGACAATAAATTATCTTCAGATTCATTAAGATCTTTCTTGTTTACCACTTACATAGAAATATGGTTGCTTTGCTATTCATTCAGCCTGGCTCTATTGAAGTCTTGTTATTTATTTTATGTATATATTTATATGTATGTGTAGAAACATGCATGGTATATATGTGTTGTATATTTTCAGTGTTGTTGGTGTACTTCTCAGAGAATATAAATGAAATCGCTGCTAGCAAATGGAAGTAAGTAAAATGACATTGAGTATTCTACATTTACTATAAATAAGCAGCAAAACTGACCTCAAGCTGCTAAAGTGGATCAAATTGAAAGGCTTGCACACCTGGTCAAGTTTATAGATGTCTGGAAAAATATGAATTGTCTTGTTGTGAGAGAGATTATGTGAAACAACAGATATTCTCGCAGATAATTGCTGAATCAGATGAAAAAAACAACAACAAAGAAATGAGAAAGTTACAGGAAGTAAAGAAGTATGAAACCACAGAATACACAATGATTATAGAGAGAGGGGGGGCGGGGGGGGGGGGGGGCAGAGTATAGTGTGGCAGAGGGAACATGAGTGCATTTATTCTTGTAGTATTACATTCTAGAATTGTGTTTCTGACACTGACTAGGTAACAGCTTGACAGTTGATGTTAATATGAACTCCATTATGATTAGGCTTCATCCTGCATAAAAACCGCCCTGATTCAATTTCTCCATTGTTTCTAGAAATCAGACAAAATAAATATCTGGACTGTTCCTCCTTCAAGACCGTGGTAAAGTTAGTTTTCAGAATGATTTAATTTTTAATTTCTAATTGCGTATTATAGGACATTAGACCTCTACGTTCCTGCCTGTCTTCCAACCTAACTGAATAGAATAGTTTAGGTGTTGCTCAAGTAAACTCCTTAAATTGGATGATCAAAAAGTTTTTACTAAAATGGAAAAAAAAGAAATTACTTCATTTTTAATCAAATAAAATTTAGATTTCAGTAGAGTTTTCTTTTTCTACAAGAAAAATGATGTAGCATTTTCCAAGACTTTTCAGTTCCTCACAGAAATAATTTTTATTTAAATCAGGAAAATATCGCATGAAGAATAGAGTGAATGCTTGGACAATAGTACATTTTGGAACTCCTTAAGGACCAATATGCCAAAGACTTTTTTGTTGCCTTTTACTGCTTTTGGGGGTCAAAAACAAGTACTTTTTGTTTCCTGCTTTCTTCATCCATTTAACTATATTTTCTGTTTTCCAATTTAAATGCTATAAATATTTAAGCCATAAGACTCTGTCATCAAGTACAAAAATTTGAGAATTGAAATATGTCCGCTATGGTAAAGATGGTATGACAAGTTGAAAAAGAGAGAGAGAGGGATATATATACATGTGTATGATAAACCCCTTCCCTCAAAAATACAGGGTGATTCAAAAAGAATACCACAACTTTAGGAATTTAAAACTCTGCAACGACAAAAGGCAGAGCTAAGCACTATTTTTCAGTGAATTAAGGGAGCTGTAAAGTTTCATTAAGTTGTACATTTGTACGCCATTTCAGCCAATAAAGTTTTTGGTCCCTTTTTCTTCGAAGGTGCTACTGTAACTGGACTTCAGTATCTGGAGATGTTAGAGAACTGGCTGTTCCCTCAGCTTGAACAAGAAGCACAACAATTCGTATTTCAGCAGGATTGAGCGCCACCACATTGGCACTTATCTGTCCGTAACTACCTGAGCGTCAACTACCCGAGGCGATGGATCGGCCGCCAGGCAGCCCGTGACAGAGCACTTCATCACTGGCCTCCAAGAAGCCCTGATCTTACCCCCTGCGATTTTTTCTTATGGGGGTATGTTAAGGATATGGTGTTTCGGCCACCTCTCCCAGCCACCATTGATGATTTGAAATGAGAAATAACAGCAGCTATCCAAACTGTTACGCCTGATATGCTACAGAGAGTGTGGAACGAGTTGGAGTATCGGGTTGATATTGCTCGTGTGTCTGGAGGGGGCCATATTGAACATCTCTGAACTTGTTTTTGAGTGAAAAAAACCTTTTTAAATACTCTTTGTAATGATGTATAACAGAAGGTTATATTATGTTTATTTCATTAAATACACATTTTTAAAGTTGTGGTATTCTTTTTGAGTCACCCTGTATTTATCTATCAGGCTTCCTCTGTGTTACCACAGATGACGTGTCACTGATCTCATTTTTACTAAGATTGCAGTACGCGCAAGGCGCTTGCTTCCACCGCCCTGAGTTGAATGCATAAGTTGTAATAAATGTTCACCAATGTACAGTCTTCTATTGTTGTTCTCCCCTGTGCAGAAAACAGCATGTAGGTCATGAATCAGTTATCTTGAGGCTGTAAGAAACTCTTAGCGAGGAACTGTTATTTTGGAAATAATTAAATTTCCAATCAATTTGTTTACACGGGATGCCACTTGCTTTTTAGTAGCAGAATATGAGAAACTGCATAACTATATTCCACTTTAGAGTCACAAATAATTTCTATTCTTCAACAAATTAATGAACTGCATATTTCCATAATTACTATCACACTATTCTAAACTATATGTGCAACTAACCAAACATTAATAATAAAGTTCTAACCTGATGCCAGCTGTGGCAGATAACATGTCTGTCCTCCAGCACTGCTGAACCAGCTCTAATCTTGCAGCCAAACCACTTTGCCCGCCATTAAAGTTAGACGCAATCTGAGGATCACTGAAGTGCATTGTTGTCCTTTTCATTTAAAAATTGTTTATTATTTTGCTGGTTGTTAATACTTGTGAAATAATGGAATGATAACATACTATTGAGACATGCTTTGAATATGAATTGCAAGTAAATATGCTGTTTAGTTTGTATAATATTAATAACAGAAGATTATCTTTTTGGCATGCAACTTCCAAATGCATCAGCCAATCATGGAGGAGGACCACAGTTTAGGCGGTCTTTCTCACAATACCCATATTGAACAAACCCCCTGTCATAAATACCTCACACCACATTACATCATCTTGCCACTACTGCCTTCTCACCTGCTCTAAGAAGAGCTTCTTGTAGCCAAATAAGATGGCTGTAAAGCCAGAAATATTTCATATCCTCCTCCTCCTCCTCCTCCTGAGATTTCCAGGAATTGGGATGTTCCCACAGACAACAATCAAATTTGGAAATAAATGCATTTTTACTCAAATTTTTATAAACTTTTCAGTTATCATCTCTCAAGAGCCATACCATTCCATTATATTTGTAGCTTGTTATTGTTTTTCAAAACTTGAATCTACTCTTTATTTTTTTCATTCTCAGTTTATTAACCAACTTGTAAAATCATAGACTAAATTATTTTGTGGTTAGAAAAAACTAATAAATTTGTGTACCACCTTACATCCCAAAATCATTAATCTTTAGTTACACTTTCTATACTAATTACATCATTCTTTAAATAGTAAATATTTTCAAAGTAGCATCATTCTGTGCCTTTATGTTGTTGACAGTCTTTTGTCGATTTACAGTCTATCATTTCTGCTAGAACACTCTACAGTAGTCCATTAACTCCTAACCAAGTTTCAGCCATAAATTTTTATACTGCTGTTATACTACTACCAGCACACTGCCGTCCATTAAATTCAACAAAGTATTTCTCATAAGAAGTTAAAACTACTATATCACTACTATTGATGCATTGCTGTCCTTTCAATTCAATGAAACCTTCTAAACACTTTTCCTCATCACTATGTCAGCACCATGTTGTTCTGCACTTATTTACATGAATGCGTCATACAAATAAAATGAACACAACACCTGTACAATTCACGCATACGTGTAGATGGAAGAACATTACACTCGCACCTTTCCCAGAACATATGCAAGCAGCCCACAAAAGCAACCCATACTGATGATTCTGTTGTCCATGATATGGTCTTGCGTTGTGAAACTCTAGACTTTCCAAAGTGGTGTTGAGTTCAACAACTGTCACTCCATTCTCTCATCTCCAACCTCAGCATACAGGTCCAGTACAAGTCCACGAAACAACACAAAATGCCCTAAATTAGTTTCCTAATAACTTTAAACAAATTGTAAACAGACATGTTTTCACACTATTACAATATAAATGTTTTGTTATGATTTTGGGTGTTTATAAACAAAGCCAATGTTTTTGTTTTGGTCACAGATGTAGCTACATACAGCTGGGGCATTGCCCCTCACACTCTTTAAGAGCTCTGTGCTTGCTCGCACAATATGTTACTGCTGACTTGCTTTGCTAATGACTCGCGCCACTAGCCGATGTCGTCTACTGTGCTCTTTAAATCTTACCTACGGAAGCTTACAATTGCGATTCACAGATACTTTGAGAGAACATTTTAGAATCTTGCTTCAAGCAAAATGCACAAGCACTCATTTACCAAATCATTGATTCATTCCACAGTGTGAGGTATCATTCCTCCTGTATATGAATGTCACAATTGCTACAAAAAGTGCTAGGGGATCTCTAGTCGTATAATGACAATGTATTTTGTACTGACTTTCATTTACGAACATTGCGTGAGTTTGTAATGTGTAGCCAGACTTCAATTGATCAGAAATTTTATCCTGCTGTTAAGCTACTATCACTGCATTGCTATCCATTAAATTCAACAAAATATTTCTTGTGAAGAATTTACATTGTTGTTCACACTTGGTACATTGCTGTTCTTTAAAATGACCAACTGTAATTTACACTGCTATACAACTACTATAGGCACATTGCTGTCCTTTCAATTTGATGAAACGTTTTTTACACTTTTCTTCAGTATTATGTAAGCACCGTGCCATTCTGCACTTATTTATATGAATGTGTCATAAAGACATCCACTTCACAGGGTTACAAATAAAATAAACACAACACCTATACATTCCATAAATATGTGGAGATGGAAGAACATTACACTCACACCTTTTACCAGAACATAAGTAAGCAGCCCACAACAGCAAACCATATTGATGATTCTGTTGTCTATGATGTGGTCTTGCATTGTGAAATTCCAGACTTTCCAAAGTGATGTTGAGTTCAACAACTGTCACTCCATTCTCCCATCTCCAACCTCAGCAAACAGCAACAGTACAATTCCATGAAACAATACAAAATGCCTTAAATTAGTTTCCTAATAATTTTAAACAAATTTTTAAATAAGCATGTTTCTATACGTTATTACAATGTGAATACATAATACGCAGTGCTTTGTTTTGATTTTTGGAGTTATAAACAATGCCAATATTCACATCGTACTACAACAGTGATTCATCAATGTTTTTGTTTTCGACACAGTTGTAGCTACATACAGCTGGGGCATTGCCCTTCGCACTCTTTAAGAGCTCTGTGCTTGCTCACATCATATGTTACTGACCCACTTTGCTAATGACTCATGCCGCTAGCCGGCATCACCTGCTATGCTCTTTAAATCTTAACTACAGAGGCTTACAATTGTGAGTCACAGATACATTGAGAGAACATTTTTAGAATCTTGCTTCAAGCAAAATGCACAAGCACTCATTTACCAAATCGTTTGCTTCATTCCACAGTATGAGGTACCATTCCTTCTACACTTGTGTGTCATTGTTGCTACAAAAAGCACTAGTGGAACTCTATTCATGTGATGACTATCTGTTTTCTACTGACTTTCATAAACAAGCATTATGTGACTTTGTAATAGTAGGAGCTGATTAACTTATTCTTAGCATGACCTTTACTCCTTATTCCTTTCATATTTAGAACCAGTGTGTGTTTGACTCTCTATCCTTCATATTTCGTGGCCTTCTATTTAAACCTTATTTGTTATGTTTATGTCTTTTATGAGATTTCCATGTCAGAGATGTGTCCTATGTCGACAATATATCTACTTCCTTTTACTTCATAAAATAGTTGGCAGAAACCACTTTGCCCATAAGTACTACTTAATGGCTAACTTACCTGCTGCCTTTTGATTTTCTTCCCTCCCTCTTCATAAATGATCAGCCGACCTTCAAGAGCCATCGTTTTGCTTTCCTGTTGTTAAATTATTTTCAGGCATAAGGTCTCTGTATCACTGTTATAAACATTTAAAAATTGTTCCACTACATACTTTATCCCCCACTGCACACTGTACACCTCGCAGCATTGTTCCCGATCCTGGAGAAACATTGATCTACTGCTTCAGAAATTCTGATTGGAGCTGACTAAAGACCATAGATCTAGATCTTGTCGGTGGTCTTTTGTATGGCAGTGCTGGTGGATCCTTTCGTACTATGATGAACGTTGAAGTAATCCATCCCATTGAAGATTCACTGTTGTTGAGTGGACCTTCAAATTCCTTGGTTGAGAAGTCCTCATCACTGATCTGCACCTCAGGATTGTAGTAGGGCTTCATATGGAAGACTTAGATGGTGTCTACATGCTTATGTCTTCTTGAACAGTTATAATCCTCAGGTTTGTATGTGATGTCCAACAAGTGATGGAGAATATGATACAACCAGATTTTATTAACTTTATTAACAGTGCTTTATTAACTTTTCCAAGAATCCAACTTTCCACGCAGGCATAAAAATCCATATCAAAGTCTGCAGGGCTGTATTTCACTGGCCAGTGCTTGTTGTTTTAGTGCTTGTGATCTTTCTCCTGGACATACAGAGTGCATATACTAGCCATCTGTTTTGCTTCTTCAGTCTTGGGGATGAGGTGTTTCACATATTTCTTCAGAGTATTGCCCACTTGGAACAGGAACAGTGTATCCATTGTCACTTCGGCCTCACCAGAAAGGTCTGTATGAAGCCTGTAGCGTCTCGCTTTGCTGTGTTGTATACAAAGGCCATAAGGGACAATATTGTATTCTAGTCTCTCAGTTAGACATCAGCATAAATTGAGAACATACTGCTCACCTCTTATTAAAGTGTACTATGAAGACGTTCATCTGTTGGAGGTAGATAGAGCCCTGCAAGCACACATTCTGTATGCGACTACAGTGATTGTGACAGAGCATGAATACGCATTGCAAATTTTGGCAGAAATTGTGAAGATGACTGACGCTGCCTCTGATTGAGTGAGCAGTTGTCAACAGCGATGCAGATGTCGCGCTTGTCCACAGCCACGTGGACGTCATGCACTCAACACTCACTTGCTATGAATTTGCAGTGTGCACCGCATGCACAATGTGCTCCATTACACTAGAGTTAGGCAATATTTATGTGACTAACAAATAACACCTACTGATAGAAATTATTGTTCATTATTAGTGAATAACGAGTGAAATATTTATTCAAAATTTATTGTTGTAGGAGAGTTCGTGTAGAATGTAAATACTTTAGGATTAATCGAGACCACTCACCAGAAGTAGAAGCATCAAATTGAAGATAAGCACACAAAAGAAAGAAAACTTGCTAGCCCACACACACACACACACACACACACACACACACACACACACACACACAGAGAGAGAGAGAGAGAGAGAGAGAGAGAGAGAGAGAGAGAGAGAGAGAGAGAGAGACTGTGCCGCTACATGGTGCCAATGCTGTTTTATGGCAGGTAGACTAGTTTTCACAATCAGTGACTGCCTGCCATAAAATAGCGTTGGTACTATTATTCTAGCTGACTCCGTATAAGTGTGTGTGTGTGTGTGTGTGAGAGAGAGAGAGAGAGAGAGACTGCAATTTGGTACTTCTGTTTTTCGGTGGGTGGTCTCCTTCAATCTAAAAGTACATTCAAAACATTATTTATGTGAATAAAAGCAATTATTCATCACCTATGAATAAAAAAACCTCATGAATAATAGATAAATTTGAAATTCAGTGACATTTATTGCTCCAGTTATTTGTCTTTTACTGAACAAACGTACATTTTGTTGCTACTGAATTAGTTTTCTGAATGACTGTTTTCAAACACCTCATCAGGAGGTTTATTTGGGGTCCAAAGATGTGTCATTGTGACTTATTAAACAAAATGTGTTGTACATTGCCAAAGAGGATATTGGTGTGTTATATCTCCTGAAATCATGTTTATTTAAGGTTAATGATATAAAACTTTGAAATCTCAATTTTCTTTGCCAAAAACCGAGAAATCATCTACTCCCCTGTGTTCTTGTTGTGATTGCAATTTGGCTTCAACTCCCAGTTTGTTCTTGTGGTTTTCTGTTAAGGTTTTTGGCATTGATCTTGCATAAAATTTGTGATTGCCCAGCTTTTGTGCAATGATTTGATGTAATAAACTTCATTGAATTTGTGGAAAACCAAACAAGAGCTCTGTCATTGTGAATCAATAGTTTTCTTGAATTTCTCATAGACCTTCACAGCCAGTTCATCAGTCACAATGCTTGATTGTCCACTTCACTCTTCATTGTGAACATTAGTTCATCCACTTTGAAACCTAATGCACCATCGGTGCACTCCGCTTTCAATGATTGTTATTTCCGTACGCTTCACAAACATGTTGATAAATTCCAATTGGTGAATGCTTTTTTGTCAATGAAAACCTTATTACTGACCTCATTTCACAACTCTTGATATTTTCAATTTTGGGGCACATTTAAAACTTTTATTATGAAATAACAGGAAATGATATGAACCAAGTGTTGGCACTGGTGAATGCTGGCTGAACAGACAAATGCTCGGACAGCAGTATTGCTGCACTAGTCCCGCCCATCGTCACTGCATGCCAAAACGTAACCAGCTTTCTGGATAGTCCTTGTATGAGAACATTCCAAGAAAATTTTTCACAACATGAATGTGCCAAGAAGTCAGAATACACAAGTGATGTTATTTTTGTATATCAGAATGGACGCCATTTTGATTCACTAGGTTTCCCAAGAGTTTTATTTCTTGTGTGCCGGAGGCACTTATTCAGATACAGGCAGAGACATGCAGTCTGATGAACATGCTTCTATACAGTTTTCAAGTGGCTTAGATGTCCTTCAAATGTATTCAAAAAAATAACAAATGTGATCCAGATGGAAGAGGTAACTGGTGCATTGCACGATCCAAATGGCATAATTTTGAACTCATAGATGCCATCAGGAGCTACAAAGAAAGTCTTTTAGCTGTCAATCTCGATTTGCCAATAGTTGCAGGTTCATAGTTGAGAAATACTTTCTTCCTCTCAAGCAGTCTATGGTGTCATCATTCCATCGTTTTGTTCGTTTGTGAGTAGCTGACACAGAAATTCCATGTGCCATCTTTTTTCACAAGAGCCACAGGAGAAGACCAGGGACTCTCTGAATGTGCAGTGTGTCTTCTCCACTTCCTCCCTGATTCTCCATTGTTCAGCAGGTGAACAATGCATAAAATTTGTTATAGGCTAGCTTCTATGCAATGATTTGATGCAATAAACTTGCTGGGTAATTGATGAATTGGCGCATGACCACCAGTGTTGTTACGGTGTATTACCATGGGTCACTTGGGCTATCATTTCTGTGTTCTGAATTTGAAAGTACCTGAAAATTGGTACAGAATGGCTGACATTTGCCAACGTTGTTCCTCATTCAGGCCCAATGCTATTGGCAGTTCAATAGCATCTTCCTCCCTTGTGTTTTCTTTAACGGTAGCGCAACACAATTATTTGTTGATGTCATTCAGCAGTTCTTCCTGAACAGCTTCGGCTATCTTATGCTCATGCCACCTTACCCAGATACAATATTTATGATTGTCACTAGCACGTAGATTTCCTTTGTGAGCCTAAGTAGCTTTTGTAATCAAAAGAAGCTTCATAGTTAAATTGAGCATCAAGCTTGACTACTGGACTGTGTCTTGTTCATGACAGCAGGCTGAAGGATTTTCATCGGCTTCTCCTCCATAGGTGATCACCTCACTTAGTTTTCCTGAATCTGGCAGCTAGGCAAGCAAAACCAACAAAAGCTTCACAGTTTAATTGAGCATTGCTAAGTGAGCAATTGGTACATCTGTATGACAGCAGAGAACAGCTATGGCATGTTGGAGAGCAACCTCATCCAAGGTACAGCCATAGGTTTTGTCCCATAGGTTGACTATAATCATCTGCAGTTGACTGGTGGGAACAGAACTAGTGTGATGCTATACATCTGGCAGCTTAGTAGTCATTGAAAACGCATCTTCTCTCTCTGTGTTACAGTATAGCACGTCCAGGTCATCAACCATGGAAACATACCAGTGTGTTGTACTCAGTCTTCAAAATTTGTGTGCTTCTGAGGGGTTGTACTTGCATTTGTCAGGCTCTGGGTTGTCATTTGACAGTTGCAGCATATGTCTGACCCAGTCTAGTCCATTCTTTCTGGCATGCTCGAATGGTGGCGTAGATTGGTGCTAAAGATAAATACACCTCTTCTTCAACATTCTCTACTACCTCTTGACATAGGGGGTCGACATTCTTGATAGCTAGCTTTTGCTTAATAGGCTTGACAGTTCTGGCTGCCATAATATGGTGTCTCTCTCCTCCTACAACCTGGCATACGAGAGATGCGAGGTGACAGTGGTCATACACAACTTCCTTAGGGATCATATTTGGGAGCTGGTCATACCTCTTTTGTCTGACTCTTTTTCTGTTGCATGTCCTCTATAGTAAGGAACCACTTGATGATTTCCTCAGTTGTAGTGACAGTCTTTACAAGAAGACTTCTGTGACTCCATTCATCAAGTGTAATGTTTTGTCAGCTTCTGTCATATGTGTATTCACAGTGTAGCATAGGGCCAAAGCATTCTGTATGTAGGACTGACATTTCCCCTTTATGTTGGGCACTGTTCTTTATTTGTTTTTCCACTAAGCAGACTTGCTGCTGATTTTCACCAAATGTTTTCTTCAGTTCAGCCTGGAATTCAGCACAGATATTGAACTTCTCTTCATTGTTCTCAAGCCAGCCCTTGGGTGTGCTGTCCAGGTAGGAGTACACATTTACCAAACACATCATATCATCTAACCTGTCATACCTGGCCACTCGGTCAAAACCATTCAGCCATTTTGTCAGGTACTGTACAGCATCGCCAGAAAACATTGATGGATATGTTGTGTGCAGATGTATTACTGCTGTTTGGAATTCAATTGGCCCTCATGAATATACACACTGCGGGGACAATGTACTGTTTGTATTCTGGTTCCTGTCTGTGTAAGCAACAGCTTGTATGTTGTCTAATTGAAGCCACAGTGATGTAGTTGTTTCGAATACCTGGTGTCTCCACCTAAGAAAGTCACATTGTAACCAGATTAAAATCTAAATCTGAAAACAGTCATCAGTGTAGTACAACACTTAGCACTCTAAGAATATTTATTATGAACATTGACATAAAGGCAGCACTGAACTCCTGTATGGAGAATGCTGCTATTTACATAAACATAGAAGATTCCAGAATATACAAAAATTACAATTGTAAGAAACTTTGAGAACATTCCAGAAACTATAAATACTAAATGACAAGCAATTTTTGGTGGTTGGGTTTGAACTGGCAACCGTCAGCATTTAGCCACTGATGCTATTACACCACACTGCATGTTACACAGTTCATGGCACTACAGTATATATCAGTGCCCTGGAAATTCATGTCTCAGGGTATTAGGTTTTTGAGGGCAAAGATTGGCAAAAGTCTAAATACTTTCTTAGGACCCAGTTGCTGAGTATATTCACAAAGGAAACTCCCCATCACACCCCCTCTGATTTAGTGGTAAGGTGGCCCTGTGGATAGCCCATCAAACAATGAACACAGATCAAACATGAAAACAGGAAGAAGGTGTACTGGACTGTGAAAAAAGAAGCAAAATCGAAACAGTGAATGACCCAAGCTAAAGATGTGCAACATCAAACATAACTGAGTAGCCATGTTGTCATTGTTATGTGGTCACGGTGTTGAACTGCAAAAGTGGAGATCTGTGTCCAAATCTCTCTCATGCCCTGTAACTTTTTTTCCAGGAAATTATGAACTGTCTGTCTTGTCATTGATGTGTCTGTTCACTGTATTCAAATGTGTATCTGTGTCGTGGTGTAATGTCTGTTTGCAACAGCAAGGTGTGAGGAAGTGATCTCCAGACGCATGACTCTTATTTGTTGTACACGAGTGCCATACATTGACTCTTGGATTCCATTTTGTAAGTTTTGACTCTTGAATTCTTTTTTGTGACATAGTTCACACCCATTTATTTGTTGTTTTCATTCCAGTGAGAAGTCTGTGCAGCCTCTTGCCTACTTTCACTATTCAACACATTTACTTGCGACAGTAAATATATTACACCATATGACATAGTCTATAACCAATTTATAGTATGACAATTGGTAAAACTACAGTAGGAGAACAAACACCTCAATGATCGGATGGAAAGTTCATAATTTTGTGGGAAAAAAATGGGGTACAAGGGAGATTTGACCACAGATCTCTTCCATTTCGCAGTCCAACACCATCACCCCACAACTACACCAGCATGATACTTACAATCCACTCATTGTTGCACATCTTGAGGTTGGAACGTTCGCTGTCTTGATTTTGCCTCTTTTTTTTTCACAGATCAGCACACCTTCTTCCTGTTTTCATGCTTGATGTGCATTCAGTTTTGAAGGGCTTCCCACTGGGCAATTGTACAACTAAATCTAAGTGGGGGGGGGGGGGGGGGGGGTTGATGGGGAGCTTCCCTTGTCAGCACAGTGGAACTGACTCCCTGATACATCAAACAGGCTGTTTGAATTCTCCCATGGAATTTAGGAGATGGGAATCTGCTGTCAAACATATCCTCACATCTCACCAACTTCATGCACATGACATCTGTTATACAGTCTTCCCACTTCTTTTTGTTATTTTTATGTAGTATAATTGTTTACTTATTTATTTATTACATTTTATTTAGATTATCCATCCCTCCCCTCCACCCCGACCCCAACCTTGCCTTTCCCCTCCCCCTCTTCCTCCCCCCTCCACCCACATCTGGTCCTCTCCCTGTCTGCACTCCTCTCCTCCCCTCCCCCCTTCCTCTTCTCTCTCTCTCTCTCTCTCTCTCTCTCTCTCTCTCTCTCTCTCTCTCTCTCTCTCTGTGTGTGTGTGTGTGTGTGTGTGTGTGTGTGTGTGTGTGTGTGTGTAATAGGTACCATATAGTAAATGGCATAAAGTTCATAACCAGAAATAAGTAAATAATTCTTAATCAAATACAAACCGGTGGAAACATCTGCCTAAATACTGCAGGGCAGATGATGCAGACAACAGGAATTTTCAAGCATATAGAAATTATATGCTCAGAGACCAGAATTCTACATCCAGGCAATCTAAAGATCACTGCTCCTTACCAGTGTACTGTTTTTGACATCCTACTCTCTGATGCCTCCCTCTCCATCTTTGTTTCATACAGTCCTCACAGCAGATAGAGTCCTTAAGTATGAGTGATACGCCATTCGTGTCTGACCTTCTCAACATATCCCTCTTTACTCCCTGAAGAACTAATAGACACTAAAGTTAGAATTAATGTTTCCACTTTTAAATGCATGTCAGAAGTACTGGAATTTTGCCTCCTGGAGTATTGGCCAGCCCTTCTATCTCTCTAATTTTAAAGTTTTGTCCAGTGAGTTTTCGTTTTAAGGTGATTAATTTAATTTGAGCCTGTTAAAGTCATCATCATGTAGGAAGGCAACCCAATTTTTAGCCATTTTGCACATCCCCTCCATTAATCACTGGCAACCTATAAGATTCATTCTTTTTCCAAGTGGCTAACCGCGAGTTACGGCTAGACGGCGAGAGCCTCTCTCCTGTGTGCTGTACTGTTGCCATAGTTTGTGACAACCAAATTATTCATTCAGCTATTGATGTTCTTTTTTCTTGTAGAAATATAGCTGTGTATATGAATCTGTAAAAGTTTTAGTGCGATTAAAAAATGTCAGGTGGCAGCAGTAAGTGTGAAGTGCTTCACAAGCAAATGAGGGGGAGTATCTACCACATGTATAACTTTTTCAAAAGTGAATTTGAAAGTGGGACTCCTACTGTTGACATTTCAAGGCACAATAACAGACTGCAGAAGCATGTGTTGTCAGCAAGAGAACTGTAAAGAGCATTGTAAATGAAAGTATCAGAGCTGTAGGAATCTTGGGACTTCATGTTACATGGAAAGTATCAGAATCACAAGAACCCTGCAACACCAATAAATGGTTTCGACAGCCATGTCTTAAAGTGCTCCATGTGAATGGTGAATACAGATCATCACAAGAGCTTGTTACAGTTGTGCATGAGAACATTAGCTTCAGATGTAGTGCTTCATATGTGTAAACAATTTTAAAAGGCATTGGTTTCAAATATGCTATAGAGAGAGTTTAGTTGAAAGAAGTGTTATAGATGCAGCACAAACCACATCTATTATAAAGACATACGATACAAGAGAAAGAAGTAGTTCTACAATGTATTACCTTTTTTTGAAACATGGGTGAATCGGAATCATTCCAGGAAGACCTGCTGAAAAATGAGTGATGATACTGATAGTTTTACAGTTCCGATAGGAATAGGTTCTCAGGTAATTGTTCTGCATGCTGGCTTTTCTTCTTGTTTTGTTCTTGAGAGCAAACTTAGATTTAGGTGGAAGAAAAACAGCAGTGACTACCATTCAGAAATCCACGCTTTCAGTCTTGTTAAGTGTTTCACTGAACAATTCTTGGCATATCTTCCTTCAAAGACAATCACTGTAATGTACCAGGCCATTTACCATTCAGCTGTTACAGAGAAAACACAAACACCAGTGTAGTTTTTCCTTCTTCGGGGCTCTCCCGTGAAAATACAAAATAGAATTTTGATGGAATAAGTTACGGATAAGGTGGACTTCGTATTACTGATTGAGATAGTGCTGTAATTTGACCGTGAATGGCAGACCGTGTCAGCGACACTACAAAAAGTGACTAAGGAAATAGCATCAGAAATAAGTTGAAATTAACCTAATAATTCTGTCAGAAACGTAGTATCTAGTTTAATATAGTCTTCGTGGCTGCATCTGGAATACTTCTTGATTTTCTTGTAGTATGTCCTTTTTTCATTGTTCGCTGGTCCTCTTGTTCTCCGTCTGATGAAAATTTCTTGAAGTTCTCACTGTTGGATTAATTTATAAATTTGGCGATAACCATTGTGAATCACTACTGAAATAACTTACGCCGTGTGTTTGTTTCATAATATAGTTTTAATTTCCACTTAAAATCATTTTTTAACATCACCGCCAAAAAATACACGTCTTAAACGTATGAAGACAAGATAACAAGAGAGTAATGAACTAGTTGTTAAGACAAGCACCTACGCAAAAGAAAAAAAAAATCAAAATTACTTGTGAAAATCTGTCGCTGACGCAGCGCTCTTCCGCAAGCGCGATCGTAGGTCACATCTTTGCTCTGGCGGAGGCGCAGTAGTCAAAGTACCGTTACACCAGGAAAGAAGATATTTTGCCCTGACTTAAAAATAAAAATATTTCCCACAGTATCAACCATACTCTTGCAGCTCGTTAATTTATGCAAGCCACATGGCAGAATGTGCAAACTTGACTTTCTTGCACGTGAATGTGGTCACACAGTTTTGCATTTACCAACATATCACTATTAGTATAATCCCATGGAATTAATTTAGGCACAGATTAAATGCTATATGGGGTTTAGGTAAACCTTCAAGATAACAGGCACCGAGTTGAGGGGGAGTATTTACCACATGTATAACTTTTTCAAAAGTGAATTTGAAAGTGGGACTCCTACTGTTGACATTTCAAGACACAAGCAGAGACTGCAGGAGCATGTTCAACATATTGTCCAAGAAAAAGTTAAGCTTTTCCCGGTGTTTTGTATGCTCTAATAGCGTACAAAAATGTTGCTTGATAAATTCAGCAAAACTCCAATATTTTCACAGGTAAATCAATGTCTTTTCCAAGCTACAAATTGGAAAATGCTCTAAAATGACAGGGACAGTTCCTTGTCGATATACTAGTGGTTTCCAGTATTATCGGCCAGTAGTCCTTCAAGTTACTCACAGAAGAGTCACGTCGATCAGTTGTAGAATTTTGGAACACGTATTATGTTAGAGTATAATGACTTTTCTGGAAACTAGAAATCTACTCTATAGGAATCAGCATAGGTTTCGAGAAAGACAATCGTGTGAAACCCAGCTTGCCCTATTCGTCCACAAGACTCGGAGGCCATAGACACGGGTTCACAGATAGATGCCGTGTTTCTTGACTTCCGCAAGGCATTCGATACAGTTCCCCACAGTCGTTTAATGAACAAAGTAAGAGCATATGGACTATCAGACCAATTGTGTGATTGGATTGAAGAGTTCCTAGATAACAGGACGCAGCATGTCATTCTCAATGGAGAGAAGTCTTCCGAAGTAAGAGTGATTTCAGGTGTGCCGCAGGGGAGTGGCGTAGGACCGTTGCTATTCACAATATACATAAATGACCTTGAGGATGACATCGGAAGTTCACTGAGGCTTTTTGCGGATGATGCGGTGGTATATCGAGAGGTTGTAACAATGGAAAATTGTACTGAAATGCAGGAGGATCTGCAGCGAATTGACGCATGGTGCAGGGAATGGCAATTGAATCTCAATGTAGACAAGTGTAATGTGCTGCGAATACATAGAAAGAAAGATCCTTTATCATTTATCTACAATGTAGCAGGTCAGCAACTGGAAGCAGTTAATTCCATAAATTATCTGGGAGTAGGCATTAGGAGTGATTTAAAATGGAATGATCATATAAAGTTGATCGTCGGTAAAGCAGATGCCAGACTGAGATTCATTGGAAGAATCCTAAGGAAATGCAATCCGAAAACAAAGGAAGTAGGTTACAGTACGCTTGTTTGCCCACTGCTTGAATACTGCTTAGCAGTCTGGGATCCGTACCAGATAGGATTGGTAGAAGAGAGAGAGAAGATCCAACAGAGAGCAGCGCGCTTTGTTACAGTATCATTTAGTAATCACGAAAGCGTTACGGAGATGATAGATAAACTCCAGTGGAAGACTCTGCAGGAGAGATTCTCAGTAGCTCGGTACGGGCTTTTGTTGAAGTTTCGAGAACATACCTTCACCGAGGAGTCAAGCAGTATATTGACCCTCCTACGTCTATCTCGCGGAGAGACCATGAGGATAAAATCAGAGAGATTAGAGCCCACACAGAGGCATACTGACAATCCTTCTTTCCATGAACAATACGAGACTGGAATAGAAGGGAGAACCGATAGAGGTACTCAAGGTACCCTCCGCCACAGACCGTCAGGTGACTTGCGGAGCATGGGTGTAGATGTAGAATTGTTTGCTTGTTTAATGGATTATAAATGTGGTCTCTCACAGTAATGTCAAATGAGTAAATTTAGACTCATAATGCCCATTGACAGTGAAAAATTTGACAACACACTAATAATTTTTATGATAGTCTCCTACATTAGTTCTTTAAATTAGTCTTTTCTACCAGTAATTCTTTTTTATGATTACACTTAACTACAGTCAAACACAACCCTATATATGCCTTGTACTTTTAAAAATACTATGGAGTAGAAGCAACTGTCAAGCAAATATAATGATTTCTGTTTGTGTTTGAAGTTGTTGTGTATTACATTTTTATGTCGTGTAATACAGTTCAAATAACAATAAATGACAGTTATTATAAACAGTTTGAATGACCTTGTCATTAGATAGTTGTCATTTTGAGAAACTTGTTCTTGATGTCTTCACAAAGCTGTGTCAGCTGTTCTCGCCTTCCGATGTCACATGGATTAAAGCGTGGAACAGTGGATGCAGTATCATCAAGACATGAAGTAAGATTTTCCTCGTGACAACTGACTGGTGTGTGTAAAATTTGTTATTCCCTTTGTAGATCTGAATGTATGATATGATGTTCTGTAGGCAAAACAACCTGATTGTTGTCCACAGCAAAACAGTTCATCAATGAGGACTTTGTGTGCTCCCTCTCTGCTGCGTGGCATGTGCAGAGCTCATCCCCTCCACGCTTTTCTACCACTCCGTTTCTATGTGTGGAAGTTCCACCCTATGTGACACGGCCTATAGTGTGTTAAAAATACAAAGAGTAACAATTTCCAACATGACAGCATGTATTGGCAAGATATTGTCAGTGAAGAAGCAGAGATGATGAATAAAAACCTCAGAGAAGAGGTCATGTAAAATAATAACAACAAAGAATTTTAGAACAAATCTGACATAAGTTGAATCAGCATCTCCCGGCGGCATATCCTCAAAAGTCAGATGTTTGCAGCTAATGGCAATGAAAATTCACCTCAGTTCACAGTAAAATACGGCAAAAATTAATTCTATGAATTGTCAACCAGACTTCCCAAAGAATACTAGCAGAACATAGAGCAGCCAAAAAAAAAAAAAAAAAAAAAAAAAAAAAAAAGTCCACCCCATCAAGGAGGAGGGTTCCAAGCATTTAGTTCCATGAATTCTCTGTTACTCTGACTGTGGATATGTTTCTCTGACCACAATTGTGATAAAATCCTCTGCTAAAACCTCAAACTCAAGTGTGTGCTACATGCCTGTGTTATAGATGCCTGTTGAATCTAAACAGTAATTAGTAGGTAATCTCTAGCGCACCCACAGCACACAATTTCTAATAAGTTCATTCAAATTTCAGGGCCACACATTACCTAGCTTCTTATGGGAAAGTGATGGTTTATCCTTCTTAAGCTGCAGATGGGGAGTGTGGCTATCAGAGGGTACTAACACACAATCAACAAAGAGAAACGGAGTTGGCAGTCATTCTGAGAAAAATGAATTGTAAGATTTGTGTTAAGAGAGTAATAGACCACAAGTTTGCCATAATTTGTTTATAGTAAGGGAGAGAAAAGGCACTTTGCATAGGTCTCCTTTTTCTATATTCACAAAGATTTGGAAGTAATTGCTTGGTTTGTGAAAACAGTCAGTTGTCTTCATAACAGCACTCTGCTAATTTTTTTAGCTACAACACAACAAATGTCTAAACTTTTAGGCTGCAAGGAAACCGGGCTAAAGTAGCTGAAAATTCATAACATCCTTACTTTGAAAAAGGTTTAGTTAACTAGTATTGTGTAACACACATTGACTTCAAAGAAACAGTGGGGGGAGGATACTGTTTTAATATTCAGTATCCCTGCACTAATAGCGAATTAGTCTGTTAAAAGAATTCCGGAACTTTGTCCACAAAATTTTTCTACATTTACTTTTTACATATTATGCATGGTCTCCCTCAAAATACCCCACTCCACAACTGATACACCACTCCCAACGCCATTTCTACTTGTGGAAGCACTCTTGGTACATCTCTTGCTGGATCGTGCGAAGTGCCATCTCCATTTTTTTTTTTTTTCTTTCTTTTTTTTTAAAAAAAATCTTGTTTACCATTGCAAATCTTCATCCTTTCGATGGGGTTTTCAACTTTGAAAATAACAAAAAGTCTGCAGGGGCCAGGTCAGAGAGTAGGCAGGATGAAGCAGCACAGTGATTTCGTTTTTTGTGCAACAGTCATGCACCAACAAGGATGAATCTGTAGGTACATTGTCATGATGCAAGAGTCATGAATTGTCTCTCCACATTTCAGGCCATTTCCTTCTCACAATTTCTTTTTATTTTTTTTTTTGCAGGCATCACAGAATGTCCTGATAGTACCATCAATTAACAGTTTGTCCCTGTGACAAGAATTCATGGTGAAGTAATCCTTCAAAGTCAAAGAAAACTATCAGCATGGCTTTGACATTTGACCTGACCTGACAAGCTTGTTTAGGTCTTGGAGAACCTTTCCCGACCCATTGTGAAGACTGAACCTTGGTCTCATCATAATAATTGTGGACCCACGTCTCATCACCAGTTATGAATCTCTTAAGGAACATCTCGTTCTCATTCGTGCGATCCAAAACCTCTTCACAGAGTGCGAGGTGAAGGTGTTTCTGGTCTTGGCTCATGAGCCATGGGATGAACTTGGCGACAACACTATGCATTCCAAGATGCTGTGTCAGGATTTCATAACATGTTCCAACTGAAATGTTACATTCTTTTGCAGTCTCAAAGACTGTCTTTGACGAGAACACACAATTTCATTGACATTCCCAATATGAGCATAATCGGTAGATGTCAGATGGCATCCTGAATGAGGGTCATCTGTAACTTCCATCTGGCCATTTTTAAACAGTGTGAATCATTTGTAACACTGAGTACGGCTTAAGCACTCATCACCATAGGCTTCCTGTATCATTTGGTGTGTCTTGGTAAAGGTTTTTTTTGAGGCTCACACAACATTTATTGCAGACACATTGTTTCTCTAGCTCTGCCATCTTGAAATTTGCAAACTGTATGGCACTAAATTCTACTAAATACAACTCTGAACAATAACTGACAGACATACAACAATGAAACTTCTAACAGTTACACATTAAACATAGGCGTTTGCAGGGATGCCAACAACATTCGCTCCCAACACTCCATTGGCACAAAATTACGAATGCTGTGGAATTTTTTGAACAGACCTCGTATGTAAATTCCCCAATCATACTGTAATCACCGGTGGAGACTTAAATCATTCAACAGTCAATTGGGAAAATTAGAGTTTTGTTAGTGGTGGCCATGATAAAACATCCTTGGAAACATTACTAAATGCCTTCTCAGAGAACTACCTGGGACAGATAGTTTGGAACCCCACTCATAATGGCAATATATTAGATCTATTGACAACAAATAGACTTGACCTCTTTGATGATACCCACATTGAAACTGTTATCAGTGACCGTGATGCAGTTGTGGCAGTAATGATTATGAAAGTACAAAGGACAACTAAAACGATCAGAAAGATATATATGCTTAGTAAACTAGATAAAAAAAAATCAGTAGTGTCATATCTCAGTGAGGAACTTGAAAATTTCAGCACAGAGCAGGAGAATGTTGAGGAACTATGGCTCAAGTTTAAAAGAATAATTGGCCATGCACTGGAAAGATATGTACCCAGTAGAAAAGTTCAAAATGGGAGGGAACATCCATGGTATATAGTCATTATAAAGAAACTTCTAAAGAAATGGAGATTACTACATAATAGGTGTAAGTCAAAGCATAGGGCTATAGATAGAAAGATGCCCCTAGCAAATGAGACGAGAACTAAGTCTCACCTTTGTCCACAATAATGATTGAAGCAGAAGAAACGAATCAAAGTTTGTGCCACAACTGGGACTCAAACCCAGGTCTTCTTGCTTCCAAGGCAGAAATGCTAACCATTACACCACTGCAACACAGTGGTCAACATTGCTGCATGAATACTTAACTCAAGTGCCCTCCCCAACACAAACTTCAGTTCAAATCTTCAGCTTATTTTCCCCCTTACATTGTCACTATTGCCCTGGCATGCCTCCCTCCTCAACCCAAATTCTCACTGCCACTCCAGTCTACTTTAAAATCCCCCTTACACATGAACATAATTGCCAAGGCCTTAGTCTTCTGGAATAGCACCTCAGATCGAACATAAATGGGGGATCCAGCCTGAAATCCAGTGGTAAGTACTTAAACAGATGAAATGACACAACCTCAGAGACTTTAGTGGTCTCATACAGATATGATATTATGTATAAGTGCCTACACCTGGATTTCAGGCATGATCCTCTATTTATGATCAATGCTGAGATGGTATTCCAGAACGTGGAGAGCCTTGGCAATTCTGTTCATGTCTAAGAGGGAATTTAAAGTAGACTGGGGTGGCAGTGAGAATTTGGGTTGAAGAGGGAGGCGTACCAGGGTAATCCGTGCAGCTGTTGAACCGCTTTGCCAAGGTGGTTTACTGGCTAATGCACCTGCCTAGTAAGCAGAAGACCCAGGTTCAATTCTCGGCCTGTGTCCAAATTTATACCTGTCACTTCAGTCTGTATGCATAAAATCATACCGATATGAGACCATTAAATTCTCTGAAGTTGTGTCATGTCATTTGTAGATCTTTACAAGATTCCAATGTGGTGCAAAGATTGGCAACTTGCTTTCAATGTTCAAAAATGTAAAATTGTGCACTTACAAACAGGAAAAACATATTATCTGATGACTATAATATCAGTGAGTCACAGCTGTAATCAGTCAATTTGTAACACTTTGTAGGTAAATGAAATGGAATGATCACATGGGCTTAGTTGGGGGTAGAGCAGGTGCTAGACTTCGGTGTATTGGTAGAATACTGGAATTGTACAATTAGTCTGCAAAGGAAACTGCTTAAAAATCACTCATCCGACTGGTTCTAGAATATTGCTCAAGTGTGTTGAACCCATACCAAATAGGACTAACAGGGTAAATTGGAACATATACAGAGAAGGACAGCATGTATGGTCACAGGTTTGTTTAACCTGTGGCAAAGTGTCACAGAGGTATCGAAGAAACTTAATTGGCAAATTCTTGGAGATGGACGTAAACAGTCCCAAGAAAGTCTACTCACAAAGTTTCAAGAACCAGCTTTAAACGATGACTCTAGAAACATACTACAACACCTGACATATAACACACGTAGGGCTTGTGAGGATAAAATTAGAATAATTACAGCATTCACAGAGGCATTCTAGCAGTCGTTCTTCCCATGCTCCATACGTGAATGGAACGAGAAGAAACCCTAATACTGATACAGTACGATGTAGACTGTGCCATGCGCTTCACAATGAATTGCAGAGTATAGATGTAGATGTAGATACAGATTTAGATATAGATATAGAATCTGTGTATACCAAATCCTATGAGGTGCTTTAAATGCCAAAATTTTGGACTGTCAAGGAGGTAACGCTGTGTGAAGCATGTATGGATCAAAGTCACATAAAGCAAAGTAATTGTCTACATTTCCATAAATTACTCAGATAATTAGCCTTTGGAGCAGGGCCCCAGTTGTGTCTTACCACAGCTGCATCTTGTACCAGTAACTACCTGAGCGTGTTAAACATTTGCTTTGATGAAATATTGCAAGACTTAATGCAGTATAATCTGGCAGCAAAACTGAGAAATGTATTTGTGGAGACTGGCATATTTATACAGAGAGAGAAATTCAGTAAATGGAGCAGATGAGAATCCCCTATGATGAGGATAAGAAAGCCTTCAAGGCAATGCAACTGCCTGTCAGCATGTGTCACCCCTTTTGCAAGAAGTCATAAAGACTTGTTGCTGAAAGCAGTTCCTCAGCACAAGCTCAAAAATCTAAGTTTGACATGGATACAAATAATTGTAGCAGTACTGGTAAAATGAAAACTGCCCCTGATCCTTCAATTGCTCCAAAGCCACTACACAGTTCAGCAAATTCTCCCAAGCAAGTACAAGAAGTAAAGAGAAAACTTCAGCAAAAATCTGACCAATGCTTAAAATAAAATCACAATAAAACCATTGAATCACTAAGCAGTTCTACTGTCAGATGATGGAAGCAATGTTGTAGACATTGATATCATAACAGTTAAATAAGAATTCTTACTGCTATTTCTGCTATTATCTTCTGCCCATCACCATGACAGAAATAAAACGGGGTAATGGGTACCCTGACTATTTTGGTGGCTCTCATAATTAAGTGGAATTTGAAAGATTTCATAACTTCCATGTAGGAGCTCAAACTACCTGCACAGAAATAGCTACTGTGTCTGCCTCTGCAAGGCACACACTTGAAAATAAATATCTTATGTCCTTGTGCTATAGGAGGTTATGTCCTTCACAGCAAGTTTGACCTTACTGCTAACATAGATAAAGGGGGTGTAGCCTTATTTAGTGACGGTATATAAAACATCTTGCCTGTCCCACTCTCTGCCAACTTGCAAGCAGTTACTGTTACTATCCACATGCTGTATGGAAATTGCCATATGCAGAGTGTACGAGGTACCATAGTTTTGTGCCAGCGGTGTGGAGAGAAATGCGTTTGATGGCACTGCACATGCCTTGTTTAATGTGTAACTGCCAGAGGTTTCACTGCTGTACATCTGTTAGTTATTGTTCAGTGCTGTATTGAGTAGAACGTTATGTCACACAGTTTGTGAATTTCGAGATGGCAGTGTTAGAGGAGCAATGCGTGTGTATTAAATTTTGCATGAAACTCAAGAAAACCTTTACCGAGACACACCAAATGATGCAGGAAGCCTGCGGTGATGAGTGCTTAATACATACTCAGTGTTACAAATGGATTACACTGTTTAAAAAGGGCCAGACGGCAATTAAAACTGGCTCTCGTACAGGACACCCTTCAACATCTACCGATGATGCTTATGTGAGTAACGTCAACGAAATTCTGCTAGCCAGTCGAAGACTACTGTCCCAGAAATTACAGAAGAATGTATTATTTTAGTTGGATCATGTCATGAAATCCTGACACAGCATCTTGGAATGCATTGTGTTGCCGACAAGTTCATCCCATGGCTCATGAACCAAAATCAGAAAGATGTTCACCTCACAGTCTGCGAAGAGCTTTTGGAACTTGCAAATGAGAATGAGATGTTCCTTAAGAGAATCATAACTGGTGATAAGACATAGGTGTGCAATTATTATGATGATACCAAGGTTCAGTCTATACAATGGGTTGGGAAAGGACCTCCAAGACAAAAAAAAAGCTCATCTGGTCAGATCAAATGTCAGAGCCATGGTGATAGTTTTCTTTGACTCTGAAGGATTAGTTCATCATGAATTCATGCCGCAGTGATAAATTGTTAATCAATGGTACTATCAGGATGTGTTGTAATGCCTGCAAGAAAATGTGAGAAGGAAATGGCCTGAAACATGGTGAGACAATTATTGGCTCTTGCATCACAACACACACCCATACATTCATTCGTGTTGGTGCGTGACTATAGCATAAAAAACAAAATCTCTGTGCTACCTCATCCTCTGTATTCTCCAGACCTGGTCCCTGCAGACTTTCTTTTATTTTCGAAATTGAAAATCCCAATAAGAGACAAAGATTTGCAATGGTAGATGAGATAAAAGAAAATTCCCATATGGCACTTAGTGCAATCCAGCAAGAGATATACCAAGACTGCTTCCAGAAGTGGAAGTGGCATTGGGAGTGGTGTATCAGTTGTGGAGGGGAGTATTTCGAAGGAGACCATGCACAGTAAGTAAAAGGTAAAGGTAGAAAAATTTTGTGGCCAAAGTTCCGGAATCCTTGGAACAGACCTCGTATTTACCATCTGATGGTAGAGTGCTAAAGACATTCTCTTAGGACTAAATAGACATCTCCAAAGACTAAATAGACATCTCCAACAGCAAGTCTTAGTTGTTAAGGATTTTAATGTGCACTTTATGCTTTGGTGTCCCAACAAAATGTACTCCAGTGGTCAAGTTTTTAAGAGTCACTTTGTATCAGAAGTCATCTTTTGTCAGAACAGGAGTGATGGAATGCATTTTATCTCAGTCACAGGCTACAGACGTTTCCTTAAGTTCACATTCTCTTGCAGATATTGAGTGGGAAATGGACACTGAATTCACTCAGGAGACCACTTTTCTATCAAGGTACACTATCTAAGCAGAAGAGACCCCAAAAGAAAGCTACCAAAATGTGTACTCAGCAAAGGAAAATGCATACTGCACGACTAGCTATCTACATTTGAACATAGACACAGCATATAAATATATATGCTGCTATGCCGTTGTCAGTCTCATGAAAATCTGAGGTGTACTGCCATGTCATCTTACAAAGCACTTAAAATACTAAAATTTCTGACTTTTTGGCCATGCTGTAATGGCCTTCCTCAGGTGAAGAATCTGTGCCCTGGAGAAAGCTGCTGCAACACGCCTGAAAAATCAGTTTTTTTTAGTATTTCAGCATTTTCAGTATTTAGTAAAATTATTTGGCTGTACACTCAGAAAGATTTGAATGATGTAGAGACAGCACTTTCCTCTCTCTCTCTCTCTTCTAGCTGGTAATGCAGCCTACATTTTCTGAAGAAAATGTTCCAAGAAATATGGTGCATTTTCATGAAGATGAACTACTTCGATGCCATTCTAAATGCACTTTCAGCTGTTTTTATTTTTCTGCATAACTTGCATCAAAAATTATTTGGAGAATATATCATTAATCGCTTGACAAGTAGGATGCTTCATATACTAGAGAATAATACAGAAAAGGTATATTATTCTCACCAGATATTAATATGAAGGCCTAATTTTTATCCAGTGTTTGATCGATGAAGTGTTAATAATTATTTTGTCAGTATACCATCCAGCATAATCAGTTTATCATAGTAAATAATACATTAGCTTTGCAACAGGCCATTTACACAATTGAGTGATATGATTTGTAACTGAAGTAAGCTGAACTGTTGTGCACCAATTTTTCAACTCGGGCATGCTTGTCACTCAGTGCACCAACACAGTTCAGAACAGTGTGGAACATGAAAGTTGCATTCATTTGCTGTGTGTAAATCAACACTTTCTTACCTCAAAGTGATTAAAGTTAATTCCTCTGCAGTAAATAGACTCACATTTGTGCTACACTGTATTACACCTGGAAAAAATGAACTGTATTAAATCATTGTAGCTATACAATGAAGGCTTTCATGACTGATAATCTTAGTTGCTGGTGAATCTTCTGGGCTGTATGGTTGTGGTCCATGAAACATATTCATTTCTAACCTCTGAATATATCCAGTGCAGCTTTGGATGAAACATTAGGAACAGGAAAGTTTAATGGGCCATGACCATACAAGTCAGAAGATCCACCAGCAGCACTGTAGCTAAGTGTAGTCATATTACAGAACGCTGATAATTCATGTTCCAGCTCTTCACTGCTTCAAATTTTCTGCAGCTTACATTTTTCTGGAGAAATGACTGAACCACAAGTCATATTTGTTTTTTTACACACTTGTAATAGTAATAAATACTATAACTTACTTTAACGTTCACTCATTGTACCAAGTGTAAAAAAAAGATTCTTGAGGGGAATAACAAGTGTTACCTTGTGTTCTTCCATCCCGTCAGAGTCGTGCTGTGTGTGAAACTGTATTGCCTTGCAGTCAGTAACCACTCAATGATTTGTCCCTTTTGAGTAGCTGTGTGTCTAGACAGCCTTAGTGAGTGCTTTGAGCATGCTCTTGATGGTGTTTCAGTCTGAACTACTAGTGATTGAGAGCCTCACGGTTATTGTAAACTACACAATGTTGACACAAAATATCTTATTCTTACATTAATTCAGTAAATGTGACTGTGAGGTTATATTTATGTACTTAATCCTTGGCTGGCTCATTATTTCTGTTCCTCTCTCTGTCTCATTATTAGAAAACTTCAAGTTCTACTTTGAACACACATCAGATGCACTCAATAACATTTGGCTACTGAGTCATTATCCACACCATGCTGGTTGAGAATTATTTAAATTTATTTTTGTAGAAAGTCTTTTGCATTTGTAACTGTAATATTACTGTTTGACTGAAAGAATTGAATCAAATGCAGATTTGACCTGCATACAATTCCACCATTGTGTTTCTTGACTGGATGCCCAAGTCATGTTGATATTCCTGGCCACATATGATGTTTAAACACATATCCTACTTGTATCTTTTCTTGTGTTGACTCAGAATAAAGAAATATAAATTTTGGCCATCAATTACTTTAGTCCAGCTGGCAGGTACTCCAAAAGGGGGAGGGGGCCCTTTACAAAAGGTACTGATTTTCTGAGCTTTTAGTATGTTGTATTTAGGTGATCAAGAACCATGTTCTAACTTGAGAGAAACCGAAAAACTGTGACATCAGTTTTTTCTCTGTGAATTTTTTCCTTGCTTTCTATGACAAAAATCATTTATACCTTTCTTTTAGAGCATTAGATTTGCTAAAATTTGCACTGATTAAACATCTTGCTATGCTAGATACTTACCAAAATAGAGAGCTTCAAAAAAAATGGAAAATTTCTGAAATCATTAAAAACATCCTGCAAAACATGCACCTTTCATCATCATAACTTTAATTTTACAATGTTCTTAAAAGTAGGGTGGTACATGCATCATGCAGGCAACATATATCAACCTCTCTTACCACTCAATTTAAGTGGCCAGGTGGTTTGATGATCTTGGAAGATTCTAAGCGGTTGTTACTCTTGATCCTCCTGCCACCACCCTCCATCACTGCCTGAGCTATTGTTGACAGTGTTACATCTTCACATAGTATTTTGGTCCTACTGCTACACTATGGATTCAGTACTTCAGCATGTGTACCCTAATGAAATACATCACTTTTACTGTCCTACTCTTCAAGGTAGAAACACAGTATGATTATTCGCACATGCGGCAACAAGGAGACTGAGAGAATGAAACAGGTGGTACCAGTAGGACTGACAGTAGAGATCATGATTTGAATAATAAATAACACAAGTATAGAGCATAGTCAAGTCATTTGAGCATACACTACAATCCAGGGGAAAGTCCAATTCACAAAACGTTAATCATATAAGGTCGAAAAACTATGCTATTTAGTGGCACATACGTAAGGCTTTAGTGACTGACAAGAGACTGACCACAATTGCTGGGCTGAGATATACAGGTAAACACTCTTCAGAGGGCAGTGCCACCTCATGTATTTGCCGCAGTGGTTGTATACCACAGCTGTCACCTGGAGCCCAGGTATCTCAGACATGTTCTTTCTATCAGGACTTGGGGTAGGCAGGGAATCCGAATGACCCTGGGATACTAAATCATTAAAGTGTAATGGATGTGAAATTGGAACCTGCACGTCAAGTATTTCACAGAAATTATTCCCTACTCTCAAGCAGAAGATCGTCTGAACTATGTTAAAGAGTGCACATGTGCTCTACAAGGACATGATCAGTCTAAAAGGCAAAATCAATATTCAGGATTTTCACAATTTCATGGCTGAACGCTGCTTCACTGTTCACTGTACTGGAAAATTTTGATCAAGAAGGCACGACCATAGAGGAAGTCGTAAGGATGAGGACACAGATTTATGGACGACTGTCCCATTGTACTGTATAATGGATAGTGTATTGTCTCAGTGTACTTTGAGTATGCTATGCCTCTAGCACTTTCATAAACAAACTGAAGTGTGTTAAGCAACATCTGAACATCATCTAGATATGAGACCTTCCTGTATAACCAGTGCACTCTGAACAGTCAGTGTTCCTTGAGACTAAGGAACTAATATTACTTAGTATAGAAACAGTTGCTCATGAAGATGTGAACTGTTCTTTAGCTCGAATTATTGTCATTGTAACTGCATGAAGAAAACGGTTTGAGAAAAATAAAAGGTGTAAATGCAAATAAAAGAGTCAAGTTGTTATCCTAGCATTAGTTTTGTATGCCCTGAAAATTGCAAACAAAAAAGTTACAATTGATTCTTTGGCAACTCCGGCCAGTCTTTCGCACTTCTCTTCCAGTGAGTTTGCATTGGTAAGCAATCTGATGATAACCTGAGAGAATTGTTCAGATTTTAGCTTGCTCCTGTTCCGATGCATTTTCAACCTGAAAGAATTGTTCAGATTTTAGCTTGCTCCTGTTCCAATGCATCTTCACTGAGGATAGTCTCTGCAAGGGCACAAAGTCAATGTTGTCCGCAGCATTCACTCTGATACAAGAAAAAGTGGACCTCTGGATGAGAAATTGTGCTGTAATTGACAGTGGATATTTTCTACATGAAGCTGTGTGGAGTACAAATACGCCAGCGATGTTTGAGTCAGTATGCAAGATCAGTGTAGATTATGTCCAAAAATACTTTGGATGTAATGCCGTAGTAGTTTTCGATGGGTGTCCTAAAGACATCCATTACCAAAGTACCAGACTATATTGCACTTATCCACAAAATTAGTCTTCTTCACAAAAACAGCTATTACGATCCACAAGAAATCTTTTTATCAAACACCACCAATAAAAGAAACTATTTCAGTGCTGATGACTGAAATGGCAGAAGCCAGAAGACTGATGTGATGATAATGAACCTCACTATATCAAAGGCTGATGACTGTGATAGTGTTACCATCGCAGGTAAAGGCAAAAATATCCTGGTATTGCTGACAACATCAGCCTCTTCTGAAAAAAAAATATATTTCCAGAAGAGTGTTCTGCATTTGTCAACATCAACATCATGCATATTCAATCCACAGGATATTGTTTCCTTTCTTGCAGAAAGCAGAGGTGACACTACTTCAGTCCCCTTTGCACAAGACAAGAAGAAAGTCAGTACCTTCATGAGGAAAACCCTTTCAAACAACCAAATGCAACACCATACCAAACTATTGAAGCAGGAGCTTTCTTGTGACATTGTATGATGGAGACATGTACAGTGGTACACTGAACTATCTTTGCCACTGACAGAGTCATGATCTGTGGCAAAACCCATATTCCACCTTGTGAGACTGCCCCTTGCTCAAGACACTGCCCAGTACAATACCTTTTGTATGTGCCTACAATTATAGACATGGCTGTGTAAAGAAGAGATTCAATAATTTTGGGGCTGGACACTACCAACAATTAAAAATGCAGCTTCAGCGTCTCCCATAAAAAAATCACGTACTGCAAATTTATAAAAGGGATAGCACAGAGGATTGCAGCTTCAAAAAAGCAGGACTCCAGCACTTTGTCATTGGCAAACATTGTTGTCGCTATACAGGCTGCAAGAGAAGTCATTATGCCAGGCACGAAAGATAATGATGTTGATGAGTTACGACAGTGGAGAAACTGTTAAGTGATGACACTGTCACTGAGGGGGATGGGGATGATACCCAGTTTGACTTACCATATGGACCAAAGAGGTCAAGGTGTTAACTTTTTTGTGTGATTCTCTGTTCCGTTAAATGTTTCTTCTTTGATGTTTAAAATATACATTTACTAGTAGGAAGTGACCAGTATATATTAGGAGAGGGTGGTGTCTTGCAGTTGTGAAATGTAGACAGAAGTACATACCGTGAAAATATACGCTTTTATGTTATTTTTGTGTAGCTATAGGAAATCAGCATCCCATTGGGGGGAGGGGGGGGGTGCTGGTTCTGGATTTTAAGCTTTGACCATTAGGGACACTTATTTAAGTGTCATAGGATGCAAGTGGAAAGATCTATAGAGCAAAAACTGCTAAAATTGTGCAGTTTTTTTGGATCTCTGCAAGTTATCACAAGGTTCTTGGGATCAAAAATTCAATTCTACACTACAGACCACCTACATACAATGTATTAAAAGTTCATAAAATTCAGACCTTTTATAAGGTGAAGTGTGTCTGCTGACTGGACGTGGTCAAACTAGAAGTTATCTTTGCCACAGTATTTAAAAATTAAATTATCAAAAAAGTAGTTATGAAACTGATTTAGGACTTAAAATTCAGTACTGTTTATGTAAAGCTGTGGGCCATATAAAGTCTTTGATAATGTGGAGAATAAGAAATTTCTCTTTTTATTTTCAGCTTATTTTCAAGACAACAGTATTTTGACAGTCAGGGAATGTTCATCTCACTGGTATTTTCAGTACCAATTCTTCTAAACTGCATGATAATGGTGGTAAGTACAGTTGGCATATGTAACAGTCTGTCATTACTTAAAAACCAGTAAGTGTTCCATAAATTGTGGCATATATGATTCACTTATGTTTCTTAACTGATATAAATAACTGTTATTGCTTACTTATAATAGTTTAACTTATATTCAGTAGCATTAATGTACAAAAGGTACTCACCTAACAATCACTGAAAGAATATTGGTTGAAGTGGGGTCAATCAGAACTGTAGTATTTGATTAAGCGTGAACTTTTACAGTCAATAACCAGAAACTCAAAAAAACTATTTATCACATATTTCTTCAGTTACAGCTTGTGGGCTGTGAGGTCATTGTCAGTGTATAAAACTATTTCCCTTGAAACAGTAATTTGTCACAAATGAAAAGAAATGTGCTGAGGAACATCAACACAGATATCATCATCATTTTTCTTACCACTGACAAAGGTAATGCCACTGTTGGAGTCAAGAGTAAAAGATTATCGTAAGATGATGGCTCTTTTGGATCCAACTACTTACAGAAAGCTTTGGTAAGATCTAAGATCTACAACCAAAGTTCTGAGCATTTCCAATCAATTAATAATGGCATTTCCTTTTTCTTTGGGCAGTATGAAACAAACCTGGAAGGCAGAAGTGTATCTGCTTAGACTGTATGGCTTACAAAAGTACAGAAACCAGAGATAGCCCCATTGCTACAACCTTATGTTGGTAGAACTGACAGTTATATTGAAAACTCAGTGCATATAATTAAAAAAACTGAAAGGTGTGAATATGAGCCCGAGTTATATTTGTGTCAGCTTTGATATTGTGACCTTATTTATGATGGTTTCTGTGAACAAAGGTATTTCATATGTAACGGATACTTTTCTGACCAATATAGTAGCTTTATTTAGACATTCCTTCAGGGAAGTCATTGTCTTGCATAGGCCATTTTTAGTTTTGAAATAAATACTTGATTTCATGATTTTACACTGTTAGCTAATTTTGCCCCTTCAGCATTGTCAAGCTACATAACACAGATGTAAATTTTGTCTGTAAAATAATAAAATGCAACCCTTGTGCATGTCTTTGTCGTTGTGCCAGTGTCAGCCACACTGAATCTGTTGGTTCACTTGTAAAAGTGCACATGATGTGGCCAATGTCTAAGAATGAAATTAACAAGATTACATCATAAAATTGTTGGCCAAGTATGGTTTGATACAATCTTTAAACCTATCAAGGCAAGGAAAGAACACTTAAGAATGGCAAAAGATGTATGGTGCCCAGACACTTCGGGTGTATAAAATTCCATATAGTTCTGAGTGCAAATGTACACTGAAACCAGTAGAAGAAAGAGCAACACCCAATTAGTCAAACACAAAACAAACTGCCACCTAGAACAAACTGACGTATCGGCTGTAACAAAATAATACTTTATTATGAGAAGGAAAGTTGCTACTCACCATATAGCGGAGGTGCTGAGTCGCAGATAGGCACAACAAAATGACTCTCACAATTAAAGCTTTCGGCCATTAAGGCCTTTGTCGATAATAGACAACACACACACACACACACACACACACACACACACACACACACACACACACACACACGCAAAAGCAACTCTCACACACGACTGCAGACTCAGGCAACTGAAACAACACCAGTGCATGATGGGAGTGGTGACTGGGTGGGAGTGAGGAGGAGCCTGGGGTGGGGAGCAGGAGGGATACTATGGTGGGGGTGGTGGACAGTGAAGTGCTGCAGGCTAGACAGATGGCAGGGGAGAAGTGGGGGGGGGGGGGGGGGGGGGGGAACTAGCGGGAAAGGAGAGAAACAAAAAGACTGGGTTTGGTGGTGGAATAACGGCTTTTCTCCTTTTCCGCTACTTCCCCTCCCCACATCTCCCCTGCCATCTGTCTAGCCTGCAACACTTCACTTTCTGCCACCCTCACCATACTATCCCTCCCCAGCTTCCTTCCCCCCCCCCCCCCACCCCCGCCCCCACCCAGTCACCACTTCCATCATGCACTGGTGATGATGCTGCTTGCAGTGTGGTTTCAGTTGCCTGAGATTGCAGTTGTGTGTGTGAATTGTGTGTGTGTGTGTGTGTGTGTGTGTGCGCGTGTGTGTGTGTGTGTGTGTGTGTGTGTGTGTGTGTGTGGGGTTGTTGATGAAGGCCTTAATGGCCGAAAGCTTTAATTGTGAGAGTCCTTTCGTTGTGCCTATCTGTGATTCAGCATCTACGCTGTATGATGAGTAGAAACTTTCCTTTCGCAGTATGAAATTTAGAGAGCCTAACTTTTAACAGAGACAACACATTATCGTGTGTGTGTGTGTGTGTGTGTGTGTGTGTGTGTGTGTGTGTGTGTAAAGTATAGAGGGGCCATAGAGATTAACAACTGCCATAATAATTTTAATAGAAAAAAAGAGGGAGTTAACTTAAATAAGTATGGACATTGATTTTGCACCAACAGATTGATGACAGGTTACTTTTAATTGTGAATAGTGATCCTAGCCAATGATAATCACGCATTTAGCATCACATGACAAATGGTGGTGCCCTCTATGCATCCCTATAAATTTAGTGCCTCTCAAGCCCTTTGTGCAGTTGCCATTTTACATCTAAAGATTTCACCCACAGTTGGAGACCAAAGTCAGGGTATAAATTTATATATTGACCATGGCCTCTCATCCCAGAAGTCTTAATTGAAGTAAACACTAGCCATGAAATCTGTGCTCTATTATTATCCTAATACATTTGTCGTTAATAGTGCCTCAATAGCTATTTAAAAGAATCCTCTTACCCTCTTCATATGTATAATTTATAATGTTTTGCTCTACTGTCTGCTCAGAAGATTCACAGAAAACTGCATCTCTGTTATAAAAATAATTATGGTTACAGGCACACTGGTTGTACCAATCTAGCCAGTTGATGACAAAACTAAAAACTGCGCAGCTGCGGAGAGAGATTCGAGCTTCGAAGGAACAAAGGAATGGGGCACACAAAGCTCTGAAGGAAGACTGAACCCGTCCCTATTACTAAGTACATTTTAAAGCATGAACTAGTCAGAGTCCTATATAAATGTTACATACTGAATGACTGGTTACTGTAACTAATGTGGCATAATTTGTGGTGAACTCTCTTTGGAGGTTGCAGTGTGAATGGTACCATATCATTGTACTTAATATCATTGATTTCTTACTGGTTAATGTACAGTCTAATAACCTTGAACTGCTGAGAAATATGATAATGATTCTCTGTAGATTTTAATTTGGCTTGAAATTTCTGAAACATCTCAAGTCAGCAGTTAGCTAGATTCACCATTAAGCTAACTGTGATACTGCATGGTGCCTGAAAAAAGTATGAGACATAGATCTGGTAAGAGTTATTTATATTACATCACATTTTATATAATGCTTCTCAGCACTTCATGTGACACACACAACCAGTGTACATACTCTGAGGCTTCCATTAGAAGTACCAAGTCTGATATGTACAGCTGTACAGATTGTTTTGATAGTGTTTGAGCTTAACATAATTTTGTGTTTAGATAAAGATGAGCACTTGAGGCTGCAATAACGGAACTGTGAATGGATGTGTGTTGTAACAGATGTCTGTTTCATAACTCAGAGATGAATGAATTAATTAATTATAACTACCTTCAGAAATAGCGTGCATTTTTTCTTTGATATAACAAGTAAACCATCCAAGCTCCCTCCTATAGTTTTACCTGTCCCAGGTCCTTATTATCCAAGAGATTTGTACAGTGAATCGTGCAGTAGTGATGTTTATATTAGTTCTGGTAAAATCTGTGATGTAGATCCTAGATAAGTGATTTGTTGTAAATTCTGAGGAGATAGAATGACCAGCTAGCAGAGATGGAATTCCACATTTTAAGATAGAAAAAAGTAAAGCGAGTCTCCTCTTGCCTTCGTAACAGGTGGGTCCATCTCATCTTAGAGTCTGAGTGAACTTCCCCTCCTTTGCAACATCCTGTTTCCTCTCTGGAAAAGGAACTAACTGTTGTGAAAGTTAGAACAGTTCTTTTTTTCTTCTTTTATATGTGTGTATCAGCAGTACTTGGAATTTTACCTCTTGAAGGTAAGTTCTGGCTAGTCATACTGCCTTTTTGTAATTTTAGTTTTTGCAATTAGGTTTTCCTTTTGATGCAAGTAACTGATATGTTGAACATTAAAATTAAAATATAAATTAGCTACAAGGGGAGGAGAAAGGAGTTACCTAATATCCACATTTGATAAGCGGGTGATTAAAAAAAAAAAAAGAACACATGTCAAATGTTTATTACAGTCAAACTATAAAAAATAGAAACACATTGTGCATGTCATTGGATAGAGGAAGATTCAAAGTTTTGACACAGCAGCACTGTTATTTGTTTGTAGCAACATTGCAACTACACCACAAGAGAAATAATTTTCTGTGTGTGAATTTGCTCGAAATCAAGCCATTGTTTGAGTGCAATGCGCATTCTGCAATTCATTCAGCAAGAAGCTGCCTCTGTACACACAGATTTATGATTGACATAACATATTCTTAGAAACTGGTTGTGTATGCAAAGAAAAAAGCACTGGTTGGCCATGCATGTGTGATGAAAATGTCGAGCGTATCTGATGAGCATTCACACGGTGTTCTGAGAAGTCCACAAGACATGCAGATCAGGAACTTCAACTTCCTCAAACAACGATGTGGCGTATTCTGAAACGACACCTGCCTATGAAGCCTTACAAGTTGTAGCTACTGCAGTAGTTGTATCCCAATGACCATAACAGAAGGTACGAATTTTGCATTTCAGTTCTCCAGCGTAAGCCAGAGAACACTTTTTTCCAAATGACTCATCTTTTTGGATAATGGTCATTTCATCTATCGGGTAAAGTAAACTGCTATAACGTAAGAATTTGGACGGTCACAAAATTCTGGGTCACTATCAAATATGAAAGAGACCACAGAAACTGAATGTGTTTTGTGCCGTTTCTGTTCATGTCATACCTGGACATGCTGAAAAATTTGTTGTTTCCTCAACTTCATAAAAATTCCAGTGATTTCATTTTTAGGCATGGCAGTGCCCTGCCCCAGTTTCACCTTGAAGTGCAACATTATCTTAACAGTACCATCCTGCAACGTTGGAGTGGAAGAGTTGGACAGCAAGTTCTTGTTCATTGCATTTGGCCTCTCAGATTACAAGACCTCAGACCTTGCAGTCTTGTTTTGTGGGGATACATAAAAGATAATCTTTGCCTTGCCTATGGCAGCTAGTTGTTAAAGATCTGTGAATTCGAATTGTTGAATCTGTTGATTCAGTAAACAGTGACCTGTTGACTCGTGTATGGAATGAAGTGGACTACCATTTCAATGTTTCTCGAGCAACATATTATGCTTGTATTGAGTGTATGGTAGAGTGTGTATGTTCATATAAAGCTTTGAACCTTCCTCTATCCATGACATGCGCAATAAGTTTCTGTCTGTCATAGTTTGTCTGTAATAAACCATTGAAATCTTTTCTTTCTTTTTGAATCACCCTGTATAATGCTTATGGAATTACGGTTTTATTATGTTGTCATTCTTGAACCTCGTTCTTAATCACAGCAACATCCATGATAACGTTTTGTTTTTCATAAATATAAATAGACTTTAGGCAGAAGGATGTAAGTGACTTGTACCCCACATCCCTCACTCCTTCTCGTCAATCAGTTTGCTAATCTACATCTACATCTACATTCCGCAAGTCACCCATCTGTGTGTGGCGGAGGGCACTTGACGTGCCACTGTCATTACCTCCCTTACCTGTTCCAGTCGCGTATGATTCGCGGGAAGAACGACTGTCTGAAAGCCTCCGTGTGCGCTCTAATCTCTCTAATTTTACATTCGTGATCTCCTTGGGAGGTATAAGTAGGGGAAAGCAATGTATTCGATACCTCATCCAGAAACGCACCCTCTCGAAACCTGGCGAGCAAGCTACACCGCGATGCAGAGCGCCTCTCTTGCAGATGCTAATATGGACAGAAACAAGAATACCTACATATAACTGTGTGTGTGAATGGATACAGCATATGTGTGAACTTTATAGCACAATGTGTTTCACATGTTCATGGTGTTATTGTTGTATTTACTGTTTTTGCAACCCAGCAAATTCCAGGCAGCCACTGGGATATGTGGTATCATTATTATGCCAGATGGCTATTCAGTGTGGTTCAAGACTTGCTAGATTACTGAGAACATTTGCTGTACAGTGGTTTTACTTAAGTATTCTTCGGTATTTTGAGTGCATTGAAGGTGCTCAGATTTAATGAAGTGACTTGGAAAATGGTCTCCATTTGCAGAAATAGTACTGACATTTCATCTACATCTACATCTACATGGATACTCTGCAAATCACATTTAAGTGCCTGGCAGAGGCTTCATCGAACCACCTTCACAATTCTCTATTATTCCAATCTCGTATAGCACGTGGAAAGAATGAACACCTATATCTTTCCGTACAAGCTTTGATTTTCCTTATTTTATCGTGGTGATCGTTCTGCCCTATGTAGGTCAGTGTCAACAAAATATTTTCGCATTTGGAGGAGAAAGTTAGTGATTGGAATTTTGTGAGAAGATTCCGTCACAATGAAAAACGCCTTTCTTTTAATGATTTCCAGCCCAAATCTTGTATCATTTCTGTGACACACTCTCCCATATTTCGCGATAATACAAAACGTGCTGCCTTTCTTTGAACTTTTTCGATGTACTTGTAATCCCTGACACAGTACTCGTTAAAGCCTGTGCTATGGTAAGTGAGCGGGATCCACCTTATGAGAAAGGATTTTTGCATAGATATCGACCGTGTGGGCCTGAATGGTGGCAAATCAGACTTACATCACTCTGTAATAACAATGATACGTCAAGTAAGTTTGAAATGCAATCACGTGTCAGGATGGGTCAAAAGCAAACCAGAAGATGCTACCAATGTGACAATAATGTGGTCGCCAGCCTAATTCGGCATTCACTGAGTTTCTTCCCTGTACAAGTTGGTATATATTCATGCAAAACAAGTTGTAACACTGCATAATATAGTAGAATTTTATAACCAGAAAGTCTATTGAACTGATAGTTTCACGTTCTGTACTGATATGGAAAATCATGAATACATAACACTACACTATAATGTTTACTACAAAACTTTATACGGCCTATTAATCTGATTAAAATCGGGCATAGGTTACCCTAGAAATTGTACTTTTATGCCACACACACAAAATGTCAATTTTGGTAAAGATAAAACACTGATAAATTTTGGCTTTTATATTGACTTTAACTTTTGCTGGTCAAACCAATTTAGAACACTTAAGAATTCAAATAAATGAAGGGGGGACCCTGAAACTGTTATGATCGCTGTAATTAAAAAAAAAATGATTACTGAATTTTATATATATAAGTTACTACTCTTTTCATCTTATTTACTGCTAATTTAAATGCCTTTAAATCTGTCTCGAAATAATAAACTTCATTACTATATCAATAGTAAAGTTATCTTTTGACTTCGTTATACCTTCGTTATTCATTTACTGGTTCATTAACAAAACATTTCATTAAACACCATTCTAATATAGCTAGTTCTGCAAATAATTAATTTTAATACAATTTTTAATTTTCATTTCGGGACACTCGGATTGCACAATGTTTGGAAAAGACCCTGTCTAGGTTAGTTGTGAGGATTGAATGATGGAAAAATTCTGGTAAAATTAAAATTTAGGTTATTATTGCACCAAACGAACACAGTTCACTCTCTGATCCATACGAATACAGTACTAAAAGTTTCAACCTGCTAGTATCGATGCGGCGGTTGGCGGGCGGCAAGATGGCGAGGCACAGAGCACACACACACAACCACAGCTCTCTTGACGTATCGGCACTTTAATTCTTCTTAGCGTTGCAATACTTTTCCATTTAGTGCCTATGGAATTTTGCCATGCTATGTGGGTGTTGGAACAGCATACCCAAGGCTCAGTGAAGCTATGTCTTCCAGGAGAGCCTCCTTGCTCCAGAAGGTGTTGCTCAAACCAGTGCCAAACTCCAACTACTACTCAGCCCATTGTGCCGTGCATTGCCCGTGCACATTTTCCCGCACTTGCCTGCCATCCACCTTTTACCACTCCGTAACAGACCGGGTATTCACCCGAGTTTTTGCATTCTACATATCCTAACCCATTGACTACGTATGGACCAGACGCATAGTTACAATTTCAAACATCTTACAACAGTTCCAACATTTGTCACATTTCAATTCTATTACAATATTACTTGGCATTTGACATAAACATTAATATTCACATTGAAACTTATTTACAGTTTTCTTAACATATGGCATGAAACAAAACGAAATGAAATCAGAACATCAATTACACAAGTTTATCATAAAATCAGATGAAAATAATTACTTATGTGTACAATAGTACAAGTCGCTGTTGTTACATACTCCGTCAGTCCTATCTGGTAAGGATCCCACACCGCATAGCAGTATTCTAAAAGAGGACGGACAAGTGTAGTGTAGGCAGACTCCTTAGTAGGTCTGTTACATTTTCTAAGTGTCCTGCCAATAAAACGCAGCCTTTGGTTAGCCTTCCCCACAACATTTTCTACGTGTTGTTTCCAATTTAAGTTGTTCGTAATTGTAATTCCTAGGTATTTAGTTGAATTTATGGCTTTTAGATTAGACTGCTTTATCGTGTAACCGAAGTTTAATGAGTTCCTTTTAGCACTCATGTGGATGACCTCACACTTTTCTTTATTTAGGATCAACTGCCACTTTTCGCGCCATTCAATTTTTTCCCCCTAAATTGTTTTGCAGTTTGGTTTGATCTTCTGATGACTTTACTAGTCGATAAACAACAGCGCCATCTGCAAACAACCGAAGACGGCTGCTCACATTGTCTCCCGAATCGTTTATATAGATAAGGAACAGCAAAGGGCCTATAACACTACCTTGGGTAACACCTGAAATCACTTCTGTTTTACTCGATGACTTTACGTCAATTACTACGAACTGTGACCTCTCTGAGGAAATCGCAAATCCAGTCACATAACTGAGATGATATTCCATAAGCACGCAATTTCACTATGAGCCGCTTGTGTGGTACAGTGTCAAAAGCCTTCCGGAAATCCAGGAATATGGAATCGATCTGAAATCCCTTGCCAATAGCACTCAGCACTTCATGTGGGTAAGGAGCTAGCAGTGTTTCACAAGAACGATGTTTTCTAAACCCATGTTGACTGTGTGTCAATAGACCATTTCCTTCGAGGTAATTCATGATGCTCAAACACAATATATGTTCTAAAATCCTGCTGCATATCGACGTTAACGATATGGGCCTGTAATTTAGTGGATTACTCCGACTACATTTCTTGAATATTGGTGTGACCTGTGCAACTTTCCAGTCTTTGGGTACGGATCTTTCATCGAGTGAACGGTTGTATATGATTGTTAAGTATGGAGCTAATGCATCAGCATACTCCGTAAGGAACCTAGTTGGTATACAGTCTGTACCAGAAGACTTGCTTTTATTAAGTGATTTGAGTTGCTTCACTACTCCGAGGATATTTACTTCTACGTTACTCATGTTGGCAGCTGTTCTCAATTCAAATTCTGAAATATTTACTTCGTCTTCCTTTGTTAAGACATTTCGGAAGGCTGTGTTTAGTAAATCTGCTTTGGCAGCACTGTCTTCAATAGTAACTCCATTGTTATTGTGCAGAGAAGGCATTGATTGTTTCTTGCCGCTGACATACTTCACATATGACCAGAATCTCTTTGGATTTTCTGCCAGGTTTCGAGGCAAAGTTTTGTTGTGGAAACTGTTATAGGCATCTTGCATTGAACTCCGCGCTAAATTTCGAGCTTCTGTAAAGGATCACCAATCTTGGAGATTTTGTGTCTGTTTAAATTTGGCATGTTTGTTTCGTTGTTTCTGCAAGTGTCCTAACCCGTTTTGTGTACGGCAAAGTCAGTTCCAAAGGTTGTGTTTTATGGCTAATGTTTCTGTTGCCCATGTGGGGACCAGCATGTCCTTGAATTTATCTTCTGTGAACTAACATTCTGAACCCAGTCCATGTTAATATGAATTGTCTTAATATGCTTGGACATAGATTTATTTCTGTACTATATTCAAGTTCAGTTCCACAATTACCTGAGACCTTATCTTCCATTCTAACAATTCTGATGCAGATCTGACACACAAATAAGTGTGCACTTCTGATAATTGAAGAAACTACTACATATTGAAACAAGGATTTGCACCAAGAGGAACCATTTAAAGAATGCAGTAGATGCTCAGAGTATATCTTTGCCTTCCTACACAATGAAAAAATTAAAAATTAAGCACAATAAGCCAACAAAGGAAAGAAATATTAAGTTTTGAGTAGAGATAAAAATGAACAGTAAAACAGTAAAAATTGAAGGTAATATATAGGATGAATCACCTAAAACTTGGCAGTGCATATATTGTGGAAATGGAAAGTTGTATTAATGCGTGGTTTTCACAGAATGGCTTTGTAATCAGAGGCTTGAATTGTTAGCCAATCAACAGATTGGAATACTTCTTAGAAAGTGAATTTTTTGTGCAAACATGTACTTTTTTAAATGTAACTATGCCTATTGACATTAACAGACTAAAAGTAGGATAAATTAAAATGTCAGTGGTGTTTGCTGCAGGATTCTAGTGAGAGTCATTTACGAGATATCGTATTTTGAAAAGTTCTCACATCAACACTTACACAGTACATACTAAAGAACAACACAAGAACGTACATTAGTTATGTGGATTCTGACCAGTAAAGAGACAATTGACCATCACAGATTGTGTTCAAAATGACCACTGGCAGCAGAAATACTTGCTTCCAGTTGGGCCTGGAGTGATTTCTGCAAAGATGCTAGCATTTCAGTGGAGATTTTCAAGCAGGCTGCAGTAATACATCATTGCATATCATCAGGTGTAGTTTGGTATGTCATTGTAGACAGCATCGTTCAGCTTTCCCCGCAGAAAAAGTCTACAGGCATCAAATCCAGGGAATGGGCCAACCAAGGTACAGGTCCTTTGTGTCCAATACAGGGATCTGGAAACAATCCAAGAAGACAGGCTGTGTAGTACTTTGTGCACCGTAGGCTGAACAGCCATCATGTTAGTACCATAGGTTCCTCCTAGAGGAACATCTTCTAGCATCCATGGAAGATGATCTGTTAGGAAGCTGTGAAACTTGTACACATTCAGTGTTCCATCTATGAAAAACTGGCCTTTGAGCTGATGGTTCACTATCCCACACCACACGTTTACACTCCATGGACACTGAAGTTCCACCTGATGAAGCCAACGGATATTGTCAGCAGACCCATAGTGCATGTTTCGGCAGTTTACCTGACCATGATTGGTAAATGTAGCGTCATCACTAAATAAGAAACATGATACATCTGATTGCCATATACAGAAGTTAACGCGATTCTCGTAATCATTTCCATGCCATTCTTGACAGAGGGAGATGTGAAATAGATGCAGCCTCTGTCGATAGAGAATGTGTAGAAGACTTGCCTGACTTATGCCCCTTTCTTGTGCGATTGTGTCACTTGTTTCTTTCTGTTACATTGTCAAGATGTTACAGTATCATTTTCACATAAGTGTTTAAAGAGGATGATAAATAATTGCCAAGATGCTTAGATGTTACACTACCACTTTCACATAATTGGTTGAAGAGGTTGATAAATAATTGCCAAGATGCTTAGATGTTACACTACCACTTTCACATAATTGGTTGAAGAGGTTGATAAATAATTGCCAAGATGGTTGACATCTGTTAGGACATCTTGCTACATACACCTTACAAGAACGAACTGCATTCTTCGTACACTCACCATACAACATAAGCATGTCAGCTTTTTGTACATTGGTAAATCCCATAGTCCACTCATGACCTACTGACCAGCAAGTTGCAGTGCACTCAAAGAACACAAAAGCACACTATAAGCAAACATAATGACAACATTCCGAGCAACTACTCAGGTTGGGTGGCACAAACAAGAGTTGGTGTGGGAACTTTTCAAAATACAATATCTTGTAAACAACTTGCACTAAACTCCTGCAACAAACATCACTTACATTCTAACCTACCCTACTTAAATTTGTTAATGTACCATTTAAAAATTCGTGTGTTTGCACAAAAATAAACTTTCTAAGTATTATTAGAATCAGTTTACTGCCTAAAAATATGAGCCCCTGACTACCAACCCATTCTACGAAAACCACACATCAATAGCACTTTCCGTTTCCACAATATTTGCAGAGCAAGTGTTAGGTGATTCACCCTGTATACTTCTGGCAGTGGAAAACAGGGGCAAGAGGAGCAAAGCAAGGAATTGAATTAATGTAGATCTAAGTGTCAAGAACAATTTGTGGACTCTGAAAGGGAAGTAATTTTTTGAGAATTTGGGAATGTGCAATTCACAGGCTCGGATGAAAAAGGATGGATCAACACCTTAGGCAAGTGAAGGATAAACGTTTAGGTATTACAGATAGAATGAAAATTGCTACATGGAATGTAAGAGGCATTGTAAACAAAGAAACAAGAGCTAGACCGTAAAATAAGAGGGAATTTATCACATCAGGTGTGATGTGTATCAAATTGATATACAGGGTGACTTCCCCGACAGTCCATGTGCATCAAATTGATACTTATTCCAGGCCATTATGTGTAATTCATATACACAACTACGTTGAATTCAGATGAATGTACCTGATGTCTCACCTATGGGTCGTCAGGTGCGTTTCCTGTTGTGTTTCGGTAGATATTTCCAATTTCCTTTTAGCAACTTGTAGCTGGAGTCAGCCCAAACAAGGCATGCTCACACCTGAAAAAGGCTTTGGCCTTGTACATAACCTTGGATGATTCAGGTCTGGCAACCAACTTGTTAATATAAGTATACGAAAGCAAATGGTTTGCTAACGAGTGTGAAGGTGATCTGTAAAACTACTCCATGGAGCAAAATTTGGCACTAAAATTTTAATCAGATGTCTTAAACTTTCAGTTTCCTGTTGTAAAAGTTTGGAAATTAAACTTGTACCTTTATGTCTGAAGAAGAAAAAAATTTATTTTCTTTCCTTATTCTGCTATTTTGTGTTTATCATTAGCATATATGTAGTGTTATTGATCTACTCAATTTATCTATATTGTACCTGAACTATCTTTAATAGTGTTCACAGTGGAATTTGTTCTCAATGGGATGTAACAGTTAATAACAAATTTTGACTGTTTTGTTTTCATATTGTTTCAACTATGGTAGGTTTACATATTTATTATCTTTATATGCATTCTACATCAAACACACCCAGAAACACCTACATCACTCCATTGTGGTTCACACTTAAATGTCTGGCAGAGGTTCATAGAACCGCTTTTACACTATTTCTCGACCGTAAATAGCACATGGAAAAAGGAACACCTAAATCAGACTATACAAGCTCTGATTTTTCGTATTACGTTATGATGGTCATTTCTCCCTATAGAGATGGGAGTCAATGAAGTATTTTTGCATTCAGAGGAGACAGTTTGTGGTCAAAAGTTCATGGAGAGATCTCACCAAAGAAAAAAATGCCTTTGTTTTAATGATTGGCACCACAACTCGCTTATTAAATACCAAAAAATGCCTTTGTTTTAATGATTGGCACCAAAACTCGCGTATTATATACCAAAAAAGCCTTTGTTTTAATGATTGGAACCAAAACTCGCGTATTATATACCTACATCTATACTTTGCAAACTACCATGAGATGCATGGCACATGGTGCATCCTATTGTACCTGTTATTAGGGTTTCTTCCCATTTCATTTACTGTATGGAGTGAGGGAAGAATGATTGTTTGAATGTCATTGTGCATGCAGTATTTATTCTAATCTTATCCTCATGACTCTGTGTGAGTAACAGGGGGCGGGGGTTGTTGTATATTCGTAGAGTCATCATTTAAAGGTGGTTCTTGAAATTTTATTAGTAGACTTTCTCGGGATAGTTTACGTCTATCTTCAAGAGTTTTCCAGTTCAGTTCCTTCAGCATCTCTGTGACACTCCCGCGGATCAAACAACTCTGTGTCCAATCACGCTGCCTTTCTCTATTCAATAATCTGTGTTAATCCTATTTGTACAAGTCCCACAGACATGAACAACATTCTAGAACCGGTCGCATAAGTGATTTGTAAGCAATCTCCTTTGTAGACTGATTGCACTTCCCCAGTATTCTGCCAATAAATTAAAGTCTACCACCTGCTTTATCCACAACTGAGTCTGTATTCCATTTCATATCCCTACAAAGTGTTACACCCAGGTACTTGTATGAGTTGGCCGATTCCAACAGTGACTCACTGATACTGTAGGCATAGGATACCTTTTTTTCATTTTGTGAAGTGCACCATTTTACATTTATGAACATTTAATGCAATTGGCCAATCACTGCACCACTTTGAAATCTTATGAAGATCTGACTGAATATTTATAAAGTTTCTTTCAGACAACACTTCATCACAGATAAAGGCATCATCCTCAAAAAGTATTGTCTGCGAGGTCATTGATTTGACATGAATAGCCAGGTCCCAACACACTTCCCTAGGGTGCTAAGGTTACTTCTACATTTGACAATTGCTCTCCATCCTATATGACATGCTGTGCCTTCCCTACCAAATAGTCCTCAGTCCAGTCACAAATTTCTCTTGATACCCTATACATTAGTACTTTTGACAATAAGTTTTGTTGTGATACTGAGTCAAATGCTTTTTGGAAAACAAGAACTACTGTACCTACCTAACTGCCTTGATCCAAAGTTTTCAGTTTGCCATGTTAGGAAAGTGCGAGTTGAGTTTTACATGATCAATGCTGGTTGGCATGGAGGAAGTCTTTCTGCTCAAGGTACCTCATTATGTTTGAGCTCAGAATATGTTCTAAGATTCTACAACAAATTGATGTTGAGGATATTGGACAATAGTTTTGTGGATCACTTCTACTACTCTTCTCTACTCTTCTTGTAGACATGGGTGACCTGTGCTCCTTTCCAAGAACTGGGCATGATTTTTTGTGTGAGGAAACTACAATAGATTTTATCTAAAAGAGTGGCTAACTCAGTCGCAAATTCAGTATAGAATCTGATCAGAATTCCATTGGGCCCTGGAGCCTGTGTTCAATTTGAATATTTTCAGCTGTTTCTTGACACCACTGACACTACTACTAATTTCATTCATCTTTTCAGTGGTAAGAGGGTTAACTTGGGGCAATTCTCCTGCATTTTCCTTTGTAAAGAAACATTTGAAAATGGAATTAAGCATTTCAGCTTTTGCTTTGCTACTCTCAGTTTCAGTTCCTGTCTCATTTGCTAGGGACTGGACACTAACTTTGTTGCCACAGACAGCCTTCACATACAGCCAGAATTTATTTGGGTTTTGTGAAATATCATTTGACAATATTCTTCTATGGTAATCATTGAAGGCTTCACACATTGATCTCTTGACAGTCAAACATATTTCATTCAGCTTCTTTGTGTCTATCATCTATTATGCAGTAATCTCAATTTCTTTACAGTGACTGTACACCATGGAGGTTCCCTCCCATTATGAACTGTTCTACTAGGTATGTACACTATGTGATTAAAAGTATCCAGATACCCCCAAAAACATACGTTTTTCATATTATGTGCATTGTGCTGCCACTTACTGCCAGGTGCTCAGTAGTCTTTAGTCGTCGTTAGAGAGCAGAGTGGGGCGCTCCACGGAACTCACAAACTTTGAACATGGTCAGGTGATTGATTGTCACTTGTGTCATATGTCTGTATGTGAGATTTGCACATTCCTAAACATCCCTAGGTCTACTGTTTCCGATGTGATAGTGAAGGGATATGTACAGCTCAAAACCGTACCGGCTGACCTCATCAGTTGACTGGCAAAGACTGCTGACAGTTGAAGAGGGTCCTAATGTGTAATAGGCACACATCTATGCATACCATCACACACGAATTCCAAACTGCATCATGATCCACTGCAAGTACTATGACAGTTAGGTGAGAGGTGAGAAAACTTAATTTCATGGTCAAGCGGCTGCTCATAAGCCACACATTATGCCAGTAAATGCCAAACGACCCCTCGCTTGGTGTAAGGAGCATAAACATTGAACAATGGAAAAATGTTGTACGGAGTGAAAAATCAAGGTACACAATGTGGCGATCCGATAGCAGGGTGTGGGTATGGTGAATGCCCGGGTAGCGTCATCTGCCAGTGTGGGCAGAGCCAACAGTAAAATTCGGAGGCGCTGGTGTTATGGTGTGGTCATGTTTTTCATGGAGGGGCTTGTACGCCTTGTTGTTTTGCATGGCACTATCACAGCACAGGCCTACTTTGATGTTTTAAGCACCTTCTTGCTTCCCACTGTTCAAGAGCAATTCGGGGATGGCAATAGTATCTTTCAACACGATTGAGCACCTGTTCATAATGCATTGCCTATGGCGGAGTGGTTACATGACAATAACATCCCTGTAATGGACTGGCCTGCACAGAGTCCTGACCTGAATTCCATAGAACACCTTTGGGATGTTTCGGAACGCCAACTTCGTGCCAGGCCACCAACCAACATCGATACTTCTCCTCAGTGCAGCACTCCGTGAAGCCAGCAACTGATTGAATGTATGCCTGAGAGAGTGGAAGCTGTCATCAAAGCTAAGGGTGGGCAAACATCATATTGAATTCCAGCATTACCAATGGAGGGTGCCACAAACTTGTAAGTCATTTTCAGCCAAATGTCCAGATACTTTTGATTACATAGTGTACCTATCCCATGCATGGTCAACTTTTCTTTGAAACTTGAGCCATAGTTCCTTTACATGCTCGTGCCCTGTGCTGAAGGTTTCAAGTTCCTCATGGAGGTATGACACTACAGATTTTTTATCTAATTTACTGAACATATATATCTTCCTACTTGTAGCTGTTTTTTTGTACTTTGGTAATCACTGTTGCCACAACCGTGTCATAGTCACTGATACCAGTTTCGATGAGGACATTCTCAAAGAGTTCAGATCTGTTTATTGCTATTAGAGTGAATATTTTTTCATCTTGAGTGTGGTTCCTAACTATCTGTCCTAGATAGTTTTTTGAAAAGGAAAGTTGCTACTCACCATATAGCAGAGATGCTGAGTCGCAGATAGGCGCAACAAAAAGACTGTCACAAAGCTTTCGGCCACTAAGGCCTTCGTCAACAATAGATGACAGACACACACACACACACACACACACACACACACACACACACACAAACGACGCAACTTACGCACACTAATTCCACCTCATCCAGTCACATCTGCTGTCCCCCTTCTTCATACTTACCCACCCTCAGACCTAATACCCACAGTAATATATATTTTATAATGATTTATTCTTTACTTTGATCCTTGTGACTTCTCACCGATTTTAGTGAGTTTTCGATTTTCGCTATCGTCAACTCCCTCAGATTTCATCCATTCCACTTTTGCATCTATTTCATGAATTTTCACACTTATTTTGGTGTATTTTTGCAAAATTTTTCAGACATAAATCTATGTTTTTTTATGTAATTTTTCGCATTTTTTCCACCACCATGGATCCTTGCTCCTTCCATCTGCATCAATACAGGAAAGTTTCCGTATCCCTATCCAGAACACAGCACCACATATTGTTCCAGCATTGTTGCTTGGCTCATGGAATACCCCCAAATGGCCTTACCTTCAAATTACCCATCTCCGGCTGCCACCCCTCCTTCCACAGTGACCTCCACCTGTTCAGATTCTACCAATCCTTAGCCCTCACCAACATAGTCCTGCAAAACCTTATCAACCAAGCCCAAACCTCCCTGCAGTACCTTCTCTCCATCCACAAAATTCTCCTGCTGTGCAATCCCAAATTCCTGGAACTCATAACACACACTGAAGCTCTTGCCCTGCAGGAACTTGAGTAATATGCACAACGCCACCTCAAAAAGCTCTCCATCCTGCTCACTTCCTACTCCCACCTTGGAGTACCACTGTCGACCACCTCTACAACAACTTCCAAACCTCCCCCACGTCCTCTCTTAGCTGACAAACCTTGCCTCGCAGACCACCTGCACTTACCCCACCCTCCAAAACTCACTCCCACCACCACACAGAATCTAAAACCTAAACAGACCCATAACACAGTCATGAGCCTTTCCTCCAGAAACCTTAGCCCCACCGAAAATCAGTCCTTTCCAAAGGCATTACCTTTCTCCCCACTCCCAAATTCAATCATGCAGGACTTGTTAAAGACCTTCTCTCCTTCTCCTGGTCCCTACAGTGGAAACACTTTTTTGCCACCAACCCTACCAACCACACTCAACTAAAGACCAATATTGAATCATGCCTAACTCAGTTCACTCCTCCATACAACTGTGATCCACCCCCACTGCCCCCAAATCACCCCCTGTTAACTTTCCAGAATTTCTTAACCTCGAACCTTGCATCACCATCATTCCCCAAATCTCTCAACATGCAAACTAACCTTACAACTGCAGAAAGAACTGCAGTCCGTACACCATCTAAAAACTGATCCCAACCTTATAATCCTAACTGTGGGCAAAGAATCCACCACTGTTGTTTTGAACCGCAAGGATTACCTGGCAGAAGGACTCCACCAGCTGTCAGATAATTCCACCTACAAACCTTGCCACAGTGACCCCATTCCAGAAATCCAACAGGATCCCCAGCCACAACTCAAATCCCTAGGCCCATCCCAGAACCTCTCCCCAGAGTCCATCTCTCTACTCACCTACTCCTCCCAGCACTCCTACCTTCTACATGCTTCCTAAAGTCATAAACCTAACCACTCAGGACAGCCCATTGTGGCCAGTTACTTTGCCCCCACTGAGAAAATCTCTGCTGTCATTGACCCACACCTTCAACCTATTACCTTGAACCTACCAATCATTTCCTCCACCGACTCTCCACACTTCCTGTCTCTTTACCACAAAGATTCCTAATGCCCATGGCCTTACCACTATTGAACACTACCTTTCTCAATGCCCAACGGATTCCTAACCAATAACCTCCTTGCTAGTCACCATGACCAACTATATCCTCACCCACAATTACTTCTCCTTTGAAGGCATTACCTACAAATAAATCCGAGGTACAGCTATGAGCACCTGCATGGTACCATCCTATGCCAACCAATTCCTGGGTCATCTAGAGGAATCCTTCCTAAAAACTCAGAATCCTAAACCCCTAAACTGGTTCAGATTCATTGATGACATCTTTGCGATCTGGATCGAGGGTGAGGACACCATATCCACATTCCTCCAGAAGCTCAACAACTTCTCCCCCATTTGCTTCACCTGGTCCTACTCAGCCCAAGAAGACACATTCCTAGATGTTGACCTCCATCTCAAAGATAGCTACGTTAGTACGTCCATCCACATCAAACCTACTAACCACCAGCAATACCTCCACGTTGACAGCTGCCACCTGTTCCATACCAAGAAGTCCCTTCCATACAGCCTAGCCACCTGTTGTCATCGCGCATATGCAGTGATGAGCGGTCCCTCTTGAAATATACTGAGGGTCTCACTGAAGCCTTCACAGGCCATAATTATCCTCCCAACCTTGTACAAGAACAAATTTCCCGTGCCATATCTTTCCAGTATCCCACCTCCCAAAGACTGCTTGTGTCTGTGTATGTGCGGATGGATATGTGTGTGTGTGTGTGTGTGTGTGTGTGTGTGTGTGTGTGTGTGCGCGCGCGCGCAAGTGTATACCTGTCCTTTTTTCCCCCTAAGGTAAGTCTTTCCGCTCCCGGGATTGGAATGACTCCTTACCCTCTCCCTTAAAACCCACATCCTTTCGTCTTTCCCTCTCCTTCCCTCTTTCCTGATGAAGCAACTGTTTGTTGCGAAAGCTTGAATTTTGTATGTATGTTTGTGTTTGTTTGTGTGTCTATCGACCTGCCAGCGCTTTTGTTTGGTAAGTATATATATATACAGGGTGAGTCACCTAACATTACCGCTGGATATATTTCGTAAACCACATCAAATACTGACGAATCGAGTCCACAGACCGAACGTGAGGAGAGGGGCTAGTGTAATTGGTTAATACAAACCATACAAAAATGCACGAAAGTATGTTTTTTAACACAAACCTAAGTTTTTTTAAATGGAACCCCGCTTATTTGTTAGCACATCTGAACATATAAACAAATACGTAATCAGTGCCATTTGTTGCATTGCAAAATGTTAATTACATCCGGAGATATTGTAACCTAAAGTTGACGCTTGAGCACCACTCCTCCGCTGTTCGATCATGTGTATCGGAGAGCACTGAATTACATAGGGATCCAAAGGGAACGGTGATGGACCTTAGGTACAGAAGAGACTGGAACAGCACATTATGTCCACATGCTAACACCTTTTTATTGGTCTTTTTCACTGACGCACATGTACATTACCATGAGGGGTGAGGTACACGTACACACGTGGTTTCCGTTTTCAATTACGGAGTGGAATAGAGTGTGTCCCGACACGTCAGGCCAATAGATGTTCAATGTGGTGGCCATCATTTGCTGCACACAATTGCAATCTCTGGCGTAATGAATGTCGTACACGCCGCAGTGCATCTGGTGTAATGTCGCCGCAGGCTGCCACAATACGTTGTTTCATATCCTCTGGTGTTGTAGGCACATCACGGTACACATTCTCCTTTAACGTACCCCACAGAAAGAAGTCCAGAGGTGTAAGATCAGGAGAACGGGCTGGCCAATTTATGCGTCCTCCACGTCCTATGAAACGCCCGTCGAACATCCTATCAAGGGTCAGCCTAGTGTTAATTGCGGAATGTGCAGGTGCACCTTCATGCTGATACCACATACATCGACGCGTTTCCAGTGGGGCATTTTCGAGCAACGTTGGCAGATCATTCTGTAGAAACACGATGTATGTTGCAGCTGTTTGGGCCCCTGCAATGGAGGTGGTCGCCAATGATTCCGCACCATACATTTACAGTCCACGGTCGCTGTCGCTCTACCTGTCTGAGCCAGCAAGGATTGTCCACGGACCAGTAATGCATGTTCCGTAGATTCACTGCCCCGTGGTTTGTGAAACCCGCTTCATCGGTAAACAGGTGGAACTGCGACGCATTCTCTGTTAATGCCCATTGACAGAATTGCACTCGATGATTAAAGTCATCACCATGTAATTGCTGATGTAGCGACACATGAAACGGGTGAAAGCGGTGACGATGCAGTATGCGCATGACACTACTTTGACTCAGTCCACCGGCTCTCGCAATGTCCCGTGTACTCATGTGTGGGTTCATGGCAACAGCAGCTAACACACCAACTGCACCCACTTCTCCTGTGACGGGCCTGTTACGGACCCGTTTGCGTGCTACGACCATACCTGTTGCATACAGTTGGCGGTAGATGTTTTGCAATGTGCGGCACTTTGGATGCTCTCTGTCCGGGTACCGTTCTGCATACACCCTGCAGGCTTGCCGGCCGGTGTGACTGAGCGGTTCTAGGCGCTTCAGTCTGGAACCGCGCGACCACTTCGGTCGCAGGTTCGAATCCTGCCTCGGGCATGGATGTGTGTGATGTCCTTAGGTTAGTTAGGTTTAAGTAGTTCTAAGTTCTAGGGGACTGATGACCTCAGCAGTTAAGTCCCATAGTGCTCAGAGCCATTTGAACCTGCAGGCTTCAGCTGCATTTCGTCGACACTCCCCATAGATGAGTATCATCTCCGCCTTTTCAGAGTTCAAATACACCATGGTCACAGTTCCTACAACACTACACCATCACAGACGTCTGGTAACACGGTGTACTACAGTTGGTCTGCATGCGGAGACGAATACAGAGTAACAATAGCAGCAAGCGCTACATGCGGACACTGCGACAGCTAGACCAAACCACAACAGTGCACTACAGCCACACTCGTAAACACGGTCGTCATCGTAAACATGTCCCTGCAGATGCTGCTCGCCGACCGTGGGCCCGTGTTTGTTACAACACGCAACTGAACGTCGGAGGTTTCAAGCGTCAACTTTAGGTTACAATATCTCCGGATGTAATTAACATTTTACAATGCAACAAACGGCACTGATTACGTATTTGTTTATATGTTCAGATGTGCTAACAAAACTAACATGGTTCCATTTAAAAAAACGTAGGTTTGTGTTAAAAAACACACTTCCGTGCATTTTTGTATGGTTTATATTAAACAATTACACTAGCCCCTCTCCTCACGTTCAGTCTGTGGAATCGGTTCGTCAGTATTTGATGTGGTATACGAAATACATCCAGCGGTAACGTTAGGTGACTCACTCTGTATATATGGATCAGTGCTCACTTTTTCACCATAGAGGTATCTTGTCTAAATCATTTTCAATTTGAAACTTACGGATATATTAAAACTGAGTCCCATTCCAGCACGCAGTGTTAATCTTCCAGTAAGTTTCAAATCAGTGCATACTCCACCGCAGAGTGAACAATTCATTACGCATTTTCATTTCATTTTGATCTTGTAATGACTTTACTGGTGGGTGGGTAAATGTCAGTATAATCTGCAAACAACCTAAGAGGGCTTTCAGATCTATATTACTAAACATCTGAAACAGTCACCTGGTCCTAGTTGCAGGTGGACTGTCTAACAGCTACCAATGGCAACAAAAATTTGATTTTCAATATTTCTTATTTTTATTGATGGAATTTAAAAATTTTAAATACTGACATAAATACTCATTAATAGGTGTAATCTTATGTTAAAGGCTTAACACAATAAGTCAAGTACTGCAGTTACAAAATGTGTATATAAGAGGAGGCAGCATAACTCATGGTGCTCAAATTAACCATACTATATTCGTACAGTATTTACAATGAGAGCATGTAGTCACTTTCAGCCAACTTTACACCTAATTTTATTCACTGATGCGCCCCCACAAAATAATGAAAAGAAATAAGTTTGTTGGATCCTGCACATTCGTCTAATAAAGGGTGCCTAGGAAGCCGTTTTCTTGGATAGCTAAACAACATTCAAGCAAATCTTATTAATGGAGTTTATTACAGTAAATTAAAGTGACAATACTTAACTTTGCCTTTTTACAAAGAGGGGTCTCAAGCAATTGGCAACATGCAAATTATCAAAGCCCTTCAGTATATACAATTTCCATGCAAGCAAATCACACAAGTTCATAAGTCACTGCTACACCCAGAGTTTATACCACAGCTCGTCTTCTAGTGCGGCTGAGGCTAGCTGGAGTGGCACTTATATTCTCTTCATATAGATGCCGCTCCTGTCGTGGTGTCATCCTAGTCAGCGTTCTATTGGCTGACGTCGTCTTACAGCCTTCTATGATGTTATGTTCCATGCCGATGTGCTAGCGTGATGTTACGCTGAAACATCAGTTACTACAGTTTTGTTGTTCATGCAGTAAAACTTCAGCATCTCTCATGATGTTATAATTTGTTACCTCTTCACTACAAATTCTATTTACAACACATTTTGCAGGTGTTATCCACATACACCACTGAATTTACCTGGAAAATTATATCACTGTACGGCACATTTCAAGAGATATGTCACAAATATTAACATGCTTGAAAAGCAACGAGGAATGTCGTCAAATACTTAACACATTAACTCACTTGTAAAGTAGTCAGATGCTTGAATCTGTTAGAATCTAGGACTTTTTTTCCTTGCGGAACCACACATATCACTTCTGTTGCACCAAATTACTTCCAGGGAATTACTATTACCTTTCTGACAGGAAAACACTGATCCAGTGATACTCCACAGACACACAGTTTGATTAGAAGCTGCTCTTGAGGAGCAGTGTCAAAAGCCTTCTGGAAATCTAGGACTAGGGAATCACCTTGGGAACTCCTTTTTATAGCACATATTACTTCGTGTGGATACAGAGCTAATTGTTTTTCTCAAGAACATCATTAACCTCTGGATTTTCTGACAAATTTCAAGATTGAGTTTCATTATGAAAACTGTTCAAAACATCTCTCTTTGAAGTCTGCACTAAGTTTCGAGCTTCTGTAAACCATATTATAATGTTGGGCATTACAGTTCATATAATACAGGGTAAGCACAAAGTCTTGCCCTGATTATAACAATTTATTACAGAATAACTGTTTGACATACCACCAGGTGTTTCATAACATGTGTTCTGTCACAGTAATCCTAGCCTTCAGTTTGTTGACGTCAGAAACTGGTGTGACGAAGACTCTGTCCTTGATATAGCCCCAGAAAAAAAAGACAAGGGGCTTAATGTCTGGAGAGGGGAGTAATGTCTGGATCAGTGGATTGGAAGGAACGGTGCAACACTCTGGCCACCCCACTCTCCAGACATTACGCCCCTTGACCTTTTTTTTTTCTGGGGCTATATCAAGGACAGAGTCTTCGTCACACTAGTTGTTGACGTCGATGAACTGAAGGCTAGGATACAAGCTACTGTGGGTACTGTGACAGAACACATGTTATGAAACATCTGGCAGGACTGGAATACTGCCTCGACATTCTCCAAGCTACCAAGGGAGCACACGTTGAGGTTTACTAATGTAAGTGGTCTCAAAAAAAAACTAGTAACATAACCTATGTAACGGCATCAAATGTAACTTATTATGTCAAATGGTTATTCCAAATGGCTATTCTGTTATAAATTTTTATAATCAGGGCAAGACTTTGTGCTCACCCTGTATAGTTTATTTTCTTCTCTTGGTGCTATATGCTTTAGATGCACATTTTGCATACGTGCTTGTCATACCTGTACTGCATGTGTTTTGTTTCTGCATGGCCATTGCATGTTTTGTTCTGTTTGTGAATGAGTGTGTCACTTTTGCAAATTGGTTGTCAGGAAGAAACAACACAACACAAATGCACAAGCCTGCATCATGAAAGATCCAAACTAATTATGCACATAATTTTCGTGCAGGAACCGATATTTCTGGGATCTCTATACAACTTCATCCATAAGAAAAACTGAATCCTTTTGTCGACATGCAGCTGTACACACTGACTGCCACAAAGCTGCCGCTGGACTCAGGAGAACCTCATTCCCGACACCATCTGCGTGCAAGCGGCCACAAGCTCTACTGCATTTCGTACAGTATATCTTTGGGTGGCATGTTTGTAATACGGTCAGTCACATGTGGATGAACATTGCCTGTAGGTGTGACCTTATATGAATGCATAATGTCTATTCTTTCAGACATGTCCGAAAGAATAGACACCATGCACAATCCATATCTGTGATACATATTATGTAAACTGAAGGTGGAGGGGGAAGAAAGGACAGGAAAGGGAAGGCACTCATGGCGTCAGCTGCATTGGAGCTTTATACAGAGTCAGCAGCGCCCAGTGAAAATGTCTGTCAGACTGGGATGCAAACACAGAATCTCCTACTTACTATGCAGTTGCATTGACCACTGCACCACCCAGACCCAGAGTGTATCACAATTGCGTGGACTATCTCGGTACGCCCCTCGGCCAATCCACATTCTCACCTAGAGCCTACGTATTCTCATTCCCTGCCCATGTTCTCCATGCTTGCTACTTTGAGATTCCTGCAGAATGTTCAAGATAACTGTGCATTTGCGCTGAAGGTGGCAGATTGATAGCGTGCTGACTCTGTGTAAAGTCCCAAAGCAGCTGTCCAAAAGAATAGACACGATGCATTCGTATAATTGTCACCACTACAGGCTATGAATCCACCAGCTTCAGTCACTTTTGACCTCCTGCAGGAATCTCAAAGTAGCAAACATGGAGGATATGGATGAGGACTGTGGATAGGTGGTGCTAGGTGGGAATGTGGGTCAGCTGAGGGGCATACAGAGATAGTCTGCACAGTTATGTTAAACACTGTGTCTGTGGGGCACAGTGGTTAACCCAACTGCTTAGTAAGCAGGAGATTCCGAATTCATATCCCAGTAGGCACACATTTTCCCTCGGTTCCACTGACTCTGCATAAAATACCGATGCAGCTGATATCATTAGTTTCTTCTCTTTCCTTTACTTTCCCTCCCTCCACCTTCAATTCACATAATATGTGATCTTAGGTTTGAGAGATTGTGGCTTAAGGCTCTACTTGCTTTATATTTCTTGCAGTAACATGCATTACTTTTCATTTCTTGATTTACATGAAGTTGGGTTCACTATCCAGTTGAATGTTCTCTAGAAGCCAATAAAGATTACCACACTCTCAAAAGATAAAAAAGGCCACTGCCTGACATTTACACAAGAAAGAGGTAACAGTAATCGCCTACTCAATAAACTGTAATATAAGTGATTGTTTCCTTTCTTTTTGTTTAGGTATACCTATTGTTTACAACTAGTTTGCATCTAATTCTTGTTCTGTGGTAGTCACCATCCTCATGGGGCACCAAGTTCCTATGTTCGCCTTAGATGTGATTTATCTGCAACCATCCTATATTTTTCCATCTCTTTAGCATTTTCTCGTATAAGGGATGTGTATAAGTAAAGACAAAGTAAAATAACTTTATTTTATACAGTTTCCAAATTTTCTGCTAATATGAATTGGCCCAGCCTGTCTGTGTGGCCGGCGGCAGGCACACTGCGTAACATGTGAAACTCTGCTGTGTCCACCAGCAGCCTTATAGCAGTCAGTATGTTAATACACAGTCATTGATCTATAGAATGCAGCCATTATGTCGCATTCTATACAGTAATTGTTAATCTTCTTTCTGCTCTCAAATTAACCAGAGCACTCAGCCACTGACCTATTTCAAGAACCTGATTAATTTCAGTTTTAAATATTCTAACTGTGATGATGATGATGATCACATTTACATAAATAAATGTAAATGATCACTAATTCTGTTCACAACACAACAAATAAAGTGCATGATTAATTATGATTAACTGATGTTATCTTTGAATAAAGGTAATGCAAAATGTGGTGAGTACCATATCTATATTCCTGATAAAATTCTGTTGCCTCTTGAAATTTGAATTTTATCTATTATTGGCCACTATCATGGTTTGCACTTGAAACTACAAAGGCGTCCATTTCATTCATGCATGTTTTGACAAAAATGTAGGATGCACATAGAAGTGCATAGCTTCAGTTGCTTGGTAGAAATCTTGTATGGTATTTGGTCAAATATTACCAAACATGATAAGCTTAGCATTTTTCTAACTGTGACACCTATTGACAGTACTATAAAAAACTACATTAGAGTTCAACAACAACTACACTTACTGTTTAACTCCTGTTCAGAAATTTATAGAAGCAAACCATCCACTGGCTCACAAAGTAATAAATTTGAAGGCTAGTAGACAGAAAAGGCTTGGGTAGATTGAATTTCTAAATCAGTTATTTGGAATGGAAATGTGACAAGGAATTTATTCGTGTGGAACAAATAGCCTACTAAATGTCAGAATATTTACTATTTGAGAACCATTTCTAAAATAGGGAAAATATTGCTGAAAAGCAATCTCATTGCATGAGAATGGTAATAAAATGTAACTGAACTTCACAATCCCAAGAATTTCCGACCTTTGTTTTGCAGTTCGATCAACACTCAAAGAAATGTTTGTTTTCAGACATAAAATTAATAGCTCAAACTGGAATATGAGTAGTTAATTTTGAGACAATTAAATGTTATTGCCAGCCTGAATCTCTGTAGAAATTGTAATATGCTGTACCTACCTTACATAGAGAGATGCAACATCAGTTTTCTGAGCAGAATATCAAAATCTGATACTGGCGTTTGATTGCAGTGGCGTAGGACAACATGTGGAGAAAAAGCATTGTTTCCACACGTCTGCAGTAATGCACTAGGAGAAAAAGCATTTTGTGTTTCTTTTGTATTATTAGTTGATATTAATTATCATTCCATCCGATAGACAGACAGTGAGTTGTCAGGTGACAGTGGCATGAGCAGTGTTTCTTGCTAGCTTTTCTATCCTCTCTCGAGAATTTCTGCGAAATGACAGCGAAGGTGTCAGGAGTTAACTACTGCAGTTGTTTTGAGAATAAAAGAGGGTAAGCTGAAAAGTTATGCCTCCAAAATTTTTTATGTGAAAATTCTTAAAGCTTTTTAAATAAAACAAATGTTATTAACATTCTACATCTTTAATCTTCATGTCTACATATTTATTTTTCAACATAGACACCCTGACAATGGACACATTTCTCCCAATGAAAGACCTGTTTGTTATTGTCACTATAGAATGTTTGCATTTGTTGACAGAGCCACAACCTCACCTCTGTTTGCACGGCTTCAGCATTTTCAACGTGAAGTGTTCAAAGGTATTCTTTAAGTTTTGCAAACAGGTGAAAACTGGACGGGGCCATCTCGGGACTGTATGGAGGATGATGGATGACAGTGAACTTGAGGCATCGGAGTATTGCAGGTGTTGCAGTGCCTGTGTGTGGTCTGGCATCGTCACTATACGCAGCTTTCACTCTTCTTTGGATTTCAATTGGAGTCACATTTTCTGCAGTCAGTAACTTGATAACAGCATGCTGTTTCTCATGTACCGACATAGCTACGTTATGCACCACCATGTTGTACCTTACAATTCAGAGTCCTCTAGTGCCAGAGGGTTGCAACTTGCATCAGCGAAGTGGGAAAGTTGACCGAGTAAATATGCATGACATGAAAAACCTCAACTGATATTGAGAACAGAATAAAAAATTTGGAGGCATTACTTTTCAGTACACCCTTATATTTGCCATTGTTACATAATGATTTTGTATCATTTAAACTCCCCCATCTCAATATATATACAAATCACTATCAAGGTGGAGAATGTTGGTCATTTATCTTCAGAGCATATATTAATTGGACACAGCCTTTCTTGCAAATTGATATACAAACTTGTTCCCATATACTCGCAGATGCCATCAGCCAACATTTCAACACTGAATATGTTAATACACAGATGCACACATTCTCTGACAAAAGTTTTGATACTGATCAATGCCGCCCATCATTATGTGGGTGCACTGAGCATTAAATTTGACATACATTCAGAGGAATCTGAAATGAAATGAAATGTCGTGTGGCTAGGGCCTCCCATCAGGTAGACCGTTCATCTGGTGCAAGTCTTTTTGAGATGTTGCCACTTCGGCAACTTGCCTGTCGATGAGAATGAGATGATGATTATGATTAAGACAACACAACACCCAGTCCCTGAGTGGAGAAATCTCTGACCCAGCCAGGAATCGAACCTGGGCCCCTTGGTATGACAGTGCGTCATGCTGACCACTCAGCTATTGGGGGCGGACAATCTGTGAAAAGAGGGGGACATTGTTGGAGATGAGTGACCTTTTGTAGTATACAGATTAATTTGTGAAAAGAGGGGGAGATCATTGGAGATGAGTGGGCTTTTGTAGTATACTGACAACTGTCTATCAGAACATGAGAATTACAGCTAGCACATTGGACTAGCATTTGGAAGGACGACAATTCAGTCATCCACATTTAGGTTTGTCACTTAAGGCAAATGCTAGGATGGTTCCTTTGAAAAGCCACAATCGAGTTTCTTACCCATCCCTCCCTAATCCAAGCTTATGTTCCATCTCTAATGACCTCATGGTTGATGAGACATTAAACCCTGATATTCCGTCCTTTTTCCTTTTTTAAAGAGACAACAGATTACTTTTTTTTTCCACCCTCCTGTCAAGATCTGGTCTCTGTTCTCCCCAGGAGGATGGAACGTCCTTTATCAAGCCTCGGGCATTTAATAACACATGGTAAATTGAAAGGGAAGTGTAGGACAACCAATTTGTCCAAATAATGCTGCAAATAATATTTGAGTTATGTGTAACTTTTATAAGCAATGAACAGCAGTGTTATAAAATTTCTACTCCAGGCAATATCCTTTTTTTCAGCTGTTTTGTTAGAAAATGCTTTTTGTGAATAATAGAAAATGCTTTTTGTGAATAATTTAGTAGATCAAAACAGCAGTTTCCAATGAACTCATGGGAACAACATTGGGCACTCTTCAGTCCAAATGGGAGCCAAATCTATGCAGTCTGTTACCACAACTGAGTCAGAGCCATGTTCCTTTGTCTTTGCCACCGCACAACTCAGCTGGTACGAAATTAATATAAATAAGCCTCTGTGTAAATCTGAAACAAAATTATGGTTACAATAAAAATAAAGATAATGCAGTAGAGTGATGGATGTTTCGCTGCCAGGCCAGGCCATAGTATCAGGCGTAAGGCTCCACTGTTGGCTGCCTGCAGCCTCGTGGTAATCAACATGTTAACAGCACATTTGGTCATTCTTATTGCAGAGTGGCTGTATTTTTAAACAGTTTGTCACTTGCAATTTTACTGTTCATAATAGCGGTTTTTACATGATCACAACTCCAAACTGCATTCAGAATGACACTGTTTCTATGTTAATGACCCATCTTTGGATGAAAGACAACTATGTCAACTATGTTCTCATGTAATCCTGTTGGGTTGGTGTAGGGAACCAACATTCAAGAATGTCTTTGCAAGAGCTTTGCTCCCTCTATCGTATGTTGCATAAGAATTATGAGATCAGGATATGAACCAAGGCATATCATTGGTCATTTTTTCCTTGCATCATCTTTAAATAGAGCACAAAAAACTGCTATTGTTGGTACAAAATAACCACTGCCATGCACTGTACAATAGTTCTTGGAATGCACATGTAAAATTAATGGTACAAGAAATTTCAGTAAGACAAGAACAGTTTTCAGTGCCGACCTTTTTAACTGAACCACACAAGCACACACCTTAAGTGAATTGAAAAACCATGGAACGTCTGAACCCACATGACTTGGGTTCAGTTGCAGGAGTAAGAAAAATAAAAAAATTTAAGAGTCAGTTATTCATTAAGTTCACAGGGTTGCATGTTATGCACAAATGTTATAACATAAATGGGAAATAATTATTTAAGATTTGTGCAGAGAAATGGAAGACAGTATGCTGTTTGATATTCTATTTTAGTATATAAGCTTATTTTGGCTTTATTGATTTCATCAATACATCATGTTATTTTTGAATTTAAATTTTACTCCACTTCCGATCAATTACAAATAAGAACATGTAATAGTATTTATTGCACTATAAAGCATCCATTTATAGTATGAGCAATAGAAGTATAAGAAGGAATGATTGTTGCAAAGCATTTATACAATCTCATAAACTGCTTTATTGCAATAACTAAATTGTCCATTAAAAAAAAATCCACAAATTATGCATCAAAATTATATCTGCCATCTCAAATTTTGTAGTTTCATGTACGGTACAGTACAGTAATTCATCTGAATTCAGACTGACAATATTCTTAATCATACAATGGCTTCTACCAATCATGTGAATGTTTGCCAAGGACATCTCTCTCACATGCCGCCATTAAATACTGTATATTAGCACCACAACATATCCTCCACCATATTCAAAGAATCAAATAGCTACAGTAGGTTAATGTCCATTATTACATGCATGTGTCTTGTTAACAGTGCCATTTTGTCACTGATAAGCTAAATATTAACTTATTTCTAGAACATTCTGCTTATTTCAGTTTGTAGCTGGGAATATTTTAATACCTACATCACTACAGGATTTAACTGAAATCTGTAGCACTCTGTCTAAATACTTCTAATTTCAATATTCTTGCTTTTAATGTTAAAATAGCTGCTCATTGAAATGTTAGTTAGTTACTTCATCCCATATCTTAAGACACTGTTTCGAAATGACTTCCAAACTGGTTCTGCACACACACACACACACACACACACACACACACACACACACACACACAAACAGTGTGTGTGTGTGTGTGTGTGTGTGTGTGTGTGTGTGTGTGTGTGTGTCAGCATTACAAGTTAACAGCAGTTTTCTTCCCTCGTTTCTGTTTATTATTCCATTATTGTACTGAAAGCAAAATTCCAGCATTGCAATTACAGGCATGATTTCACTTCAGCAGACTGCCACAGTGATTCATGTTTTGTAACTTTCCCTTCTTTTAACAACTTCTGAAGGTGGTGACCAACATTTACAGCTGCTGCAGGATGCAGGTGTTCAGGTGTTTCCTGAGGAAATATAAAAATTACACATAACTTTCAAGTGTATTTAATTCTTAACTGATATTGCCACTGGCAATAAGAACTTATTTCAGCTCAACTGTGATCTCAAAAAACAAGTTTCAATTACACTTTGGAGCCTTGCCTATGGTTTGGAATGAAGTTATAGTACTCTTGTGCACAGGTGTTAATAAAACTTCCATTGAACATAAAGCAGGAAATTTATAATCCCACCCAATTTAAAGGACAATTAAAAACATACCTCACTAGTTAATCTTCCTACAAATTATCAGAATATCTAGATTCAAGGATTGAAAAGTTTTGTTAGGTATGTGGCAAATAACAGTGTTCATTTTAAGGCTGCCTGAGAACTAATTGTCTGTTGTAAACAGCACTCTGTGTGGATAACTATTTTCTTTGAATAATACCTATGTAAAAACACCAGCACTGATAAATACGAGCACTTTCAAAATTGTCTATACTCTAGACAATAACTGTGACACTACATGGTCTACAACAAAATTCTGTAAGAAGATATAAAGTTCAGGGTTGTTAGAAATTTTTTATTTCCTTTTAACTTTTCTGCCCCTTGCATCAATCTATTAGACATAGTGATTAGACCAAGTCATCACACAAAAATGACATAAAATGGCTAACAAATGCATGCTGTCAGAAGACATCTAAATAATGTAGGAAATATAAACAAATAACACAGCTTCTGCTTTAATATCTAGCAGGACTGTCAAGTTTAAAGTGTCTGTTGAAGTATGTGGACATATCAGAGATGCTGGAAATACAGTTGTTTTATGTATCTAGAAAAGATCTGATGATTAATGAAAAAGAGAAAGCTGTTCCCACTAGATCTAATGTGATCAGAAGCCTCCAAGTGAGTCACTTTCAGAGACAGGTCAGCTACAACAAAACTGCCATTGTAAACTGAGAAACAGGCTCTGTTCAGGCATCCAGGAAGAAACTAAGCACAAGGATGAAACTGCAAATTTGGAACTGTATTGAATTCTGTTTAACAATACACTGCATTGAGACTTAACTATACATTGCAAAGTCTATAATAATAGGATGCACGAAATGATAGAGGTTACCAAATGCGGGTACATTTGCATTTCACTATTTTAGCCTCAAGTTGGCAAGAGAGTTTGTGCTGGCATGAGACTGTATTAATATGTTTTCAGTGTTAGAGTATTTAGAAATACTGGGAAAATTGTAAGAATTGTGTGCCTTGTTACAAGTCAGAATTTAAGGAAATCACAGTTGTGGCAAATTAATTCTATATAAGATATTACTGGAGTACAAGACATAAAGACTTGTACACAGGGTCTATCAGAATTACCTGTTTTTAAACCTTGGAGGAAGGGGGGGGGAAAAAAGGAACAAGGAAAAATTTCGTATAGGCATATCCCCAAAAATAATTGACTTTTGAGTTAATAATGGAAACACATTCTGCAAAGTTCTTGAGTGTGAAACTCATAACAAATGTTCAAAATGTCCTCTGATTGCTTCTATACATGCATGCACTTGTCAGATCATAGACTGTTGCACCATTTCCACCTATCAAACTCCCTTGGGTGGAGTTCAGTGGTTTTGTAAGCTTCCATGATTTGTTGAAGTATGTCTGCAACTGAATTCAAATGTTTTAGGTGGCCCCAGATAAAAATCCCAATGACTGAAGTCACAGACAACGTGCAGGACCCTAACTATCCATCTGTAATGGTAGATACCGTCCACCTTATCGCAAACAATGTACTGGAGGGCCATCGTGTACATAAACCACATGCTTCCCTATACTTGGAGGAGCACTTGCTGCATCAAGCCTGGAAGAGTGGTCTGAATAAAGTCTTTCTAGACGGCAGCTGTAAGACCTGCTGAAACAATATTCCGAGTGTCTCCTACAATTCCTACACACACACACACACACACACACACACACACACACACACACACAGCATTAATAGTTAACTGCTTTTAGTGTCTAACCTGAATTGTGCCTTGAGAATTTTCTAAGGCCTGCAAGTTGTGGTTGTGAAAATTTTCTATTCCTTCTCTTCTAAATATTGTCCCCTCTGTAAACAAGACTGAAGATAAAAATGACAAATTGGCAGTTGGTGACTGCTGACAAAATACCCTGAACATGTTGACAGTTATAACTTATAGGGATGCAAGAACTACAAGTGAAGTACCCCAATCAAGAATAACAACCATTGGTGCTGTCAAATGAGTCGAAGTATATATTAACAACAGTCAGGCATATCACAGAAACTTCATTTACTGTTTGAACAGTACATTCATAAAAAATGATAAGCTCCTTCATTATACTCACCACATATATAATTTTTACCAAATCCATTTCACTGAACTTTTTTGTGGTATTATTCCTCATGACTTCCAGAATCTCATTTTCTCTCTTAGTTCTGTGATTTATGTAGAATTCAATTTTTGTGAGAGGATCCTGCAATAAAATATACAAATGTATAACTGTATGTTTCTAGTTGTGAATGGAGTAGCATATGGAATTTAAAAAATGTCTCTTACACACATTTGATAATGATGGTTAATTTTTGGCAATATGTAGACATTAAGCGTCATTTATATAAATATGAAAAAAGGACTGTGTCTTCCATAATGGCCATATTCCTTGCTGTTTCCTGTAGTTCTTGGTCATTTACTGTGTTCTGTAAATCCCATCAAGAACGAGAATGTTCAGTGTGTCCAAAGTGTCAAAGTATACATTAACAACAACCCGATATGCCATAAAAACTTAATATGTACACTGTAGCAACAATAAACTTTCACTATGCTGCTTAATGCAATGCCAGCTAAATTTAACCAAATAAATTAGAAAGGAAGCCGCTACTTTGGAAAGAAGTTGCTGCTTCCTCAGTTACATTAAATAGCTGTTGGTTGCTCAACATTTCCGTTATTACACTGGTATTTTTAAAAGAGAATAGTTTCCTAATTCTGTAAATAAATAGTGTTGTTTAACATAAATTATTATTTGGCATGCAGCTTTACAATGAACATTGCTACATGCCGTGTACCTAACAGAACTTTCCAACCCTGAATCTAAATAGTTAGATAATGTGTATAATGGTAATTAATGAGGTATGCTTTTAAATTTCTTTTGAAATTAGTTATGATTCCAAATTCCTTGCTTCATGTTAAATGGGAGCTCGTTGAATACATTCACACAGCAGTAAATAACTTCACTCAGCACCCTAGGCAAGGGGGCAAAGTCTACCTGAAAATTCTTTTTGTTTATTGTACTGCGATTGTGAAAGTCATAGTTAAGCAGAAGCTGATTTTCATTGGCAGTGTGGGATTTCTGTTGGGTTATAGCCGAAGGTAACACACTCACTTCTGGAAGACCGGTATATTTCATACAGACGTCCATATTACAAGAAGTCATACAATGAACTAACAAACAAGATGGTGTGGGCCGTTAGTTAACAGAGTCAAAGAACTTGCAATGGCAGAGATATGTCATTCATACTTGTCAACACCACAGCAGCAACAATAACCATTAACAGGTAAAGGTATTGGAAAGTGAATGTAAAAATTCCAAGCTCCATAAAACAGCCCCTGCTAGATGTGTTGTTACTTCTTAACACAGTATTTTAAATGCTCACTTCTACTGAATAAATGCTTTATTTACTTCAGGTGCACTGACCACAGAAGATCATTTTATGAGACAGCAGATACTGATAATATGTGCAGAAAATCAGTACTCTTGTCTTTCAATTTAGTAGTTCTCTTTATCAGTCTCCTGTCCCAGTCAATGACTTTGAAAAAATTGTAAACATTATCTTCTATTTTTCATGATCACAGAAGTCTTTTTCCCAATCTATGAAGCATACATGCAGTTCCTTATTTACTCTAATCAATCTTTTCATCAATATCCTCACATACACAATTCTGTACCTTGTTCCTGGATCTCTCCTGGATTCAAACTGATCTTCAGTCAGATAGTTTTAATTTGCCAGCTTGTCTGAAAATAAAGAATGATATGCGTACTTTGATATAAACCTGCAACCTTACCTTTCACAGGCAAAACTCACATAGGCTGAGCTATCCATCGACAACTCACAACCCACTCTTACAGCTTTCCTTCCACCAGTATTTCTCTCTTAGCTTCCAAAATTTACAGAAGTTCTGCACAAATAGTCCCATTAAGTGTGCAGGAGAACTTCTGTGAAGGAAGAGCAGAGGATTTTTTCAAAGTAGCTGCTTTTATATGTAGGTTGGAACTTAAATAGTGGCAACACTGCTGTGGAGACGCTATTCAATGGAATCTACTGTTGTCATTGATAGCACACATTGTTGACATACCTACCTTACCTCCGAGCAAATGGGCTCGCCTGTCCCACATCATCGGTTTGCGCACAATCGAGGGAAACACAATCACTTGTGAGCAAGTGGTCTAACATAACGGTGTCACTATGTTTTTGAAACAGGAACAACGGAGTTGGATCAAGATTGAATGTGCCAGAGGTCATGCAGCATGTCAGTGTCATCAAGGTCTTCAAGAGGCGTGGGAATCAGCATTACCATACAGAACAGTGGCATGTTGGATAAAAGCCTTCAACGAAGGTCAGGAAACTGTGGCAGACATGCACTGGGCAGGTCGTCCTAGTGTCTCTGAAGAAGAAGTGCATGCTGTTGCCGCGTTGGTGGACAGTGATCAACTTCATACAATTTGTGAGCTCACCCACAAAACCAGATTAGTGCATACGACTGTGCTTCGCATCCTGAAGGAATGCCTGGGCATGCAAAAAATTGCATCACAGTGGGTTCCGCATGACTTGACGGAAATGCAGAAATGGATGCGTTAAGATTGCTGCTCAGACACACTTGGAGCGCTATGAACATGGAGGAGAGGCTCTCTTACGCCACATCATAACACTGGATGAGACATGGGCCACATTTTATGACCCAAAACTGAAACACCAATCCAACAAATGGCGTCATAATGGGTTACGCAAAAGTCGAAAGTGCGTCAGGGCCCCAGTATGGTGAAAGTTATGGTTATTCTCGTGTACAACTGTGATGGTGTTATCCTAATGCATTATGCTCCTCCAAGGCACACCGTCAATGCACAGTATTACTGTTTGTTTTTTGGAGCATCACCTGCAACCAGCTTTGCGAAAGAAGCAGCGACACTTTCTGTTCAACCCACCCATCATTTTGCACGACAATGCATGGGCGCATACAACACAAGCTGTGGCTGCTCTGTTCGGTTGATGTGACTGTATCATCCACCATACTCCCTTGACTTAAGTCCTTATGACTTTGATTTGATTCCAAAGATGAAGGAACCACTTTGCGGCATTCACTTCAGAACTGTTGCAGAGATTTGACAGGCAGTAGACCGCTCCATTCGCACCATAAACAGAACAGGCTCTGTTAAAGGTATATTATGCCTTCCACATTGCTGGCAATAGGTTCTACACAATGCTGGTGACTACTTTGAAAGACAGTAACAGGTGCAAACATGTAACTCTTTCGTATCGGTTGTGAATAAATAGTTGCCACTATTTAAGTTCCAACCCTTGTACTTACATAAGCCTTTTTAAAAATGAAGTAAGCTAGAAGTAATTCACATAATATAATTAACAGTGTGAGTAAATTAGCACTAGTTGTAACTGTCAGGACATGTTACAAAAGTAACCTACAATGGCTGTTTCTGTCTCTTATTGTATAATGTGAATCTCTCTACATCTCTGAAGGGCTCTCCCATATTATTTGCAGAATACAATGTGTGAATTAATCAAACCCATGTCCAATCATGATTATAGCCACTCTCCACCCACCTGCCCCCCCTCCCCTCCCCTCCCCTCCCCTCCCCTCCACACACACCTTCATCATGAGTTTAGCTACTCTGTAAGTTTTCAATTTAAGACCCAAAAGGGTATTATTCACACTGTCTCAGGCTATGGAAGCCTACACTCTTACATGTCTGCTCAATGCCTCAACTGAGTGGTGAGCAGTTACAGCAGTTACCCTTATTTTTTCCGTTGTTTGTTTTCCTTAATATTTGATTATCATCCCTAAGAATGTCTCTACATCAAACGCAGGTATCACCTGATGTCACCTGTGATTTAAGCTTTTTGGAGGAAGATCTTTCTGAAGAAGATAATGTAATTTTACCTTTAGGAGTGCAGAAAACAATTTGGACTGCAGCTACATTCAATCAGGAATGAAATCACATATACCAGCACAAAAATAACATCATGCCTTGAGTAATAGCACAAGCCTTGGATGACACATTACGAGGAACACGTAAATTGAGAGCTTGAGGAGTCACTCTAGCAACAGGGGCATCCACACATGAGTCTAATTGATGCAATGCTCACGTCAATATCCATCCTATTACCAGCCTTGGATGACGCATTACGAGGAACATGTAAATTGAGAGCTTGGGGAGTCACTCTAGCAACAGGGGCATTTACACATGAGTCTAATTGATGCAATGCTCACGACAATATCCATCCTATTACATTGAATCCCAATTTTTACACTATACCTAGATCACAGTAACAAAGTGATAGACAGATCAATACAGAAAGCTGTGACACTGTTGGATCACCATTACTGCCACATCAATATGGCCATGGCAACAACAGCTGTTCAGTTGACTGCACTCCTTCGTACATTTCCTGTTAACCTGCAGTACTGAGTTCACTGTGGAGGATTTTTAACAGTCTAGTCACTTTTCTGTTCATTTTTGCAGTCAACTGCAAATATTTTTTATGTATTATATGAAAATCAGCACTAAGAAACAAAGCACATAATGAAATTGAACCATAAAAGTTACATTAGGAGCCGTAATAATCTTTGCACAGCAGTATAACAACGTAAAATAAAAGAAAGGTGTAGCCAGGCTCATTCTCTGGTTGGTCATTGCTGTGGTAGTTCTTTGATAAACAACTAGCTGTCAAGAACTTTATTATACTGATCTGAGTATATATCTCTTTTTAGAGTCAAATAAGAATACTGGGAAAATATTTAAAAAATCCTATTATTTAGTTACATGTTTCACAGATCATTTGAGTGATCCTTTTATTGATATGATGAGCTCTGTTCTCACCTAAAACAAATGAGTGTAAAATAAAACAGAAGCAGGAACAAGTGATGAATAATAGTTTAAAGCATATTGTGCCAGGAAGACTAGACCTGAATCAAATTCAGGGGATAGGCTGTAATCAGGAGTTGAAGCTCCATTACCATGAATGTGGTAAAATCCTGCAATGTATTTTCAATACTTGTGTACTATCAACAATGATGAAAGCAAGCTCAGTAAAAATTCCAAAATCTTCAAAATGGGATCATAACACTATGACTTCTCAGTACATTTAGTCATTAATGATATTTGTTGCTAAAAATTAAAAAATCACTTCCCCCTCTTTGTGTCTCTCAACAATATCACCGTGTAGGTGTTTAGCTAGCAGTAGGAGGTAAAGAAGCAGCTCGTCAGTAGAACTGAGGAGCTAGCAGTCTTCCCTCCATACAAAGCCTTGTGATTTTATTATGTTAAATTTAGCCTGGGTAAGCACACAGTGCATATAGGAATTTAACCATAGTTAATAACTTATGTACCTTCTAACAGCTGTTTCACATTTTAATATATAGATTGGCCCACTCCACAACCCTAAATGTTTCTCTTTGAGGTGAGAATGTATAGAACACAATGAATAATTGAGTAAAATAAGGTGGATCTCTCCAAACCCCCCCCCTCATGTGACTGCTACCACTACTACTATGAGGGGGCTTTCTTTGCATCAGCAGTAATAGCACCTCATAAATATGGTAGTCGAAATTCGTTTGTGGAATATAAATGATGGTACATATCGAGATAACAAACCACTGAACAGCTGAGTTGCTGAAAGACTGATATGCACCTAAACAAGACGGAATTCTAGCAACATTAGAAGTCTTGTTATGTGCATATTGATGACTCAGCACCTTGGTTAGTCAATGAACTGTTAACTTTACTCTTGCATTACTTATTAGTAATGGCACCTCAGCTACACAAGAGAGCAGTCAGATGTCAAATGATGTGCAAGCACTATTCACAACTGTTCTGGTCAGGAATCTGCATGCAAGTACCATCAATCTTGAAATTTGATCATCATGATTCAAGACCCACATCTACTTCTTCTCTTCCCCACAATACCATTCAAATTCTGATACTCCCTTCACCAAAACCATTTCCTCTTGTGATGATTGTATGTCCCTTAAATTTTAGTGTCCTGCAGCACAACTCTAGTTTGTTTCTTGTTCCACGTATGCATATTTTTAACATAAATGAACTATAGAACAAGCATTCCTTCTTAAGTGCGTGTAATAAGATATTTCTGCCCATATTTAAACAAGCTACAGAACCAAGTGGCAGTCCATTGCCTATTTTTTTTTTTTTTCCAAACTACATATTTGTTAAGAAAAATGACTTGTCCTATATCATGTGTACTTTGTACAATATGTGATGCACAGGATAAATAAATAAATACAAATACAATACAAGGATGAAGCTGGGAGGTTAGTTGTCTGTAACAGTGAGTACATTTACATTAGTGAAGCTCTAAAAGATTGACAATATAAGTGTGGGAGAAAGAATGGAGGTAATATAAGTCTCTGTCTCTCTGTTATTTGCAGACAATAAAATTATCTTAACCATCAAAGATGATGCTATAGAATGCATTATGAGAGAGTTACTGGAATTTATGAAAACTCAGAACTCAAAGCAAATTTCAGCTAAACAAAATATCTGACATCAGGAAGTATTTAAATATATTAATTTTGTAAACTCCACCTGCATTAAATACTGGGCAGATTTAATATCCCAGTAGATGCTGTTGTCAGTCCAAAGTTAAATAAAGAAGGATAATTGGAACATACAGAAGCCTTAAAAGAAAGGCCAGAACACTTCTAGAGGCAAATCTTGTAGGCTTAATACCTTAGCTCTCACACTGAGCTCGACTCAGATTAATCTCCCCTTTACCTTCAACTTTCTAGCGTGCTGGAAATAACAGGGACAAAGCAACTTCCCAAGTCCCTAGTAAAGGCACTTAGTTATCTCTGTAATTGGATTCTGGACAACCAAGAACATCGTGGGAGAGTTTATCAAAGTTTCCCAAATTTCTTAAAATGTAAATTAAATATCAATACACTTCTCAAAACTGCCAAACTGAAGCAACTACAGATGCATTAGACCAACTTAACAACCAAACTGTAGCACTAAAAGAAATGAGGTACGTTGTTGAAAATCATTTTGTTACAGAGAACTATAGATACAAGTAGAAACCAGGTGTCACTGTCCCTAGCAATCCACTGCAATTTGGCACTGGATTTGCAATCTAAAGAAATATCATTTATTCAGTACTGAACTTTGCATCGTTATCTGAAATAATTTCTGTGTTATCAACCTGACCCAAAAACAAAGCCTTGTTCACTCATCAGTATCTATGCACCTACTAATATTTGCAACCAAAAATACACACAAAGAGCAGTGAACTTCTGGGATCTAGGAGAAAGTACAGTCAATATCCCCTACCATCATATTAATATTTTATTCAAGGTAGAAACTAACAAGAAAAATAAATTGCTCCAGGTGATCTTTAAAACAACTCTGATATTCCCCATGTAAACAGTTGCAACCATAATCCTTCCAATGCACTAGAACTGATAAATATACACCCTTGAAAACTTCCCAAAGCATTGACATATGTCTGAAGAAACACAATGTAACTGATGGAATGACACATGTGAAAAGGCCATACAACTTACAAACAAAACCTGGAAAAACTGAAATTCCCACAGGACCACATAAAAGTCACAAGAGTTCACCAAAATTCATAAACAGACTCAATATCATCAGATTTGAAAGATACCGATATGACCAGAAGAGCTGGTAGAAAATGAACGAGATTTCAAGGAAAACAATACATGTCTAACTACTATGTAAGATTTTTAAAAAAACTGCCAGAATATCAAGAAACAAGTCAGATTGAGACTTTGGAAACAAATAATGAACAGCACTGTGCCTTTTAACTGTGAATCAACCAAAACTGACTCAATTTTCCAAAATCCTAGGCCAAAGTGAAATTCAGAATATCCCACATTAGAAGAAACTGAGCAAATAACATGTGAACATGTGAAGTAACAAGGCACCAGCGGAGAGAGGGTGTGGGGGTGGGGTTAGTAGTCTCCAAAATGTGGAAAAAAAAGACAAAAGACTTGCTGAGAAACCTCATGTGTTTCTTGCTTATCTGACTCAGGTGAAAGAAATTCCTGGTGTCTGGCATTGAAGTTTAATCCACCCTTTGTGTAAGAAAAGGAATAAAACATATAAATAACTACAGAGGGATTTCCTTGGCACCAGTCACCTACAAAATTCTGTCAAAAGTCTTGGTCAAGAGCCCTGATAACAAATAACTGGCAGGATTTAGGAACAGCATAACATTTCAGAAATAATTCTCTATCTAAAAAACCATCTTACTTGTTTGCAAAGGCAAACAGATAATGATCACCTTGTAGAGTTCAAAAAAGCATGTAGTTAGGTAGATAGACATACATAACTTAATATGTTCAAAGCTAATTAAACAAACATTAAACCAAACTACATCAAAAGTTTAATTCTCAGGTGAAATGTTTGACGCTTTTGATATTAAAACAGAAGTCTGACAAGAAGATGGACTGTCCACCCTACTGTTCAATCTTGTATTGCACAAAGAATTCAGGACCTGGGAGAAATAAGTTAAAGGAATAATTATTGGCAGACTATATGAAAATAAAACCCACGGCAGTGTATGGTCTATGCTGACAACCCAGCATTTCCCTCCAACAATAAGAAAGAAGAACTAGATTGCACAAATCTCATGAATAAAAACTCATCACATCTTAGGAACTCCTCAGTATCTAGATGAACATCCTGTTGTTGTTGTTCTCTTCAGTCCAAAGGCTGGTTTCATGCAACTCTCCATGCTACTCCATCCTGTGCTAGCCTCTTCATCTCCAAGTAATTACGGCAACCTACATCCTCCTGAATCTGCTTACTATATTCATTTCGTGGTCTCCCTCTACAATGTTTGCCGCCCCCCACACACACACCACACACACACACTTCCCTTCAGTACTTAACTGGTGATTCCTTGGTGTCCCACAATGTGTCCTACCAACTGATCCCTTCTTCTAATCAGATTGTGCCACAAACTTATTTTCTCCCCAATTTTATTCAGTACCTCCACATTGGTTATGTGATCTACCCATCTACCATTCAGCATTCTTCTGTAGCACCACATTTCAAAAGCCTCTGTTCTCTTTTTGCCTGAAATGTTTATTGTTCATGTTTCAATTACATACATGGCTACATTCCATAAAAATACTTTCAGAAAAGGACTTCCTGAACTTACATCTGTACTCAATGTTAACAAATTTCTCTTCTTCAGAAATGCTTTTCTTGCCATTGCCAGTCTACATTTTATATCCTCTTTACTTCGAGTATCACTAGTTATTTTGCTGCCCAAGTAGCAAAACTCATCTACTACTTCAAGTGTCTCATTTTATAATCTAATTCCCTCAGCATCGCCTGATTTAATTCGACTACATTCCGTTATTCTCATTTTGCTTTTGTTGATGTTCATCTTATATGCTCCTTTCAAGACACATCCTATGGTAACTCAATTCAGATACCTAGGAGAAATCATACAGCCTCGATTTCTTAGGTTTTCTCAGCATGATAGATTAATGGAGTACAGCCAAGTTTTTTTTTTCTGTTTTATGCACCAGAGTTGTTGGAGTCCATGCAATGAATAAACATAACAACACAGCTCACAGCACCTGAAGAAGATGACTGAGTCGGTCATCAAAATATTGTGCATGAAATGGAAACAACTTGTCTATATACCCAGAACTACACCACTAATTGTGCAGCCTCCATTATTAAATAATGAAACAAACACGCACACTCTCAATCACAAAAATTGATGAATCATCTGTTGCAGACACAACAAAAAATCAATCTCCCAGAACATAAAACTAAGACAGCACAACATGGTAATCAAACACAGTCATTATATGCAAAGGAAGCTTTAATAATTGGAGACAGATCAAAATTCAAGATAGAGAAAAGCAACAATGAATAATTTTTGGCCCGGTCTGCTTAGATGGAATTATAATGAAAAGGAAGTCTCAGGAATTATATCAGCCAAAAGAAGAACTCTTTGACACGAGCAGGAAGAGATGATTAATATTATAAGGTCACGTTCTCCAAATGAATAACGACAGGCCAACCACAAGAATTCTCTGTCTTGTCATCTCAAAGTTAAGAACATTTGGCTGCTTGAAACTGCAATAAATATTCTGGAACTTGACAGCACAGATGCATCATCAATTTGCAGACAAACAAAGAACTGGAACCAACAAAATGTAGACATGATACATTCATATCTGTCCTCTCTTCATTTTTTTTTTTTTTTTTCCCCAAGAATTCTGAAAGCATAGCAGAGGCTACCAAGCTATTTTTAATGTGTTTACATCACATGACTGCCCAAGAATTCTGAAAGCATAGCAGAGGCTACCAAGCTTTTTTAACAGTTCTGTGCTGTGGTGGTCCATCTGGAATGAGTCTGGATTGGCAGGTCACTCCAGTGGGGCCACCACAAGGTAAAAGTTTTGTAATCTGTGCTATACATTCAGAATTCTTGGGCAGTCATGATATAAAAACACTAAACACTGTTTATCATGGACTTGTGCACTCAGTAACAGCAGAGGGGGTGATCCATAGAAAAATTTTCATGGGGCAAAAATAAATAATAAAAGTAATAAGAGTGTACCAATCCCATCTGCCACCAAACCCATTTTTCAAGAGCTTAATATATTGCCAGTCCTGTGTATCTGTATTCTAGAAACAGTTTCACCAACCTTGTTCTCTTTACAACAAATGGAGGAGTCCACAGCCATGACGTAAGAAAAAAAAGCAAACATTCATCTACTGAGACAAAGATAAAGCAGAAGTCACAAGAGGCTATGAGATGAAAGATATGGGTAACCTACTTTTCAACAAACTACCCTTATCAATTAGAAACAAAATCAGTACTTCTATTGATGAGTACCAGAAGGCAAACTTGCATTAACTATGTGGCTTTTCCTCTCCCTTTTAGCCACTGTTGTACACTCCTGGAAATTGAAATAAGAACACCGTGAATTCATTGTCCCAGGAAGGGGAAACTTTATTGACACATTCCTGGGGTCAGATACATCACATGATCACACTGACAGAACCACAGGCACATAGACACAGGCAACAGAGCATGCACAATGTCGGCACTAGTACAGTGTATATCCACCTTTCGCAGCAATGCAGGCTGCTATTCTCCCATGGAGACGATCGTAGAGATGCTGGATGTAGTCCTGTGGAACGGCTTGCCATGCCATTTCCACCTGGCGCCTCAGTTGGACCAGCGTTCGTGCTGGACGTGCAGACCGCGTGAGACGACACTTCATCCAGTCCCAAACATGCTCAATGGGGGACAGATCCGGAGATCTTGCTGGCCAGGGTAGTTGACTTACACCTTCTAGAGCACGTTGGGTGGCACGGGATACATGCGGACGTGCATTGTCCTGTTGGAACAGCAAGTTCCCTTGCCGGTCTAGGAGTGGTAGAATGATGGGTTCGATGACGGTTTGGATGTACCGTGCACTATTCAGTGTCCCCTCGACGATCACCAGTTAGGTTAATGCTGTCATTATTAAATATCTGTTGTTGCAAATATAATCTATAAAAATGTAATTAATATCAGCCCCATGTCTTTGTAATATGTGTGGGCTTCAACTGAACAAATAAAGTTCAAATGGGCTCCTTTGTTGTGCATGATGATATAAAATAAAATAGAAGAAAAAGAAAGTGGGGTACATGTAAGAGAGAACTCTCAGCAAGGTGACATCTGGCAGAACTAGTGTAAATGAAATTAAAGGTAAAAAAAAATACAAAGATGATGTAGAAAAGATTATATAGTACAATTAATAAAAGTTTATTATTCTATGGAGAAGAAACATGGACAATGAGCAGTTGAATATCAAGACTGCAAAGAAGACTAATAAAGAAATAAAAGGATAGTGGATTGTAAAAGATGTGACTGTAAAAATACAGGAGCATACGCCACAGAAGGAGAATGGGGCAGATAATTGGCCAAGGAGAGTACTGGAATGGCAACTGCAAGAGAAGAGGAGGAGGAGGAGGATTGAGAAAGGACTGGACAAAACAAGTGTTGTTAGCAACAGAAGGAAGAGGAAGTAGCTTTGGCAAGACAGGAATACATGATAATATAGTGTGAGCAATGGCTGATAAGGCTATATAAACTTGGAATACCAGAATTAAGCAACAAACTGTGTCACATGTGAACAGTCATTATGCATTTTAAGTAAAAAAAATGAGCAACACTTACATCCACTACTGGCCCATGTCCAGGATAGATCAGACTGGGCTTCTCTTTTAGTATCAAATGAAGGGAAGCCATGTAATCGTACAGATCTTCGAATACTGCTGTCCCTTCGCCCAGAATACAGTCTCCACTGAATAATGCATTTTCTTCTTTCAGTACCAATGTAATATGATCTGTAGTATGACCTGGAGTGTGCATAATCCTACATAATAAATTTCACACAATAAATAACTTTACATTCCACATCCCTAAATAAAACACGAAAGCATCAAATTAAACATAAATAAAAATAAAATTCTCACTTCAAAGCAGATAGCAATTAGAACATACAATCTTTTCCTTGGTATACAGTCAATAATATTCCTGATTTAGTTATAAAAGTGATTCATCATCATACTGACTGGATAATGAATGTGATAAACAGGATGAAATCCAACTGCACTTATTGTCTTTAAATATGAGTTTATTCTATCCAAATCTGAATATCAAAAGTGGCAAAAGTCTCCTTTGTGCAATATTTTTTGCCCTGAATGCTGCAACATTACATAACTGAATGCCCCCATCTGCAAATGGTAGTGGAGTGATAGCAGGCAGTCAATACTTGAATTCTGCACTCAGTGTCCAATTGTCAAGATTTTTGCCCTAAGTAAAATAATGTTTTGATCTATGGTGCTAGTATAATAGTTTAATAACACAGGGTGTAATGATAACTGTTTAAAATGTTCTACAGTGGTGTAGGGGAAGTCAACAAAAACAATTTGGTATAGGACACTAGCGGTCTATCAAGCTGGAAAATAACCTCAAATTGGTCTATAAAAGCCACCTAAACTACAGTGCATGTGTGCCACTTGAGATTTTTAATGTCGTCTCATCCTCTGATGCCTCTGGCTTAGTCGTTGTTATGAATTATTTAGGAATAAAGGAGATGCCTCGCCAAAAGGCAGAAGTGCTATAGCGCTGATAGGTACACAAACAAAAGGTGCAGACTTAGCTAGCTTTCAGAACGACATTCCTTTTTTGAGCTGTATGGGAAGCATGCACACAAACACACACGCACTCACATGTACATGCCTGTCTCCTGCCCACGGTGAGAGTACTTGGGTGAGGTGGCGGTGCAGGGTGGTGTGGGGTGGATGAGGAATGGAGAGATGGTTGGGAGGAAGCATCTAGTGGCTCGGAAGGAGAGTGGGGAGCTGTCTGTGGGCTAGCTAGGGGTGCAGGTAGAGGGGGCAGTGGCAGACAGCTGGGAATGCGATTTCACAGATTAGGGCATGAGATGACAGCACACAACTAACTGACACATATTTGGACAGGGGATGGTGTGTGTACACACACACACACACACACACACACACACACACACACACACACTATTGGGTAGGGGGTGGAGGGGAGGGACAGCGAGTTATCTTAGGTTTATAGCAGAGAGGTTACAGGAACGAAGGATGTGCGGTAAGGACAGCTCCCATCTGCACGGCTCAGAAAAGCTGGTGGAGGTGGGGAGGATCCAGATGGCACAGGTTGTGAAGCAGCGATTGAAATCTCACATGTTGTGCTCCGCCACTGGGTGATCCACCTAGTTTTTGGCAACAGTTTGATGGTGACTATTCATTCTGATTGACAGCTGGTTGGATGTCATACCAATGTAAAACACTGTGCAGTGGTTGCAGCAGAGCTGGTGTATAACATGGCTCCTTTCACAGGTGGCCCAGCCTCTGATGGGGTAGGATAAGCCTGTGACATGACTGGAATAGGTCATGCCGGGTAGGTGGATTGGGCAGGTCTTGCATCAGGGTCTTCCTCAAGGGTATGATTTCTGTGGTAGGAGATTTTGGGGTGGGAGTGGCATATGGATCGTACCCTTCTGGAAGACCCAGATGCAAGAACTGCCCAATCAAACCACCCAGCACCACCTACTCCAATCCTGTCACAGGCTTATCCTACTCCAGCAGAGGCTGGGCCACCTGTGAAAGCAGCCATGTTGTATACCAGCTCTACTGCAACAACTGCACAGCATTTTACATTGGTGTGACAACCAACCAGCTGTCAACCAGAAAGAATGGCCACTGCCAAAACGTTGCCAAAAACAAGGTGGACCACCCAATGGCACAACATCCAGCAGAGCACAACATGCGAGATTTCAATGGCTGCTTCACAACTCATGTCATCTGGATCTTCCCCACCACCACCAGCTTTTCTGAGCTGCACAGATGGGAGCTATTCTTACAGCACATCCTTCCTCCCTGCCTAAACGTAAGGTAACTTGCAGTCCCCCATCCCCCAACCAAAGGTGTGTGTGTCTGTGTGTGTGTGTGTGTGTGTGTGTGTGTGCATGCATGCGTACACCATCGCCTGTTCCAATTTGTGTGCCAGCTGCCCCCATTACCTGCTTTCCTTGCTAACCCACAACAGCCCCCACTCCCCCCTCCCCCCCTCTCCCCTGCCCAAGCTGCTAGACACTTCCTCCAAACCCCCTTCCTGCCTCTTGCCTCTCTCCATTCTTCACCCCACCCCATCCCACCATTGGCCAGAAAAGGGCTGCAGTCGACCAAGCACAATGTAGGGAAACAGACATGTACATGTGTGTGTGTGTGTGTGTGTGTGTGTGTGTGTGTATGTGTGTGTGTATTTCACCTACAGCTTTAAAAAGGAATTTCATTCTGTCTGTACCTTTTGTTTGTGTATCTATCGATGACACAGCACTTCTGCCTTTCTATGAGTCATCTCCTTTATTCTTAAATAATTCGAAATGCCCAACCAGAACTTTCCATAGATTATCATAAAGATTCTTACATAAAACTTTCCCCTGACAGTAATGAAGAAAAAAGACTTTTGTAAACATTATGCAAAAACTTATTCTCTTTACAATTCAATCTGAAGTTAACCCCTAAGAGCACAGTAGTTTCATAGTAAGAGCAACAAACAAAATTAATAAATTATTATTAATTTTATGCTCAGCTTCGATGGCTGATCCATTACCTGTGCCATCTGGATATTCCCCTCCCCTCCATCCCCATCCTCCTCCCTCTGCACTAGCTTCTCTGAACTTTACAACACATCCTTTGATCCCACAGGCCCTCCTAGTCCGAATCTCCTACATTATGTTCCACACCCATTACCACCCCTGTCCCTATGGCTCCCAATCCATTCACTCTATATGCACACCATTCTCTGTGCAGTGCAGTCTTCCTCTCTTCCACCTCCCTCTCCTAGCTCCCTCCTTCATGCCACTGTATATCACATGCAACTCCACCTGACTGTCTCAGAGTGAGGTCACTGGTGCCACATTACTACATGGTGCACTTGCTGCCTGTCTCTCAATCAACAGTCTTCCTTCCCTCCAACCCTCTTTCTCTGTCTCCTTTCTCCCCTCGCCCACTTCATCCAGTACATCCTCTCCCCCTAGTCAAGCTGCAATTTTGGTACACTGCTGTTGTGCAGATCTGTGAGTGTGCATGTATATTCTGTAGTTAACTCTAAAGGACGAGATTGTCCAATAGCTCAACAACACCCACAGTCTAGTTTATGTGCCTATAAGCCATTCAATACCTCTAATATTTCATGAGTTGTTAACTCCACCTCTTACATTATTTACTAATAAATACAACTGGTATACATAGAAACCAGTGTTTCATTGAATTAGATTATCGCATAATAAAGTAAACAGTGTGCAAAGACTTTTTTCTTTTCAAATTACTGGAAACAGTGGAACAAGATTTTACTCATGTAATTTAATCACATGGCCTACTAGTTTAACATTACACTTATTAATAAGTTATTCAGCTCCAAGCATTGTGTAAGGAGATAGAGCAACATATTATTTAGACATACATTTATAACCTATAGTGTTATTGATTTGTAAGATACCTGTGGGAAATTTGTGAAGATGTTTTGAAGATATTGAGCATATTCAGTGAAAAGCTTCAATAGATATCTGACCCAGGCAAATTTTGCAAATATATGCAATTAAGAGGAAAAGATACTGCAAAGCTAATGTTGTAGCATTATGTCACTTACCAGTGCTTGCTAAAACGTGTTCAGTATTTTTATTTACTAAATCATTTATTTGGCTCTGTATTACTATGTTGATATTCTGAGCAACAAAGCACTTTTGAGGTGTAAAATGACTTTAAAAAGTTGCACAGCTTGCACAAGACTCAATCTGTTGTGAAGACTATCATTGAATGTGTTGTTAAAAAATTTGGAAATTCTGAAGTAAGATTTACTCCAAGCACTTAACAAATTTTTGAACACAAATTACAGTATGCTGACAGTAAATCTTAAACTACAAGTCTGTTACCTAATTAAAAGTACCAAAAAAATTATGTACTATTATACAAGCCCATTTGATTCTTAACCATGTCGGCTTGAACTAACCACTCTGTTACAAAAAAATTCTGTATATTTCAAAGCAGGTGCTAGCTTTCCTTGGCTTATACTCAGTCCACTTCCATGTATTGCTAATGGACATTCAGTAATAATTCCATGGTTACCTCTGTTTCTACTGGTGACTATTAAACTAAAATAATAAGGTTGTTGGAGGTCTTCAACTAGGGGAACTGTGGTGATGTGTCCAGTTACACTGCCACCATCACAACCACATAATTCACATTTGGTGCTGCCAGCAAAAGACCAAAATGAGAGTTCTTCCATTGTTCCAAGAAGTGAAGGAAGAATGGGACTAATGGTACTCATACATGTGGTGCTTACAGCAACATTTCACAGTCTTTCTGGTAGTGTACCTCTTTTATCATTTTTCTTGTCTTGGGTCAAGCCTGAACTGTTTCCTTTTCTTCAGAAACTTGTTTCATTGAGAAAAACTTGCAGTGTTGTTGTTTTCACAAATGTGTGAATTACTCGGTGTGTATTTTAGGCAAACCGATGTTGTGGCTTCCCTTATGGATTTTCACCAGAGACAAATGAAACTAAGCCAGTCCCATCAGGCATTGGTAGCTGACCTCTGGGGTTTAAGTCAGAATTTCAGATTTGGTTGGGCTCATTGTTAAAAGTCCTATGCCAAAACTCTGATATTTGAAGTCATTGTCTTTTCTACTCCAGACGGAGAGGTGCATCAGGAGGTGTCGTGTATAGAAGGTCCCACAGTCAAAGACATCCTGGCTATGATTCAGGCTTTCAGAGTGTAACAGGCAATGATTGAACAATCTGAGGACACAGTGGGAGTAGTGGCAGTATGTTCAGTACCACAGGGTCAGTGTCATTCACACATACCCTCATCATTTTGCACTTGTTTGCAACACTCGCCATCAGACTGTGGCTTTTCCTGACACAGTTTCCTCTCATGTCCTGATTGCTTCTGACCACATGTCCATAGTCACTGCCTACATTGGCATGCACAGAGCACAGCTTTTTGTAAACTAGGTAATATGGTGGCCGTCTTTCACAGCTGCCTGTGTGGCCAGTCCACAGATGCAGACATTGAGTCTGTGAGCATTCATAGTGCCACACCAGAACTCAGCCAGGAGCACAGTGTACCCAGAAAGATTTACATACAGTGCAAATTCGGAACTGCCAATCCATTTCCAGGTCAATATCGAGGCCTCTGTTTCTCTTGTGAATCCTAATATGTATCATCACTTGTGTCACCCTTCTCTTTCCTCCACCAACTGTTGTTTGGTTGCTTTTTGGTTGCTTCTGATGATCGGCCAATTCCTGTTCAATGCCAGTTCATGGTCAATTTTGAGTATTGGCATGCCACATAAACAGTTATGTTTTTGCCCATTTAATGTGTGATATCCAAAATCATTTTTGGTCATGATGCATTCATGGTTTTTGGTTTTCAAATTAAGGATGCTGCGCATGTCATTTGCAACTCCATCCAGTTCCAGGCATTAGACGATCTCTGTCACAAGTCTGGTTCACTGTTTTCACTGGGATTGGGTTCTGCAAAAGACTACAATGACACATCACCCTTAAACAGATGGATGTTTCCATATTTTATCATGGAAGGTCTATTCCATCTGTTCTGCGGCTGACAGGTAAGGAAGAACTAGATGGGTTGCACAGCCTGGGTGTCATTTAACCCATTCCTTCCAACCAATGAGCTATGCTTCTATTTGTTTTCTGTAATCCAACAGGGATGCACTGTTTGTAAAGGGTTTTTAAGTTCACTATTTATGCCCAGTCTATAGTGGACAGCTATCCTCTTCCCTACCCTGAAGAAATACTTGTGCAACTGGTGGATGACAAGTGTGTTTCTAAAATTGAATTGACGGTGGCATACCTGCAGCTTCAGCTAGATTCCACTTCTTAATAGGTAATGGTGATCAACACTCCCTTCGGGAGTACTGACCATTGGGCATCGTGAGTGGGCCCGCCATTTTTCAGAGAGTTTTCGAACAGTTAACGCAAGGTATTCTATGCTGTGCAAACTATGTTGATGACATCATTGTCATGGATTGCTCATGGCAGGAACATCTTAGTAACATTCGGATTCTGTTCACTAAATTGCAAGGGGTGGACCTTAAGTGCAATCTGCAGAAATCAAATATTTAGACCACATTATTTTGGAGGACAGTGTCAAACCCACGAAGCACCACATAAGCAGCAACTGATAACTTCGCTAAATTGTGAAACTTGAAGGAGCTCCAACCACTTCGGAGCAAATTAAGTTATTATTCAAAATTTCTCACTAACACAGTGGATATAACTCATCCATTAAACAAGCTAAAAAAAGTGTTCCTTTCATTTGGTCAGCAGACTGTGATAGAATGTTCACCACATAAAGTTGCTGCTACAGATATCACCTTCGTCGGCATCTTTACACCAGCCAAACAGCTCATCCTGGAAACAACTGCTTCCTTCTTTGGAATGTTGTTAGCTCACAGGAACGCTGACAGTTCTGAATAGACTATCCTGTATGCCTCCATAACACTGACATCTGCACAATGCAATTATTATAAGACAGGAAAAAAGGCGTTAGCCATCGTGTATGCCATCTGGCTTCAATGGCATCAAGTTTCATCTCATCACACACCATAAGCTGCCTGTGGCACTATCAGGCCCCCATTCATGACTTCCTGACAGGACTGTGCAACAACGTCCATGTTGAGCTTTGTATCTGAATGTGTACCACTATGAGGTTCATTACAGATTCACAGCACAGCATGCTAAAGCAGACACACTGCAATGCCTGGCCGTGGGACCCAACCCAGCCTTCAACAAAGCCGAAGTTGTCTGTTTTTACATTAATCCTCACTTGCAGCACACAGTGGATAGACTTCCAATATTGGACCACAATATAGTGCAGGCCACCCGGCAAGATCCTGTGTTCCAACAGGTGGTTGATTTTTTGTGTAATGTTGGCCCAAGCCCCTGCTCACCAAGGAGTCTGGTCTACTCCACGCCTGTTTTATCCTCCATCATTAGCTGGTGCTAGTTGATGGCACTCTCCTTAGCACCAAATTGGACAACCTCAGAGTCATCGTCCCTCCAGTTGTGCGGGCTTGTACCCCTGCTCTCTTACATCGTGGCCACTGGGGTATGACCCACATAAAACCCATCGTGCAATGTTTTGTTTACTGGCCGGGCATCAACTCAGTGATTGAGAGGATTGTCCATGAGTACAAATAGTGCACCAAACAGCAGGCAGTACCACCAACTTTCATGCCATGGCCCATACCATGTCATCCGTGGAATCATGTCCAGACTTCGCAAAGCCCTTCTGTCATTCTATGGTGATGATCGACACAGAGTCCAATTACCCATATGTCCGGGGCATGAGCTCTACCATCACAGAAGCTAGCATGTGGACTCTCATCCAAGTCTTTGTGACTGAAGTGTTGCCCTCAACAACTGTTTCTAAAGATGATTCACATTACATATTGGCATTGTTTCAATTGTTGCACCCACCATGGTACTGTACACCTCACATCTGCACTATTTCACCTGCAACTGATTGGGGAGGCAGAGAGTGTGGTGCACATCTTTAAGATGCAGTGAAAAACTGCTTGATAGATTTAGTCAGTTGCTTCTGTTCCTCAGCACCTACAGGACCACAGTCCACATGGCAGAAGCCAGGCAGAGATCTCCCATGGCCGACAAACCAAGATTCCATCACATCTGCTCTGCGCTGTGTCACAGCCTGAGGTGTGCTCGCACATATTGTGATACTTTCTTGGCACCCCTTTTTGGGTTCATACTTCTGGTCGGTGGCCTGGAGGGTGCTGGTGACCATATGAGTGATACTCGCTTGGCAAATATTCACCATGGATGCTGGAAATGTGTCACCCGCCCATCATTGGAAGCAGCTGTGCCCTTGGTGAGGCAAAACCAACCATATGCACAGCCTTAGCAGACACAGACACTGACAGGGAGTCCACCTCCTAGTACCACTCCACAGGGGCATCTTTGCTTGAGGAGCTGTTGGGTGCCGATGACATCGAGATGCGGCTGCCAGCCACACTGCACCCTTTGCCAGTGTTCGATCGCAGCTGCCTGGATGCTGCCCTCCCAAAGGGCCACCCATCAGCCTTTCCCCAGTCACTGTTGCACTCATTCCTTGCCACTGACAGCATGCTTTCCATGCCTCCAGCACGGATGATGTCATTCCCACACCTGCCTTGCCATCATCCGGGCCACTTCTGGCCATATGCCTCACCAGGCCAGAGACAGCTGGTTGCCAAGTGATGTGATAGTGACAGCTCATCTGATGCTAAGACAGTGGAGGCACACATTGTCAGCAGACAGCTGCCATCACTCCACTGCTACAGAGTTGCCTCCACAGACCCAATGGCTTCCTCAGCCATAACTCTCCATCTCAGATAGCAGTCCCCAGAAAGCAGTCTCACCTGCTTGGCATTCCACCTTTTTCCTCTAATGCTTATGGCATCAGTTCCACAAATGGAGGAGAGCTATGACAGTGTGTCCAACTATGCCACCATCATCACAACCACAGAGTTCACATTTGTCACTGTCAGCACAAGACTGAAATGAGAATGCTCTCCTCACTTGGTGTCAGTGCCATTTCTGGCTGAGTGGGAACGGCCATAAGTGAGCAGCATGGCCCACTCTTTTTTTCCACTTTTCATGCTCGATGAAGGTTCCACATGCTAATTAGGACTGTTCCTTGATGTGTTTTGATGAACTTGCTTGCCATCTATATTTGGTCTGGACTGTTTTCCCACTATTTCTGTCATTGCATGTCTGTACATCTGGTGTGCAGTGACTGTAATTGTATTTACTATGTACCTTTTTACATGCAACAAAACTGTAGATACTATGAGAACAAGAAGGAAAATGAACATCAGAGAGAAACAAAATTTCAGAAATGTGGCACAGAGAGCAGAACAAAGTACAAATCAGTCATTATATTGGAGTATAAGAGAGGAAAAATGGCAAGAAAATAATTCAATGAAATAAATGGGATACAGCAGATGGAATTATCATATTCATTGACATATTCCACTCCATGTGTATTGACTGGTCAAGTGTTCTGAATAATAGCTTATCTTCAAACAACTTTTCCTTCTTCATCTTTGCTCCTTCCAGCTACTCCCATATTTCTCTATCTTCTGCCCTTCCTTCCATCCTCATTATGCTCCCCCTATTACATTTCCCCCTTCTTTTGATCTTCTTTCTCTCCCTCTACCCCTTTGCCACAGCCCCCTTTCTTCCTCCCTCCTATTTCTCACATCTTGCCGCCCTCCCCCCCTCCCCCCCCTCCCCTTTCTCTTATGCAATGAAAATTGGCAAAAATTCATTGTCATCACATCTAGGTAGTCAGATAATTAAAAATTACTCATTCAGGACAAAATGTTCTGGTGGGCAAAATAACAGCTGAACTTAGACTTTCCAAGAGAAAAAAATGTATACCCTATCACACAGTAAACTTACATATTAAATAAGAAACCAAAATGTGGCTCACCTTAGTGTAGCACCTTCAGTTGATATCTCATCTCCATTTTTAAGGAAATTTATTGGTATGTCATTAGGCAACGCATCATCAGGTTCATCCAACCTTTTGTGCTTCCAAATTCTACAGTCTTTAGTTATTTAAACAAAAAAAGGAAAACAGTTACATAAGGTCTTAGGTGGCATAATGTTATATCTATCACAGTTAATTAAAAACAAAAGTGTAATGCTAAAACTACTGAAACAAAAGCGTTGCGACTACTTACCTTTTGCTAAGATAGGAACAGTTGACAGTTGAAGTAAGGCAGGGGAAAGGGGGTGGGGGGGGGGTGATTTCGGCAGAAAATTTCCTTATTTGTCCTGTTTCAGCAACTGTACTAAAATAAAATGTGAAAGAACTATCCCATGTGAGTGAAAAAACCATCTGGTAATAAATCTATCTGGAGGGTCTCTTTCATCTCTGGGGATGTGGGTATCCACGAGTCCCCCCCCCCCCCCCCCCCCCAGAATTCTAGTTCAATTTATTTGATTTATTTGGTAAAACAGTATTTGAAAAAATGACAATAAACCTCTTAGTAATGTCATTAGACAACAAATAAAATGATGCTCTAGTATACAGGGTGTCCCAGCTATCTTGTCCACCCAAAATATCTCTGGAACAATAACAGCTATTGGAAAATGACTTTCACCGGTATCAATGTAGGGCTGGGGCCCATGAATGTACATATTTGGAAACATTCTAAAATGAAAGCATATGTGTTTTTTAACACAAACTTATGTTTTTTTAAATGGACCTCCTATATTTTTTCTTCAGCAATCCATAGCATGACAAAGCACATACACAATGGCGTTGATTGCATCGCAATATTCCCATTACATCCCAAGATATTAAGATGCAAAGTTGATGCTTGAAACACACGATATGCGCTGCTAGCGCACGTCCTGAGGCTCAGGCGTGAACCCCATGCTGCCCGTAATCACGATGTGATTGACATGCGTAATCACACTTCCATATTTATCAAGAGGTCCGAAACGAATAATACGGTCTGCTGCCATCCTGCATTAACGTCGTACATTCCAGCAGGTATTTATCCCATAGGCTAGGGGTGATGCGGTTCTGTAACATATCTGTGTACCGCAACATTAGTCACAAAGTTAACTTCGCTTATCGTTAATCCGTTACTAAAAAGTTAATGCCATTCAACATTAAAACTTTACTTTACTGTAGATCTAGTGCAAGTGACAGTTAATCATTCACTTGTAATAGTAAAATTCATGTTAATGGTTTTAGTGGAACGAGCAAGTGGACTAAAAGTTTTACCGATGTTTAGGTAAAAATGTTTTGATTTGGGAAGTTCAGGTAGGACATAGAAGATGAATGTAAACATGTTTAACCAATTAGTTTTATTATCACATAATTATCAATGTTATGTTTATCTAATGCGTTAAATGACAAATTGTTGCAAACAAATGTTTCTTAACATCACTGGGTAAAATGGCCCTTTGTAGAAACTTCCACTGTGATACCAGCACTACATACTAAACATAGCATTCACATCTCATGCTCAAAGTGATGGCCATTGGCTTGCATACATAGGGTCACTCTGCGGATGAAGGATGCCCTACTTCTTGCTACTGTTTCCTCTTTGATGGCTGTACAAGCATCAATAATGCATTGCTTCATGTCCTCTGGTGTTGTTGGTTCATGTTGGTAAACAGCATCCTTCACTGCTCCCCAAAGAAAATAATCCAGCGGTGTAAGGTCCGGAGATTGGGCAGGCCACCTAACTGGGCCACCCCGTCCAATCCACCTACCAGGGAACTTACGGTTCAGAAGTCGTCGTGCTCGTAAGGGGTTATGTGCAGGGCATCCGTCATGCTGATACCACATGACCATTCTCAGGTTCAGAGGTACGGTGTCAAAGAGAACAGGAAGATTGTGTCGTATAAATCTGGAGTATTGTCTGCCATTTTGGATGCCATTTATAAAGAAAGGTCCGATAATGGTATCTCCAATAATCCCACACCAAACATTAACTTTCCACGGACATTGATGCTCTACCTGACGGAACCATTTTGGATTGTCTGCAGACCAATAATGCATATTCCTCATATTGACAATTCCTTTGTTGGAGAATGATGCCTCGTCGGTAAAGAGAACATCTGCAAAAAAAATTGGATTAGTCAGAAGTTTTTGCTGAGCCCACCAACAAAATGTTACCCTATTGCGGAAGTCATTTCCATGAAAATCCTGGTGTAAATGAACATGGTAAGGATGAAATTTATGACGTTTAAGAATACGCTGTGCACTTGATTTCGCGACACACCAACTTCACGTTCAATTTGATGTGTGCTGATTTGAGGATTCACAGCTATGGTAGTCAGCACAGCAACTTCAGCACGTTCGTCTGTGCGTGTTCTAGGATGATGTCAAGTTCTTGGATTTAAGCTTCCCGTTTCACGTAGACGATATGTGAGACGACCAAACATCTGGCGCGAAGGCGATGGCTTGTCAGGGAATTGTCTTCTGTACAGTCGTTCTGCCTGAACAGCATTTCATCCACCTACAACAGGGTGCAGTACAGGTATGTAGAGTAGGGTAGAAAACAGACATATTAACTTAATAATCATAATGTTCGCTAACAGTACTATCAACAAACAAGCAATCGCATAACGTATTTCCCGTCAACGTACATTCTCCATAGATCAGCAGCATTTCTACCATATCTTCATGTGTGTACATTATACTGTACAGTATAACTTCCACAACACAACGTTTATTCACAATGTGTACTACCTCCGTGCCATCACTAGATTACTCTGATGCACGACTACACTGGCAAGCGGTGTACTGCACGCCAAAGCAACAACAAATGGGATGCTCAGAGGGTGGTGGACTACAGGAGTTTGCATGGGTCGCAAATCATAAACAAGGAGAAGTGGTAACTGTGGCAGTAGTGGGAACTACGTTGGAAACTTGACTAGGTAGAGCCAGGCCCTGCGCGACAGGCACAATGGGTCATATAACGCATTAGATAAACCTTATTTTGGGTGTGCAGAATAAATAAGACAACCTGACGGGTGTACACCGATCGGTACTGGTTCATATTGTGTACGTAGATACGTAAAACGTGCAAGAGGGAAACCATTAATTGCTTATGAGAGTTGATGGCAGCAGACCGTATTATTCATTTCGGACCTCTTGATAAGTATGGAGGTGTGATTACACATGTCAATCACATCGCGATCACGGGCAGCATGGGGTTCACGCCTGAGCTTCAGGACGTGCGCTAGCAGCGCATGTTGGGTGTTTCAAGCGTCAACTTTGCGTCTCAATATCTCGGGATGTAATGGGAATATTGTGATGCAATCAACGCCGTTGTGTATGTGCTTTGTCATGCTATGGATTGCTGAAGAAAAAATATAGGAGGTCCATTTAAAAAAACATAAGTTTGTGTTAAAAAACACATATGCTTTCATTTTAGAATGTTTCCAAATATGTACATTCATGGGCCCCAGCCCTACATTGATACCGGTGAAAGTCGTTTTCCAATAGCTGTTATTGTTCCAGAGGTATTTTGGGTGGACAAGATAGCTGGGACACCCTGTATTATGAAACTAACACACAGATCTTATGAAAACCACAATAAATTCAAGGAAGATAAACATTCTTATTTTCCACCAAGAATAGGATCAGTTGAAAATGTACAAATTTTCAAACATAATTAGGCCCATTCATGTTACTGACAAAACACTATGCAATAAGATCAAAATGTGTAAGGTACATCAACAAAAAGTCCCAAGGAGGTTACTTATTGTTTATAAACACAAGTACCCTAATCATGCAGTTGGATAAAAAATTAAAGTCAATAGCAGCAACAGTAAAGACATTATTTCACACATTCCAAATCCTAAATATGTCAAGACACCCCTGACCCACCCACACCCCACCACCAAGTGCGCGCACACGTGTTTGTGTGTGTGTGTGTGTGTGTGTGTGTGTGTGTGTGTGTGTGGGTGTGGCTGTGGGTGTGGGTGTAAGTGCACGCACGTGCACGCATGCATCTTTAGGTCATTTATACAAAATAATAAACAGCATGGAGCAATCCATTTAAGTGCTACAATTTCAGTTTCAGTCAGAATTGTAGCATGGTGTGACATATGGACACTTAACTGATTACAGTTTACAAGATACATTATATAAATAGCACAATAATACTTGCATTCTGCTTACATCCAAAGGTTGCAGACTTACAAATAAAGCAAAGGGCTACAGTTTCGATATTTGAAACTACATAAAATCATTATTCAAGAAAAAGATGGGGATAAATATAAGATATACTGTAATTAATTTCAAACAGTAGGTGAACATTAAATAAATAGCTGAAATAATCTATCGCAATAACAAAAGCAACCACTAATATCAATTACACTCTGCAGTTTTAAAGTTTGGGTAAAGTACTGTCTATACGAGCCAGTAGGTCACAATTTACAAAAGCCTTCACATGAATTGAGCATGCCTTGTCACTAATTCTAAGCTCCAACCTGCCATAAGCTTCCCCATTCATACCTAACTCTATGGAGATTATGCTGTCAGACTGGCACCTTTGGCTTTTCTATAGGTTCAAATTTTTCTATTCTTTGTAGAGGACACAAAATGGCACAAAGATGGCAGGCTGGAGAATGTAACTCGTATCAGAGTCAAGTTGGCTTTTAGCCAGTGGTAGCGCACTGCTCACAAAAGACAAGTACCCATCTTTGATTCCCTGGCTGTTTTGGTTTGTCACTGCAGAATCACTCTAAAAGGGGAAGATGCTTTTAATCTCATAAAGAACTCTGGGGCTATGTAAAAACAAAAATCCTCACCATATTCACTCTGCCAGTATCATGAGAGGCCTCTCAACAGACTGGAGCTCAAAGTCAGTCAGCAGGTCATACAGTGGAGCTAGTAGTGCACTGCACATGAAAGACAGATGTACATATTTGAATGATGATTAGGGTTACCATCCAGTCAATGACAAGGCCATGAGATACAGTGCATAAGCTCAGAACGGTCACTGAAGGATGAGGAAGGAAATTGTCCGTATCCTATTCAAAGGAATCATTCTGGCATTTGCCTATATGAGTTTGGGAACCCATGAAAAGACTAAATCTGGATGACCTGTTGAAGATTTGAACAATGTTCATCTTATTTATTTATTTATTTACTTAGCACCCTTGTATCTCATCATTATAAAAATGATATAGGATTTGTCATACATTGCCTTACACAGAAAATAAGAAATGAAAAGATTTACAATTATATGTCAATAAATAAAATATTATTACATATAACATGAAACCATATGCATAACAACATTCACAATATGCTAAATTAAAATAATAAATGAATACAATTTAATTTTCAATGAGCATTTTGGGTCATTATGATGAAGGAAATAAGCTACTGTATGTTGAATGCTGGTGATTTAAGTATTCCTTGACACTATAAAATCTCTTGCTAATTAACATTTTTTTAAATTCTTTTTTGAATATGTGGAATTTTGATATACTTTTAATTTCCTTTTGTAGTGCACTAAATAAAATTTTTGGCTGATAAAGAACACTTTTTTGATACATCGCTTTTGTGTGACTTTATCTATGAAAGTCGTCTCTATTTCTCATTTTGTAGTTATGAACTTGACTGTTTAACAAAGAATGTTCCTGGTGTGCCTTCATAAAACATATACTTTCAGATGAGGGGGAGTTGGAAAATAAGTTTCCCCTGTCGACTGTGGGCAAAGTTGTGTGATATGAGTGAAAGACGAGGCAGGTGAACGCGCACATGCAAGATACCTATACGCCATTGGTTAGAGGTCGACTGTGATCAAGCAGATGGCACTGTCGCAGTACCTGCACAAAGTGGAGGCTGTCGCAGTACCTGCACAAAGTGGAGGCTAGCTGCTCAGTCTTTTCCCGTAGCTATGGAGAGAAGGTGCATTTTGGAGTCATGGTCACAGGTGGAAGTGAGAGCTGCTATCTGCTATGAATGGGCACATGGAGCATCAGACGCAGAAATTCATAACCACCTTGTTGAGGTGTATGGGTCAGGTGGGATATCGAGGCAAAAGGTGTGGGGGTGGTGTCAGCAATTCAGTGATGGATGTCAGCAAGTGCAGGACATACCGAGACCTGGGCGGAAGCGCACGTCCACTACACATGCAAATGTCAGGAAGGTGGATGACATGATTAAAGCGAACCTGTGTATCACCATCGATGGAGTAGTGGCAGAACTTGGAATCGGACATAAGCGAGCTCACAAGATCATCCACGACATTCTTTGATACAGCAAGGTGTCAGCACGATGGGTGCCCCGACACACATGGAACAACACATGGCGTTCAGCCTGCAACAGCTCGTGCGTTACCATGAATCTGGCAATGACCTTCTGTTTTGGATTGTGACGGGGGATGAAACAAAGGTCCACCATTACATGCCCGGATTGAAGGCCGCATCCATGGAGTGGAAACATCCAAAAGAAGTTCAAAAGCATTCCATCTGCAGGTAAAGTGCTACTCACTGTTTTCTGGGATGCCAAGGAGTTTTGCTGCTGGACTTTCTGAAGGATGCAACCATCAATGCTGCATGGTACTGTGCCACTCTGTCGAAATTGAAAGAGGTGATTCGGAAAAAGCGGCCTGGCCTTCTGCTGCTGGATGACAATGCGAGACCACACACGGCGATGGCAACGCAAAACCATATTGCAACTCTTGGTTTGGAGCACCTACACCATCTGCCTTGCAGTCTGGATCTCGCACCAAGTGATTCCATCTGTTTCCTGCTTTGAAGAAGACTCTTGGCGGAACGTGCTTTGGCAGAAATGTTGACGTCAAACAAGCCGTTCAACGCTTCTTCCATGTACAGCGGCCTGATTTTTTCCTGGAAGTCTTTTTGAAGCTTATAAAGCAGTATGACAAATGTTTCAATGTACTTGGAAATTATGTAGAAAAATGAAGATATGTCTTATCTTCAATGTCTTACTCTCTCTCTCTCTCTCTCTCTCTCTCTCTCTCTCTCTCTCTCTCTCTCCTTTTTTTCCCACCTTTTTATTGCCCACTCCCCCCCCCCCCCCACACACACACCCACACACAACTCTGACCACAGTCGACAGGGGAAACTTATTTTCCAACTCCCCCTCCTAAATATAGATACATGGTAGATTCATGATTTGTAGTTCCTTGAAAACTTTTTTACATGATTCTCTTTGTGTCATACCTCTGATTATCCTTATTGGCCTCTTTTGAAGCACAAGTGAGTGTTTGGCCAAACTGATACTCCCCCAAAATATGACACCATATCTTAGTGTGCTATGTATGAGTGCAAAGTATTAACATAACACTGCATCAACACAACAGGAATTTTTTAGTATTCTAGGAACATAACAATATTGACTCAATTGTTTGTTTAATATTTCTGTGTGTTTCTCCCACATTAAATATTCATCTAGCCATAATCCTAAAAATTTAGTATGTGGGGTTTGTTCTGTCTTACACTGCTCAAGTTCTACAGTTAGTTCAGATTTTTACTTTGTTTGTTATATGTGTGAAGTCCATCCAAACTGTTTTTTTTTTTTTTTTTTTTTTTTTTTTTCATTCACAATTAATGTGTTGTTTTAAACCACATGTTTGCTTCTTCTGTGGCTACTGTGACTCTCTCCAGTAAGTCAGTTTCATTTGTAGCTTTGACAAACAGACTGGTGTCATCGGCAAACAATGCTGTTGATATATGGCTTGGCATATCATTTATAAATATTAAGAACAGCAATGGCCCAGTACAGAGCCCTGCAGCACACCATACCTGACTCTCTGGTATGCTGATGAGTAGACTTTACCCGCATGCTGTATCTTCTGATACCTATTAGAAAGATGGGATTTGAACCAATCATGTGCTACTCCATGAACCCCGTAGCAATATAGTCTCCTGAGCAGTAAATTAGTCAATGACATCAAATGCCTTACACAGGTCCAAAAACAGGTCACAGTTTAATTCATTTTTGTCTACAGAATTTATGATCAGTTTTAAAAAGTTATAAATTGCTGTGTCAGTTGACCTATTTTTCCTAAAACCATTTTGCCCATCAGCTATAATTTGATTTTTATTAAGAAAATGAGACAGTCTTTCATGCATTACCCTTTCAATTACATTTGAAAATCCAGATAACAATGATATAGGCTGCCCATCAGACTAGTCACCTGTCTTGTAAATAGGCTTGACAATCGATTTCTTTAGTTTTTTTGGGAAGACTCCTGCACTAAATGACACGTTAATCACATCAACAAGTGGGGAATCAATGTATCTTGCAGTGTTCTTTATTTCTTTGTCTGGAATCCCATCACAGCCACATGTCATTTTATTTTTTAACTGATTTAAGGCATTTTGTACTCTAATGCAGTAACAGGGTACGAAACATGGTGTTATCATTCATTGGTAGTTGCACTCTGGAGCTGAAATCACATCTTCCTTGAATTAGTTTTGTTGCGAAATTTGTGTAATGTGTGTTGGATATGTTGGCTATCTGCAGTGGGTCCTCAACTGTTTTCCCTTCACTTTTAATTACAAGAATACTGTTTTTACTTTTTTGTTTACCTATGCTCCTATTTATTACCTCCCAGCTTGATTTTATATTCTTAGTTCCTTTCCTGATATATGAGTCATTATTTAGTTTTTTAGCCGCTATAATGTTTTTATATACTTTCCTGTAAATTTTCACATATGGTTTTAATGCAACAGGATTTTTTACAGATTTGTTTAACTTTTGCAGAGTGTCTGCAGGTTTTTTTTCCCCTGTGTAACCCATGTCTTTGTTTTGGTTTTAATTTTGACTCGTTTACTAGGAAATCATAACAACGCCAATAACTTGCTAGGTATGACTCAAATTTTTTTATCTACATCACAGGTTGATTCTGTGTCCCAAGTTATATTTTTTAACATGTGAATAAAAACCCTTATGCTGTCTTCATTTACAAATCTTTTCTCTCTGTATTTTTCATATACCACCGGATCCTTAATGGATATATTATATAATGTTAACGTGACTGTCTTACGATCTGAGAACCCTGTATCTATTACTTCAGTGTTATGCTCACACTTATTCTTATTGACAAATATTTGATCAATTATGGTTTCAGAACCATTTAAACATCTAGTGTCTTCTGTTACTGTTGCTGTCATATTATAAGTTAAGGACAGATTGGTCAGTTGTTGTTGTTTACTACAGTTAGTTTTAAAATTAACATTAAAATATTCAAGAACAATTGTATTTGTTAATTGCTGTTTGAGCTGATTTAGCAGCATTTCAAGGTAGCTGCGCAGCATTTGTGCACCGCCGCCGTCAGTGTCAGCCAGTTTGCCGTGGCATACGGAGCTCCATCGCAGTCTTTAACACTGGTAGCATGCCGCGACAGCGTGGACGTGAACCGTATGTGCAGTTGACAGACTTTGAGCGAGGGCGTATAGTGGGCATGCGGGAGGCCGGGTGGACGTACCGCCCAATTGCTCAACACGTGGGGCGTGAGGTCTCCTCAGTACATCGATGTTGTCGCCAGTGGTCGGCAGAAGGTGCACGTGCCCGTCGACCTGGGACCGGACCGCAGCGACGCACGTATGCACGCCAAGATCGTAGGATCCTACGCAGTGCCGTAGGGGACCGCACCGCCACTTCCCAGCAAATTAGCGACACTGTTGCTCCTGGGGTATCGGCGAGGACCATTCGCAACCGTCTCCATGAAGCTGGGCTACGGTCCCGCACACCGTTAGGCCATCTTCCGCTCACGCCTCAACATCGTGCAGCCCGCCTCCAGTGGTGTCGCGACAGGCGTGAATGGAGGGACGAATGGAGACGTGTCGTCTTCAGCGATGAGAGTCGCTTCTCCCTTGGTGCCAATGATGGTCGTATGCGTGTTTGGCGCCGTGAAGGTGAGCGCCACAATCAGGACTGCATACAACCGAGGCACACAGGGCCAACACCCGGCATCATGGTGTGGGGAGCGATCTCCTACACTGGCCGTACACCACTGGTGATCGTCGAGGGGACACTGAATAGTGCACGGTACATCCAAACCGTCATCGAACCCATCGTTCTACCATTCCTAGACCGGCAAGGGAACTTGCTGTTACAACAGGACAATGCACGTCCGCATGTATCCCGTGCCACCCAACTTGCTCTAGAAGGTGTAAGTCAACTACCCTGGCCAGCAAGATCTCCGGATCTGTCCCCCATTGAGCATGTTTGGGACTGGATGAAGTGTCGTCTCACGCGGTCTGCACGTCCAGCACGAACGCTGGTCCAACTGAGGCGCCAGGTGGAAATGGCATGGCAAGCCGTTCCACAGGACTACATCCAGCATCTCTACGATCGTCTCCATGGGAGAAAGCATCCTGCATTGCTGCGAAAGGTGGATATACACTGTACTAGTGCCGACATTGTGCATGCTCTGTTGCCTGTGTCTATGTGCCTGTGGTTCTGTCAGTGTGATCATGTGATGTATCTGACCCCAGGAATGTGTCAATAAAGTTTCCCCTTCCTGGGACAATGAATTCACGGTGTTCTTATTTCAATTTCCAGGAGTGTATATATATGATATCAATATAATAGAAGGAAACATTCCACATGGGAAAAATTATATATAAAAACAAAGATGAGGTGACTTACCGAATGAAAGCACTGGCAGGTCGATAGACACACAAACAAACACAAACATACACACAAAATTCAAGCTTTCGCAACAAACTGTTGCCTCATCAGGAAAGAGGGAAGGAGAGGGGAAGACGAAAGGAAGTGGGTTTTAAGGGAGAGGGTAAGGAGTCATTCCAATCCCGGGAGTGGAAAGACTTACCTTAGGGGGAAAAAAGGACAGGTATACACTCGCACACACGCACATATCCATCCACACATACAGCCACAAGCAGACATATACAGAGGCAAAGAGTTTGATCTCTGCCCAAACTCTTTGCCTCTGTATATGTCTGCTTGTGGCTGTATGTGTGGATGGATATGTGCGTGTGTGCGAGTGTATACCTGTCCTTTTTTCCCCCTAAGGTAAGTCTTTCCACTCCCGGGATTGAGGGCCACATGCAGCTATGAGACTCCTCTTCCACTAGAGTCTATTTCCTATTTTGTTCTGCCAATCAACCTCTATGCCAGTCTGCAGCAGGTCCTTGTGGATTTTGAAGGCCACTTATATTTTCCCAGCTGAGTGACATGACCTGCCCATAAAATGATATGACCTGCCCATAAAAGCCATTTGGTTCTCATGCAGCCTAAATATTTGGAATGTTGTAGATCTCATTCAGTTCACAGTTATACTGGATCCTGCATTCCCAATGATCTTATTCATTTTCCAGACCACAGATCTTCCTTAAGACTTTTCATTCAAAACAACAAGATTATTTAAGTCTTTTTCTTGAATACTTTTTAAGTTTCATAGCCATACAGTCCTATGGATTAGCTCAGTCATTTGTTAAGCTGGAGTTTTAAATTCCTTGTGTGATGTAAAAACTGAGAGTGACTGATGTATAATCAGTTTGCACCCTGGATTCTCTTTGATCTCTGCTTCGTGTGATGCATTCTCTGTAAAGATCACCCCCAGATATTTAAAATTGTGAATCTTTTTGTAGATTTTAGTTCTAACTAGCAGTGGCTGGAATGGGTCTCTTGAACAGGCACGAGTCCTACTCAACACCAGACACTCCAACTTCAGTTCATTCACCAGGAGACCAGTCTTGCTTGCTGCCAGTTCCTCACTGTCACTCATATGCATCCGTTCTTCCTTAGACTGAACAACAGGGTCGTATGACTGGCAAATGAGAGATGTGTGATGTGTGATTTCTTGCCTTTGACCTTGATCCTTCCAAAACTTTTATGGAAATATTTCCTCATTATCATTTCACACACTATCTCCTTGTCCCAGCCTTGTGATTATGTTAAAGCTCTCCTTGACTTGGCTCTTGAGATGCACTTTCCCTTTTGAATCAGTAGACTGATGAATTTCTTAAGTATTCCAAACTTGGTTAGGAAGTTCATGAGATCCATGAGTTTCTCCTGGTGAATGCAGTCATATAACTTCTTAAACATCTGTGAAGAGCACAGTAGGTTCTTTACATACTCCACACCTTCTCAGTGAGGTGCCTTAGGACATAATCCACACTCAAATGACCCTCAAAGGACAGTCAAAAGGCAGGTATGCTCTCTATCTCCATCTGTATACATACTCTTATATATAAAAAACAAAGATGAGGTGACTTACCGAACTTACCGAACAAAAGCGCTGGCAGGTCGATAGACACACAAACAAACACAAACATACACACAAAATTCAAGCTTTCGCAACAAACTGTTGCCTCATCAGGAAAGAGGGAAGGAGAGGGGAAGACGAAAGGAAGTGGGTTTTAAGGGAGAGGGTAAGGAGTCATTCCAATCCCGGGAGCGGAAAGACTTACCTTTGCGGAAAAAAGGACAGGGGTCTTTAAATATGTCTGCTTGTGTCTGTATGTGTGGATGGATATGTGCGTGTGTGCGAGTGTAACCTGTCCTTTTTTTTTTTTAAGTTAGAAGAAATACGGAGAGCATATCAGACAAAAATAGAAGAGCGGATTTGGAACAATGATGACACGTCTAATGAACATATAGAAATAACGTGGAAATTATGTGAGACTGCAACCCTAGAGGCAACTGGAGAGGTTTTGGGACACGTGCGAACTCAAAGGAAGTTGGATTGGTTTGACAAAGAAGGTTTGAGAAGAACTGAAGAGCGTAACAATCGCACAAATGAAATTATTTCAAAGAAGAACTAGAGCAAATTTAAATGAATATAATGAGAAGCACCATGTGGTTAAAGAGGGTTTGCAGACAGAGCGCTAGAAAAAAATGGAAGATATTTAACAACTAGGAGAAGAGAAGCAAATACGTAAAATGTATCAAAAGATTAAAGTGGGAAAGGCCAGGTTTCAAACCAGAACAAATAGACAATGAGCTTTTCAGTGACAGTTCAACATTCCACGCAACAATGACGTTCCTAACGCAAACACAATTTGGTCCTGAGTTCGGCAGTTGGAGGAAACTGGTAGCACACTAAGAACAGATACACACGGCTGACATGGTTACATCATAACACCAGAAAATGTGCAGTGGGTGAGAACAGCAGTTCAATAATCGCTGCAACATTCTGCTTGATGACATGCCATTGATTGGGGATTTCAGACCACAGTTTGAGAAGGATTCTACAATGCGATTTGAAGTTCCATCCTTTCAAAATAATGACTGCTCATGAATTACGCCCAGCAGACTATGCCAACCATCAAAATCTGTGTGAGCAAATGCTTGCTCAGATTCCTCCGAATGCAGCATTCTTTAGTAGTGACTAGGCACATCTTCATCTTAGTGGGTGCGTGAATAAGCAAAACTTTCACTACTGGGCTGAAAATAACCCCCAAATTATGCACGAAAGACCACAACATTCTCCTAAAGTGACAGTGTGGTGTGCCATATCGCAATTTGGCATGGTAGGTCCTTACTTTTTTTGAGGAGGAAGGAGTGACCGTGACAGTATATTCCACATGTTATGTTTCAATGTTGCAAAGTTTTCTGCAACCCAGAATGGACACGATTGTTGAAGAACATGGACTGGGGGACTTGTGTTCCAACAGGATGGAGCTACTGCTCACACAGCTCGAATTTCATTTGATGTTTCGACAGAAATCTTTCCGGGACACCTTGTCTCTTTGACGAGTGATGTCAGGTGGCCTGCACAGTCACCAGATTTGAGCATTTGTGACTACTTTGTTTGGGGATATCTGAAGAAAAAGGTTTTCAAAGGCCGCCCTCACACCTGACCAGAGTTAAAAGAGTGGATTATTGATGAAGTGAATGGCATACCCCGTGATATACGTGCAAGAGCTGCTCGAAACTTCAGGGATCGTCAACGACAATGTATTGATGTTACCGAATGCCATCTTGAGGACATTATTTTCAAAACTAAATGAATGTAAAATGGTATATTCTACTAATTTAGAAAATAAAAACATTTTTTCTCTATACATTCAGATTTTTTTACTGCTCCTTAAAACTGCTTAGTTGGTTCTGCTGCACCCGGTGTATGTAGGAATAAAGAAGGGGACTTGGTAGGCAAGAATAATAAAATACTTGACAGATGGGCAGAATACTTCCAAGAGTTACTGGACCCAGAAGTAGAAGGACTAGAATGAGAAGAAGTGGTGGAAAAACCTTATTACAGACCAGTGGTTTTAACACCAAAACTCACACTGGAGAAAGTGACACAAGCTATTAAGACCTTAAAAAGCAATAAGGCACTGGAGAATATCAGATCCAGGTGGAACTTCTCAAATGTGGTGGAGAAACACTGTGGAAAGTGGTATGAGCAATTGCCAGGAGGAGAGCATGCCAACAGAATGGAAAACAGCTATGATGTGCCACATACATAAAGATACATACACGAAAATTTAATTGTCACAGATGACTGGAATTCGATAGTAGGAAAAGGAAGAGAAGGAAATGTAGTAGGTGAATATGGAGTGGGGGTAAGAAATGAAAGAGGAAGCTGCATGGTAGAATTCTGCACAGAGCATAACTTAATCATAGCTAACACTTGGTTCAAGAACCATGAAAGAAGGTTGTATACATGGAAGAGCCCTGGAGATACACGAAGGTTTCAGATAGATTATTTAATGGTAAAACAGAGATTTAGGAACCAGGTCTTAAACTGTAAGACACTTCCAGGGGCAGATGTGGACTCTTGACCACAATCTATTGGTTATGAACTGTAAATTAAAACTGAAGAAGCTGCAAAAAGGTGGGAATGGAAGGAGATGGGACCTGGATAAACTGACAGAACCAGAGATTGTAGAGAGTCTCAGGGAGAGTATAAGCGAACGATTGACAGGAATGGGGGAAAGAAATACAGTAGAAGATGAATGGGTAGCTTTGAGTGATGAAATAGTGAAGGCAGCAGAGGATCAAGTAGCTAAAAAGATGAGGGCTAGTAGAAATCCTTGGGTAACAGAAGAAATACTGAATTTAACTGATAAAAGGAGTAAATATAAAAATGCAGTAAATGAAGCAGGCAAAAAGGAATACAAACATCTCAAAAATGAGATCAACAGGAAGTGCAAAATGGCTAAGCAGGGATGGCTAGAGGACAAATGTAAGAATGTAGAGGCATATCTCACTAGGGGTAAGATAGATACTGCCTACAGGGACGTTTGGAGAAAAAAGAACCACTTGTATGAATATCAAGAGCTCAGATGGAAACCCAGTTCTAAGCAAAGAAGGGAAGTCAGAAAGGTGAAAGGAGTATTGAGGACAATATTATGGATATGGAAGAGGATGTAAATGAAGGTGAAATGGGAGATATGATACTGCATGAAGAGTTTGACAGAGCACTAAAAAACTTAAGTCGAAACAAGTCCCCAGAAGTAGACAACATTCCATTAGAACTACTGACAGCCTTGGGAGCGCCAGCCCTGACAAAACTCTACCATCTGGTGAGCAAAATGTCTGAGACAGGCAAAATACCCTCAGACTTCAAAAATAATATAATAATTCCAATCCCAAAGAAAGCAGGTGTTGACAGATGTGAAAAATACCAAACTATCAGTTTAATAAGTCACAGCTGCAAAATACTAATGTGAATTCTTTACAGACAGATGGAAAAAATGGTAGAAGCCAACCTCAGGGAAGATCAGTTTGGATTCCATAGAAATATTGGAACACGTGAGGCAATACTGACCCTATGACTTATCTTAGAAAATAGATTAAGGAAAGGAAAAACCTACGTTTCTAGCATTTGTAGGCTTAGAGAAAGCTTTTGACAATGTTGATTGGAATACTCTCTTTCAAATTCTGAAGGTGGCAGGGCTCAAATACAGGGAGCGAAAGGCTGTTTACAATTTGTACAGAAACCAGATGGCAGTTATAAGAGTCGAGGGACATGAAAGGGAAGCAGTTGTTGGGAAAGGAGTGAGCCAGGGTTGTAGCCTATCCCTGATGTTATTCAATCTGTATATTGAGCAAGCAATAAAGGAAACAAAAGAAAAATTTGGAGTGCGGATTAAAATCCATGGAGAAGAAATAAAAACTTTGAGGTTCGTCAATGACATTCTAATTCTGTCAGAGTCAAGCAAAGGACTTGGAAGAGCAATTGAATGGAATGGACAGTGTCTTGAAAGGAGGATATGATATGAACATCAACAAAAGCAAAACGAGGATAATGGAATGTAGTCGAATTAAGTCAGGTGATGCTGAGGGAATTAGATTAGGAAATGAGACACTTAAAGTAGTAAATGAGTTTTGCTATTTGGGGAGCAAAATAACTGATGATGATCGAAGTAGAGAGGATATAAAATGTAGACTGGCAATGGCAAGGAAAGCATTCCTGAAGAAGGGAAATTTGTTAACATCGAGTATAGATTTAAATGTCAGGAAGTCATGTCTGAAAGTATTTGTATGGAGTGTAGCCATGTATGGAAGTGAAACATGGATGATAAATAGTTTGGACAAGAAGAGAATAGAAGCTTTCAAAATGTGGTGCTACAGAAGAATGCTGGAGATTAGATGGGTAGATCACATAATTAATGAGGAGGTATTGAATAGAATTGGGAAGAAGAGAAATTTGTGGCACAACTTGACTAGAAGAAAGGATCGGTTGGTAGGACATGTTCTGAGGCATCAAGGAATCACCTGTTTAGTATTGGAGGGCAGGATGGTAAAAATCGTAGTGGGAGACCAAGAGATGAATACACTAAGCAGATTCAGATGGATGTAGGTTGCAGTAGGTACTGGGAGATAAAGAAGCTTGCACAGGATAGAGTAGAATGGACAGCTGCATCAAACCAGTCTCTGGACTGAAGACCACAACAACAACAACATAAAAAAGAAGATTAATTAAACTGCCAGAAATATCAAGCAACTACATACTACATTGAAGTGTCCTCCAAGATCCTACTTAGGAGGCTTACTCCCTATGTGGAAGAGAGAACTGGAAACCATCAGACTGGCTTTAGAAGAAATAGGTCAACAACTGGCCAGATATTCACATTGTGCATACTACTTGAAAATACACATAAAATACACACACCATCAAATACACATAAACCAGCTTTTTATCAATTTTAAACAAGCCTATGATATCATCTCAAGAGTGGGATTGCAGAATGTAGTGGAAGAGGCTGGAATATGTAAGAAGTGCATTAAACTTACTATGATGACCCTCAGTGAAACCATCTATAACGTAAAAATATATGGTGAAATCTCCCGAGAACTGGAAGTGATGAAGGAACTGAGACAGGGTGATAATATCTCCTCACTGCTATTCAACCTCTACCTAGAAAAAGTTATGTCAGAGAGTGTTAAATAGAGGAGGGATAATTTTCAGTCATTCACTGCAGTACCTAGCTTATACAGATGATGTGGCTTTACTTGCACAAAATGCTGCTGTGCTGGCCAATACCTATCAACAACTGGAGAGAGATGCAAGGGAATTTGGCCTGATAGTCCATGTCAAAAAGACCAAACACATGGCAATGACTGACCAATGAAACCTACCAAATCTCAGGATAACCGACAAAGAGTTTGAAACAGTGAGAGACTTCAAGTACCTTGGATTGATTGCCACAGAGACTAATGACATTGGCAGAGGTGAAAGCTACAATAGCAGCAGGCAATAGATGCTACTTTGCCGCACTACCCATGCTTAGGAGCTTGCTTCTAATACAAAAATCTAAAATCCTTATTTATAAAACAATTATAAGACGTTGTTATGTATGGCACCGAGATGTGGACCATGATTGTAAATGAGGAAACGATCCTTAGCATTTGGGAGAGAGAGGTTCTGTGTAAGATATATGGCCCCAATGTATGATCAAGAATGCTGGCACATTCATACAAATACAGAACAAGAACAACTGACATTGTCACCACTATTATAATAGGAAGACTGTGTTGGGCAGGACTCATGGTCAGAATGGGGGAAGACAGAACATGTAAGAACATTTTTGATGACAAGTCTGGAGGCACACAATGTAAGGGACATCCCAGAAAGACATGGGTGGATGGAATTGAAGAAGACATGAAAAAACTGGCTGTCAGAGGATGGAGACGGAAAGCCATGGACAGTATAGAATGGCAGGGTATTGTGATGCAGGCCAAGGCCCTTCAATGGCTATAGAGCCAAGGAGTAAATAAGTAATAGCTGCAGAGCAGCTGGTGCACCATCATCAACACGTGGAGTACGATTTCTCTCACATAGATAAATAATCGAAGTTGGTTACAAAATTTATTATTCTCCTCTTAGATCTGAATGTATAATTTGATGTTCAATAGTCAAATGGACCTGACTGTTGTCTGTAACAAGCCAGTTTGGTAATGCAGACCTGTTTGCCAGCTCTCTGCCACTATGCTTATGCAAACCTTATCCCCTCCATACTTCACTATCACTCTGCCTCTCTACACAGAAACATCTTCCTACATGATGTGGACTTTAATGGTGGCTGATTCCTTATCCAATTCTCCATAAATAGTGCCCATGTCATCCACCATGCAGAGTTTATGGTCAGGGCACTGTCTTAGAAGGCCTCCCTTACACCATAGTGTGAGACAATGGATCACAATTATCTAAAAGATATTTAGTGATATCTGTAAAAGAAGGGTATTCAGCACATCGCCTTGGCACCAATCCATTGTCAAAGCAATGGTGAGGCAGAGAGTATGACATCATTTAAGCACCAAATGACAGTATTACATTTAAGCACCAATCAGTGAGGATAGCGATAGCACTAACATTGTTTCTCAGTACTTACACTAACATTGTTTCTCAGTACTTACAAGATGACATCCCTCAACAGGAAGAGCCCAGCAGAGAACTAGTTTGACTGCCGGCTGGAAATTCTGCTCCATTTGCTGCACCCAGAGGGGAAACTGCCCCGAGTAACATATTCAGTGTCTTCTCGCCCGGCATCCCAGTGTGGTGAAACACTTCTAGGAAAGCACTGGGTCAGAGGCCTGCTGTAGTGGGAGCTTCCCAAAGCCACCTTATATACAACTTAGGTCCACAATAGTGATGCCAGGACCAGTTGTGACCAAAGTGGACAAGTGTGCCTCCAACACCCCTTCCATGCCACTGATCCATAATGTGCATGCTCCACAGCCACTAGGCTATCTGCTGCAGCCAGGATCATCAGCTGAGGCACAACTGAGTACTGCCACACTTTGCCATACCTAAGCATCATATAGACTGAACCCAGACTGTCAGATGCAGGCCAACAAAATTTAGTGCCAAGGAGTGGCTGATCCACTGACACCAGAGCAAGTACTCTGCACTCCCAGCAACCCAGGTGGCACCATTCAGGTTACTTCTGATCTATGCACCAAAACCCAAAGGGAGGGATATGGCATCAAACGCTGACACTGATATCTCACAAGAGGTTGATGTGCAGCTGGGAGCAGTCTGCCACTTGTGGGTGGCTCACCACTGGCCACAGTGGAGCAGACCACACAACGTATGGTGGGTATCCCCTGCAGAATCATGCTGCCATTAAAAGCCATCATAACAGTCTGAGGTTTTCACTTGTTCATCACTCTTCTAGAAGCCCTCTGCTAGGGTATTATATAGATGATGGTTCCAACAAATAGGGGATACTTATAAGAAATTGGGATGAGAAACAGTGTTTGGTAACAGAAATGCCAAGACTGAAACGGTGCTCAAGGAAGAGTATGCTGGAGACCATAATTAGAAAAGAATGTCCCTTCATAATGCACTTGAATATAAATGGTCTAAGTGCTGACTTTTCAAACAAAAGTCATAAGTGGATGAATTACAAATTACTCTATCTGAACATAGGAATTTCAGAATTATTTGCATCAATGAACATCGACTTACATCTGAAAATACTAAAAGTCTTAATAAAATTGAAAATTTTGAATTAGGCAACAGCTTTTGTAGATGAGAGAAATCACACAAAGGCTCTAACATAATTACTCATTCTGATATAAAATATTAAATAAGAAATGATTTTAATCATTTGAATGAACAGTGTATATTTGAAAGCTGCTGTATCGAGTTGTTGTTGTTGTGATATTCAGTCCAAGGACTGGTTTGACGCAGCTCTCCATGCTACTGTACCCTGTGCAAGCTTCTTCATCTCCCAGTACCTACTGCAACCTACATCCTTCTGAATCTGCTTAGTGTATTCATCTCTTGGTCTCCCTCTATGATTTTTTTACCTCCATGCTGCCCTCCAATACTAAATTGGTGATCCCTTGACGCATCAGAACAAGTCCTACCAACTGATCCCTTCTCCTAGTCAAGCTGTGCCACAAATTTCTCTTCTCCCCAATTCTATTCAATACCTCCTCATTAGTTATGCGATCCACCCATGTAATCTTCAGCATTCTTCTGTAGCACCACACTTCAAAAGCTTCTATTCTCTTCCTGTCTAAACTATTTATCGTCCATATTTCACTTCCGTACATGGCTACACTCCACACAAATATTCTCTGAAAAAGACTTCCTAGCACTAATTTCTCTTCTTCAGAAACACTTTCCTTGCCATAGCCCGTCTACACTTTATATCCTTTCTACTTTGACCATCATCAGTTATTTTCCTCCCCAAACAGCAAAACTCATTTACTACTTTAAGTGTCTCATTTCCTAATCTAATTCCCTCAGCAGCACCCAACTTAATTCGACTACATTCCATCAAGTTGAGAGACCTAAATGCCATAATAGTTTCTATTTCTATAGTACCAGATAAAACTACAAGTGAAGCTTTTCTGGTAAAATTTCATTGCCTGCTCGAAAAACTCAGTAAAGAAAAAAGGAAAAAGATAGTAATAGCTGCTGACTTCAATATTAATATCATAGGTAAAGCAATGGCGTGTCCAAATTCGCTGACTTAATAAAAATCTTTGGCTTCAAAATAAACTTCATGCAACCCACTAGAGTAAATGCACAGTCAGCTACCTGTATTGATAAAATTCTAACAAATTATGCATTTGAAGATGTTTATAAATTTTGCATAGATTTAGGAATCTCTGACCACTCTGCATTATTCATTGCATTAACAAAAATTAAGAAAGAAATTTCTTGTAACAAAAGCCATATGAAAAGGAACTTCTATGAAATAAGTTAAGAGAGGTTGAATGGCCTTAAAACAGCTGTATTTTGAGTAATAGTAACTTTAACAATTTTTAAGTAGCTTTCTTGAAATATTTAATGAAACTTTTCCACTTAGAACCACAAGCAACAAAATGACTAATAAACTTAAATGGATAACCCAGGATATAAAAATTTCTAATGTCAGGAAGAGAAAACTCCGCAATGAACTGAAATGTAATAAAAACAGACATTTTACTGAGTATGTTCATCATTATAAAGCTATATTTAAAAAAGTTGTGAAGGCAGCCAAACAAATGGCAAACAAGAAAATCAATGTACAACATAAAAGTAAAACAAAAGCAGTGTGGTTTGTTGTCCAAGCAGAGTTAGGTGTTAGAGTCAGTAGTAATGAAATATCTAGGGTTAAAGTAGATGATAGCTTTATTGTAAATCTGACTCAAATATTAGAGTTTTTAAATGAATTCTTCATAAATGTAGCAAAGTCAGATGTTAATGTAGCAGAGTAAAGTAAATCCTTTTGGAATCCACCAAGAAGCTGAATATCTTATGGATTTTATAAAAGTCACAGTGAAGGATGTGGAAAATGTTACATTACCATTAAAAAAATAAAAACTCTGCTAGGTGGGATGAGATACCCCTAAAATGATTAAAACAGTGTGTGGCATAATAGCACCTCCCCTAACTAAAATATTCAACCGATATTTTGAACAGGGATGTTTTCCCAATGTTTTGAAGTATGCCAAAGTCAGACCTATGTTCAAGAAAGGGTTGAGGGAAGATATGGGAAGCTATCAGCCTATTTCTATTCTCCCAGTCATGTCAAAAGTATTAGAAGAAGTAGCTTCAAACCAGATCAAAGACTTTATTGTAAAAAACAATATTATTGTAAGTAACACATTTGGATTTCAACCAGGAGAAAACACTCTGGATGCAATGAAGAACTTTACTGAAAAGACAGACAAATCATTGGATCAGAGTAGTAAAGTTGCAAGTATCTTCTGCTGATGTCGCAAAAGGATTTGACTCCATGAACCATGACTTGCTTATCTACAAATTACACAAATATGGGATTAGGACAATGCTCTAAATTAGCTAGCATCATTCTTACACAACAGAAAATGAAGGGTACCTATCACCTCAGATGCTATGAATTATTATTCTAAATGGAGTACAGTATCACAAGGTGTGCCTCAAAGCTCCATTCTGGACCAATCCTGTTCCTATTCTGTGTAACTGACTTACCCATAAATATAAATTCCCCATCAGTTCTGTTTGCAGATGATACTTCTGTTTTAATTGAAGATAACAATGCAGAAAAAATCCCGAGCTCCATTGTAAGCACACTGGATACCTTAGAAAACTGGTTCCAGTCGAACAGATTGAAACTAAACATTGCAAAACCCATATGGTATAGTTCAAAACCAAACATGCAAAATGTGTGGAACTTAAAATACAACATAAAAATCAACCTATGAAAGAGCTGACATGGTTAAATTCCTGGGACTAAATGTGGACAAGAACTTAAGCTGGTATACACATATTGACTTGCTATCAAATAAAGTAAGCAGTTTTGCATTTTCAATGCAAATACTAACAAGTTACACTGACCTGAGTACATGAAAAATTGCTTATCATAGTTACTTTGAATCTGTCATTAGACATGGGTAATTTTATGGGGAAGTTCAAGTAGTGTATCTCGAATACTGAAACTGCAAAAGAAAATTGTCCAATACATGTGTACAACATGACAAACAGAGTCTTGTCACCCATTATTTCAGAAGCTACAAATCCTAACTGTTCCCTCCATATACATTTATGAAATTATAATCTTCTTATGCAGCAGACAAAAATTATTTGAGGAGAATCATTTTAACCATACATATAATGCCAGAGATAAAAATAATTTCATTCAGTTGAAATTATATGCATGGACTCCACAGTATATTGGGATGACAATATATGACAAGTTACTGGCAAAAAACATTTAATATGAAGCCAGAAATTTTAAAAATGAGGCTACAGTAGATTCTGTGGGAGAAATGCTACTATTCAGCAGAAGAATTCGTAGATGATGAAATGATAATTTGAGCAAGGGGTAATTATTAATATGTATGGAAAAAAAGCATTTTTCATTTTTTCATACTGTTTGTTAACATCAGCTCTTCTTTGTTTATTGCAAAATTTTACCACAATTTGATGTGTCTCCTGTACCTGAATCGAATGATTTAGATTATGTACATTATGAGGCAAATAAACCACATTTCACAATTCACATTTAGATAGCTGTGACAATGCTACTGGTGATTTAATGTAAACTGATTCATGGACTGCCACCTGGGCTTGGTAACTGTCCCAAAACTTACTTCTTGTCATTTATATTCATGTCTGTAGTGACTGTAGTGTAAAGCAATGTAACATATAATACATTACCCAGTTCATAATTCTACGATGTGTGTGACACCAACAGTTGTTTGTGTGTGTGTTAAACAATTTGTGGTGATTTTGTCATTCTAGTGTTCACAGTGGGATATATATAAGGGAACACTACAAATACTACACAAATAATAAAAATAATATCATTCTGTTTGTATCAGTTTGTTGAGAATGAGTCAGAAGCAGATAAGTCTCCCAAATGGAGAATGTCCCAGTGATACCAGTTACAAAGAGAAAGAACAGTTGTAAAGTGTGGTATGGAACGTAGAAACCCACAACTTCCTTCCTGGTCACCATCACCAACTGCATCCTCACCCATAATTACCTCTCCTTTGAAGGCATCACGTACAGACAAATCCATGGTATAGCAATAGGCACCACATGGCACCATCCTATGAGACACTGTTCACGGGCCATCTAGAGGAATCCTTCCTTACCACCCAAAACCCCAAACCCCTCACCTGGTTCAGATACACTGATGATATCTTCATGACCTGGACCAAGATTGAGGACACCCTATCCACATTCCTCCAGCACCTCAACACTTTCTCCTTCATTCACTTCACCTTGTCTTCCTCAACCCAACAAACCACCTTCCTCGTTGTTGACCTACATTTCACAGATGGCTACCTCAGTACTTCCATCCATATCTAATCTACCAACCACCTTCGACAGCTACCACCCTTTCCATACCATGAATTCCCTTCCATACAGCCCCGCCACCCATGGCCATGAGCAGTCTCTCTTCAAATATACCAAGGGTCTCACCTAGACCTTCAGAAACTGAAACTGCCCTCCCAGTCTTGTACAGAACAGATCTCCCAAGCCTTAACTCTCCAGTCACCCACTAACTCCAACATCCTCACCATCTGGCCACAAAGGAGCACTCCCCTCATGACACAGTACCATTCGGGACTGTACCAACTGAATCACATTCTCTGCTGGGGTTCTGACTACCTCTCATCATGCCCTGAAAGAAGTAATATCCTACCTACTATCCTAGCAACTCCTCCCTCCCACAGCGATATTCTGCCGCAAATCGAACCTATGCAATATCCTTGTCCATCCCTACTCCACCCCTGCTCCCAACTCCTTGTCTCATGGCTCATAACCCTGTGATAGACATTGATGCATGACATGTCCTGTACACCCTCCCACCACCACTACCACCATTTCCTGCTCCAGTCCAGTCACAAACACCACCTCTCCCATCAAAGGCAGGGCCACCTGTGAAAGCAGTCATGTGATCTACAAACTAAGCTACAACCACAGTATTGCATTCTACATGGGAATGACAGCCAACATGAATAGCTAATGACAAACTGTGGCCAAGAGACAGCTGGACCACCCAGTTGCTGAACATGCTGCCCAATGCAACATGCTTCACTTCAATGACTGCTTCACAGCCTACACCATCTAGATACTTCCTACCAAAACCAGCATTTCTGATCTGCGTAGTTCAGAACTTTCCTTAAAATATATCTTATGCTCCTGTAAACCCCCTGGCCTCAACTGTCACTAATCCTTGTCCTTCACTCACCTATCCTCCTGTCTGCTCCCACTTGGCATTGGACAACCTTCTATTATACCAACACACCCACTAGTCAGTCTCTTTTTTCACCCTCCTGTACTTGTATCTCCTTTTCCAGCTCTCCTGCCGCCCCCTAAAACCTCACAACTGCACCTACCAGCTCTACCCTGTTCCTACCACTCCCTGCATGTTCCAACAAACAGCACTACACCCTCCCCAACCCCTACCCTGCTATCCCTCCCCCACCACCCAAATTGCTTCTTCTATCAGGTGCAGTTGCTCACAGTCCAGCCACAGGGCCAGAGACAGTGGTCATGTGTTTGCAAATTCTGGTTGCATCAATGTGCGAGTGCTTTCTATGTTAGATGAAGGTCTTCTGGCTGAGAGCTCACATGTGTAGCACTCCTTTTGTTGTGCTTGTCTGCAACTCAACATCTCCTCCATATGGCATGTAGCAATCTATCCTTTTCATAGTAGTTCCCTTGGGTTTCATATTAGTGCAAAAACTTGCTATAATAAATTTTTATGTGCTCAAGAGTTCTGTGCCACTTGCCGCACACAATATGCAACCAGTCTCTTACATGGAGAAGGTACACTTGTAAATTTCTGTATCGGTGAAACTGAAGTCTCACATGTTCCTCTCAATGATCACTTTGTTCTGCAGAATGCTGCATTCTGGATAATTATTGTGCTAACATGAGCAAAATATAATACTATGTTCTTTGCATATTTTCTGGGTTTGTTGGAGATTGCCTTACTGTCATTACAGCAATTATAGAGAATTCCCTCCCCTCCTCACCCTGAAATCCTTCTGATCATCGCCCGTACCATTACAGTTTTATTTGAAAGTTTTATGGAATTTATGAACTCACACATGATTTCTCCTCTTTTATAATTCAGTGAAGTTTTGTTCTTCCTACTGAAAGGACTGCAATATTCTCTGCACTCTGCATTTGCACCCTTACAGTATCTTGCTTCTGCCCCTGTTTGCAGACTTCGTACACCTACATCTACATCTACATACTCAGCAAGCCACTGTACAGTGCATAGCAGAGGGTACCTTGTACCACTACTAGTCATTTCCATTCAAAAAATGTTTCTGTATGAACCCTAATTTCTCAAATCTTATTTTTGTGGTCCTTGCATGTATTGTATGTTGGCTGCAGTAGGACTGTTCTGCTGTCAGCTTCAAATGCCAGTTCTCTAAATTTTTTCAATAGTGTTCCTCAAAAAGAATGTTGCCTTCTCTCCAGGGATTGCCATTTGAGTTCCTGAAGCACCTCCATAACACAGGCATGCTGATCGAAATTTCCAGTAACAAGCCTGGTGCGGATCCCAAACACCCAAGCAGTACTCAAGAATAGGTCACACTAGTGTCCTATATGTGGTCTCCTTCACAGATGAACCACACTTTCATAAAATTCTCCCTTAAACCAAAGTCAACCATTCATCTTCTCTCATATGCTCATTCCATTTCATGTCACTTCGCAACATTACATTCAGGTATTTAAATGGCATGATTGTGTTAAGCAGGACACTACTACTGCTGTATCCAAACATTAAGGGGTTGTTTTGCTTACTCATCTGCATTAACTTACACTTTTCTACATCTAAAGCCACATGTTATTCATCACGCAGATTAGAAATTTTGTCTAAGTCATCTTGTATCAAACTACAGTCACTATCTTTGACACCTTCCCATACACCACAGCATTATCAGCAAACAATCACAGATTGCTACTCAGCCTGTCTGCCATATCATTTATGCATATAGAAAATAATAGTGGTCCTATTACACTTCCCTGGAGCACTCCTGACAATATCCTTGTCTCTGATGAACACTCACCATCAAGGACAAAATACTGGGTTTTGTTAGTTAAGAACTCTTCAGGCAAGTCACATATCTGTGAACCTATTCCATTTGCTTGTACCTTCTCTAACAGCCTGCAATGGGGCACCATGTCAAACACTTTCTGGAAATCTAGAAACATGGAATTTGCCTGTTGCCCTACATCCATAGTTTATCATATTTCATGTAAGAAAAGGGCAAGCTGAGTTTAACATGAGCAATGCTTTCTAAAATCACCAGATGACAGACAGTCTTTAATGTTGGTATAGAGCAGTAAAATGGATTCTTCAGCAACACTAAGGATCATGTTCACAATATGTTGCATTCAGTTCTGGTTGGTGTTTTGATGTACTATCACAGTCAACTGGCTACACAGTGACCAGTTCACATAAGTAAGTGTACCACTGCCAGAGGTGTTGGCATTTAGCACTATTCAGAAATTAGGTGTAACATATGGAATGTTATGTGTGTAAGAAGTATTCTCATACCAAAATATCCACAGGACATCTGAAGATGAGAATTTGTAATACAGATATCATTAATCTAATGTAATATGAATATTTTAAATAGAAGACAGCTGAGTGGAAATTTACACAGCACATGAATGAAAAAATGCAGATGAAAGCCCATCAGATCAATTTGCAATGATATTCTACAAAATTTGCCACACTATTTTTCAATATATCACAACATATAAACACTTAAAATAAAAGAAAGACAGTCACATGATAATCACTCACCCATAGCAGACTGATGTATGAGGCTCTTCTTCTAGAAGAAAGTGCACCCATACACACAAAAAGTGCAAATGTGTGTACTTCGTCCTAGAAGAAGAGCCATAGCTCGAAAGAGTGAACACTGTTTCCTGTTATGTGTGTCCATGCGCCACACATCAATCTGCCATAAGTAGCTGGTTGCTTTTCCCTTATTCTACGTTTTTTTCCATCGAGGAATTTCCTTTATTGCTTCACTACATATAACTCTTTTACAAATATAAAGTCATTGAATTAATTTATGTACATACATAATATTTTGAGTAGTAGTGTAATACTGAGAAGAACTCTGGGAACTTACCAGTTTTAACGTTCTTAATTACATCACCAACTCCACCAATGTGGTCATGATGCCAATGTGTAATTATAATGTGTTCAAGATGTGCATTCTCATCGTTTAATACTGACTTCAAATTTTCAATATACTCTGGAATATTAGGATCTCCAGTGTCTAACAAAATGCGCCTGAAATAGAATTGTATATTGAGAAATATCACATTTCAAGAAAATAAAAAAATAAAACAAAAAAATATTGTTTATGAAACAGCTTTTATTAACAGAATCACCTGTAAGAACTACTGGTATCTATTGTAAAATTCAAAAATCTTTTCAAGACCAAGATTCTAACCCAGGTCTTTTGCTCATCTCAACAAGTCACCTGAACCAATCAGGCCAACCAAGCTCTCCTCCAGGAGTGACTTAGCTCCCTTCTTTTACTTCTGAACATTACACCCAATTAGTCCTCCAATAGGTATGTGAGAACAGTTGCATTTTTGGAATGGTTCTGGTTGGGGGCCCAGGGATGTTAATATAAATACAAGCAGTGAAATCAATTACACTTAAAATAATTTTGTGATTGATATTTCAGAAACTCAAGTGGTAGGGATCAGCCATAAACTTGTCATTGTTCTTTCTTTTTTGAGCACCACATCCTCACTGTGTTGCTTGTTTTGAAGATACAGGATGTCCAGTTAAGAAGTCCTTGATTTCAAAATTGAATATCTCGAAAACTAAGACTGTTAGATGAGTGTAACAAAAGATATGTTTATTGTGAAAGCTGTAGAAATTTTATATAAAAGTTGTACAGAAGTTTCAAAATAGTTCTAAAAGCTGCTAACAGGTGGTACTGCATGCTGTGCATATCATATGATATCAGCATCCATAATTTAAATTGTCCTCCGCAAGTAGTCTTTGCAACCATATCACAATCTTTCTGAAATGTACACCACTCAAACTAACAGTGAAATTTGCCATTACACCCTGTAGCATCTCAACAGAAACAGGTTCACATGCCAACTGCCGACTCAAGCTTCATTAAACATGGTGGGATGGTTCTGTGAAAAATTTAACTTCAGTCCCCCAGTAAATTTTCAAATTCTTGATGCTCACTTCGTCATGGGAAACTTCAAGAGCCACAGTAGTGTTTGGGGTTGTTATGAAGTAGTAGTTGTTGTTGCTGTTGATGATGATGATGATGATGATGATGATGATGATGTACATGGAGAGAGGAGGTACTGAGGTGGGCCAACTGCAGATGATAAACTCTCTTACATGAATGCAAGTTACCACCTTCATTTAACAGTGGTTGCTGGGAAAGGGGACATACCCCTGACCTGCTTTTCATCAGTGACACCATTCCTCAACACTATGTGAAGAGTGTATATCACCTACACCTGGCATCCAATGGAAGCCAATTTGCTGTCAAGTGTTTCTAGCTGACAAACCACAGGTGATCCCATTCCATAGGTGGTTCATCTTTAAGAAGGCCAATAGGAGGAGTTTTGTGGAAATTCTGGATGAGGCAACACTAAGCATCAAACCTGTACCAGATTCCTATGATTGTTTTGTAGATGCTGTGAAGAGGTACTCTCATGCTCCAATCCCGAGAAGCTACCGTACAACATACATTCTGGGTGTGAACAAAGAATTAACATCAAAACTGCAAGAATACCTTAGACTGTTTGATGAAGAGAAGTTCAGTACAGATACAGTAAAATCAGGACAGATACTATCCCAGGAAATGGTGAAAGACAAATAAAATTGATGGACTAGAACAGTATAGAATATTGACATGTGTAAGAGTAGCAGAAAAGCTTTGCAACTGCTCAAACGACTCAGTAATGACCTTACTATACCCAAAGTAAGATCCAAAGCTACCCCAAATGAAGATGACCACCAGGTGCTGATGAATGCATAAACTGAAGGAAGAAATAAAAAGTAGGCATAACCCAGCAACATTCAGAAACAAATGTGCTGTCTGCTAAGCTTACTTTGGAAGAACTGAAAGTTGCTATTAAAAAGTGTACATCTGGTAAGGTGCCAGGACTTGATGATTTATTGATAGAGCAGATGAAGCATTTTGGGCCTGTGATTATGGGATGGCTACTGCAAGTCTATAATAACTGTCTAACATGACAGTAGAGTCCTAAAATCTGGAGAAAGACAAGGATCATTGCCATACTGAAACCTGATAAGCCAGCTTGTGATGGCAAGAACTTTTGCCCTATATATCTCTTTTGTGTCACCTTTATAAAAGCCTTGAAAGAATGTTCCTTATTCATCTCAGCCCTGTCACCAAGACACAACTGATACCACAGCATAATGGATGTAGACCAAATAAAAATTGTACAACACAAATCCTCAATTTGACACAGAATAATTAGGGCGGTTTTGAGTGTGATTTGGTTACAGGAGCAGTACTCAGGGATCTCTCCACAGCTTATGGTACTATGCAGCAGAATATCATGTTCACAAAGTATATCAATTAATGATAGATTACAACTTTACCAGCTTCAAAGAGAAACTCCTTCAGAACCATAGATTTTATGTCAAACTAGATGGCAAGAAAGGTAGATGGAGAATACAAAAAAACGGTCTGCCCCAAAGTAGTGTCCTAGCACCGGCCTTGCTCAGCATCTATCATAACGATCAGCCACAACCTCATAATACAAGAAGCTTCATTTATGCGAACGCTCCAGCACTAATATCTCAAGCCAAAGATTTTGAAACAGTAGAGAGACATCTAACAAAATAACTTCACACTCTTGTGGTTTATTACCAAAATAACCGTCTGAAACTGAGTCTGGTTAAAACTCAAGTATCCGCTTTACATCTATGAAACAAAGAAGCCAACAGAAAATTTAAAATTGTATGGGATGGTATGGAGCTGGAGCACTGTCATAACCCAAACTATCTGGGTGTCATACTGGACCACACTCTGAATTCAGTAAGCATTGCCTAAACACAAAACAAAAACTATCTACCTACAATAACACCATCAGAAAGCTCACAAGTAGTGGATGGAGTGTCCAACCAACAGTACGCAGAACATTGGCACTTGCATTATGTTACTCTGCCACTGAATACACCTGCTTTGTTTGGTACAGTTCTTTTCATGCCAGGCATGTGGATGTTGCCCTCAACGAGACATGAAGAATAACATCAGGATGCTAATGGGCTATGCCTACCTATAAACTCTACAGCTTGGTCAGGATAGCACCAACAGATATAAGACGGGAAGTTGCCACAAACACTGGAGAGATGCAAAGTGGAACTAAAGGCTGCTCACCCACTGTGTGCACACCAGCCTCCCCAAAGTAGGCTGAAATATGGGAAGAGCTTTCTAAAAGCTTCTGTCAGTGACAGTGCATCACTGTTAATGGCATGACAAACCTGTGGACAACTAGAAATGTGCAGATATTGCATTACAGATCCCACCTTTGAAGCCCCCCCCCTCCCTCCCCCCCCCCCCCCCCCCCCCACTCCAGCAGACAAAAATCTGCAATAGAAAATGTGGAAATACCACAACAGACTAAGAAGTGGTGTGGGTAGAACAACCGATAATATGGCCAAATGGAACTACCTTGGAGACCCGTCAACTTTATGCAGATGTGGAACTGAACAAACCACCAAGCACTTGTACAACTGTCCCCAGTGCCCAGTTCATGCTGGAGGACCCACTGTGGGCCAGGAAGAATGCCACTGAGGTTGCTAATTTTTGGTCTGATTACATTTAGCTTTTGTAATCTGTTCATAAGTAACTATTATATCACTAATTGACTAATTGCCTCACACTGTATCTATATTTTCTTTTTATGTATTAATATTGTATATTTAGTCTGTTTTTGTCTACTTTGTATACATACTTCTGACACGAATAAATAAATGTACACGTGCAAAAGGAAAGGTAAAGTACTTTGAAATCTTGAGTTAGGATGTACACAGAGTGTAGCAAATGAGTTATAAGTAAGGAAGAACTAACAACTAAGATTAAAATTCCAGATGACACCCAATTGACTGTCAGAAGTTGACACATCAAGAATGATAGCTGAACAAAAAAGGTATCACAGGTTACACATAGAAATAAAATATACAAAAGAATGAATTTAAAAAAAATAACAGGAGAATAAATGTAGGGTCATGTATAAAAGGACGGAAGTGGGAGAAGGAAAAAAAAGTCAATGAAAACAAAATATTGATGAGTACTATACACTAACAAACATACAGTGTATATTAATAAAGAATGTGGAGAAACTATCATAATTTATGATGACTTAGTTGACAAAGAGAAGGTCATTGGGGTTTGTTGCCCATCAGCAACAAAGAAGTGGAGAGGAGACTTAATCTCAGATATGGCAAAAATGGGTGATGAAATATGTTCTGTCCTTTCAAAAGAATCATACCAGCATTCATCTTAATCAATTTTGGTACACCACACAAAAACATAAATCAGGATGCCGGTTGGAGACCTGCATCCCATTCCATGACTCAAGTACTTTAGTATTTATCTATTACTTCAGGCTTATTAACTCTGTAGCTAACACTATGAGCTATCTACAACTGGGAAAGTTAAATCCTGTTTAATCTAAACATTAGGGTTACCTGAAATTTACATTCTCAAGTCCAAATATTCTGATAAGTACTAGAAGAAGTGGCTAATAAGGTTCTCCCTTTGTTTTTGAAGAGAGCCCTTAATTACATGTAGATAAACATTAAGAAGACCAAGTTGGGTAGATCCCAATACTTAATTCAGAAATTCACGCCATGCAGCTGTTAGTGCTCATCAGTTAGCAGTCTTCATATCTGACTTCGTGGGCAACAAATATAAATGGACTGCTTAAAAACTTGGAATGCAAATAAAATGGTAAATCAATATCTGAAACTATCTAGACTTGAATGAATTGCACGTAACACACCAACTGACTACTGAAAGTAATGACCTGATGGCTTTGCTGGATTTGTCTGGACCAATGAAAGCAGTTAAGATTGCTTTGGAGCAAATAGTGAAGAAATACACATTGAATGGAGCTCACAGTGGACTACGCATTTCAGCTAAAGAATAAATATTAAAAAATATTCCTTAAGCTCTTCGTGAAACGTTGCTGCTGTTAGTTAAAAGGATTTACTAATATGTCGAAAGTGAACATGCTCTTTATGATAGACAGAAATAAGGTATCATTACACAACTGGACTGCACATTTTAAGGGTTGAATTGACTGGATTTGTGGGTAGTTTTGCTATGACAAGTGAAAGAAGCATTTAAGTATCTACAAAGACTAAATGTCATATGTCTTCATTTCCCATAAAGAGAATTAAAGTACTGATTGAAAAAGTAAATTTGATGTGACAGATTTCACAAAGAGACTGTCTTGTTGTTATCAGATTAAAGAGGTAAAGGTTCAAGGGACAGGGACAAAATGCAAATAATAATAGGAAAATGTCACGAGCCAAGGAAAATCCATAATCAGTCATCCTTAGAAGTTACTCGTTGCATAGAGTCACAGACAGATGCAAAACAAAAAGCATGCTAAACAATTAAGCTTTCAGAAAAAAAAAGTCCTTCCGAGAAAGAAAACACATATATTTACACCAGCACAACTCACACACACACACACACACACACACACACACACACACATATGCACGACCACTTTCTCTGGGTGCTAACACTTGGATACAATGGCTTTTCAGTTGTCATCATTGTTTTGTTGTTCCATCCTAGACTTTCCATGTTTGATTCTTAAAAATTAAAACTATATTCTGATCTGAGGCTGGGCCCAACAGAAGCCTGTTAGGGAAGTGGGAAAAGAGGAGAAGGTGATAGGCGATTAGCAAGGTGAGAGAGTTGTAAGACCCTCAACTTGCATTTTGGAGGGCATTAAGTTCATATATGGAAATCCAAATTGAAGTTGTCTGCTTAAGGCTTGCCAGTAGGTTCATTTGGAAAAAAAAAATGGTCAAATTCCTTCCCCCTTCTGATCTTGTGCTCAATATGTGAAGATCTCATTGCTAACAAGACATTAAGCCCTTACTTTCTTTTTCATGCAGAATGTGTCAACCAAGCTATGCATATATCTCAAAGCTTCGCTGCATCACAATGAATCTCCAAACTCGCAGCAGGTCTCCTGCTAATATTGCAGGTCTAGAGGATTAGATATGAGTTCCGGCCCTAGAGAGAAATTTAATTTATCAGGATCATTTGATCCAGTACACAATCTGCTACATAGTAAGAGAAATCATCAGAATGATCAATAGAAATCATTCTTGAAGCAGATTTTAGTTTGTATGTATCCATTTCAGTTCATTCTCAACATTTCATCAACACTAAAATTCTTAAGAGTTCAGTAAGAAAAAACCAACACTGGTTGTGGTATTTTTGAAGAAATTACCTTTTAATCAAGGTCATTTATGGCAAACAGAACACTTATCAGGATAACTAAATGCATTCCTCACAAATATGAATTATAACATCTTATCTATATGCCACTTCCCTTGGTAAAGAAAAGTTTTTAGTTCTGTATTTCCTTATAATTTTAGCATCAGATAGTGATTCAGATTTCCCTTCCAGCCTGAGTATCGATATGAAGGAAAGGTCAGAGATACATGGGCTTTGTGCCGTGCCATCAGCTTGCTTCCAAGGAGGGTGCCCCCACAGCCACAAGACATGTCACATGGGCCCACGCATAGACAAAAGAGTGCCTGTAAGTAACACAGCCTGACACTCGTCAGTTAGTTATTGCAATTTTATGATGACTTCAATACATGCCATTAACAGTAGAGTTATTAAGCTTGGCAGACTTTCGTTTCTGATTCAGATTGCTCCATGGACTGTCTATGCACACTTACAACGAGCTTGGCTATGTCTGGACTTTATTTCTGGCTAACTGTTCACTTTGTGAACTCTGCTGTCATCAACCACAGGAACTGCCTGTTTGTTCCACCAGTCTCTGTGTCGCCACCAGTGTGAGTGATCATAAACTACATTCTACCTACTCAGATTAGGACAGAAAAGTGGTGGTGAGATCTTTCTCACTGGGCAGCTACAATGGCTGCAGCAAGAGCAAGAAAAGCAGTGATAGTTGCAACAGTAACAAGCACAGCAGTGGGAATTTCAAAAGCAACAGCAGAAATTGCTGTTACAACGGCGGAAAAAGCAGTAACAGCCTGCAGTTGCAGTATCATTGCCTCCCCATCTGCCATTCACTTACTTCCACGAGGCAAATGAGAGTTGCGAGATCTATTTACACCGTTTTGTTCTTCACATAAGGCAAGTCAAATAACTGACCCAGAATATCAGAATGCACTCTTATTGTCTTCTAGTAATAAATTGTACGAAGTGGTGCAAAAACTATGCTCACTCTCAGATCCCAATAGTTTGAGCTTTCTGATGTTTGTGGTTTACTGATGGACTATTATGGTCATCAAACTCACAGAGTTCCAACTAGGCTCACATTTAATCAATGTGTTAACCAATGTATGCAAACATATGAGTCATGGGCTGCTGACGCAATACTTAGGGTAATTTCTCTTGTAAATTGTGTGATGCATCATATGCGGAGTAAATTGTGTGATGCATCATATGCGGACTCCGTAATCTGTGATGTTGTTATACGTCTTGCTCCTGATCGAGAAGGTAGTGTGAAGGCTTTAGAGTCATCTGATCCAACCCTGAGCAAGGTGCTACAAATTGCCAAAGCTCAAGAACCAACAGCACAAACTATGTTTCACTGTGGTTCCAGTGTTGACTATCTTAGTAGTAGTAGTAGTAGTAGTAGTTGCCATTGTGATCTGTGATCAACTGACAACATTCAATCAATGCATCATTTAATTTACTGAGCACCTATTCTTCAAGTAGTCAGCCAAAGAGAGATTCAGTAGTTAGTGCAGAAGTTAGTAGTTCACCATCATCATCATTGGTAGATGCCCACAAACAGATGTGCTTTGTTCGTTGTTGGCATGTCCCAAAGCAAGAGGATGCTCATACAGTAGTTTCCTTCCCATTGTTGCCAAAGAGTCCCAGAAATGTTAGTGTCCAGATTGAGGCCTAAGGCATCAATGTGTCATTGCCTGTGACATCACCTGTTTTGTGTGCTGCAAACAGGGGTATCTAGCAAGCCTCAGCTGCCAGGAGACGATGATAGCAGCATCAGGAAGGACACAAAATTTCATGCTACAGGTGGAAATTAATGGACAGCAAGATTCCAATTGGGCACAGGTGCAGCCAGTCTCCAATTATCTGATTAATGTGGACAAGTGTCAGTGCATCAACTCCCCTTTGCTGTGGCACTCTCAGTGCAGACTGGTGACATACAATGGACAGTCAATGGCATTGCAGGGTCAGATCTTAGTCCAGGCTAAGTATAAGAACATAGCTAAGCAACTAATCCAGCTAGTAGTAAGTTGTTGGGATGATAACTAACACTTTTGGCCTAGAAACTTTTGCACTTTTTGGCTTCCAAATACGGACCAAGCGAAACTCGTTTCAATCATGATATCATTCACAGAAGTTGGTATGTGCACAATATAAGCTACTGTGCACAATATAAGCTACTGTTTGAAACTACATTAGGTTGTGCAACAGGGTTCTGAGACCATATATGCTTAAAACAATCAGCAGTGTCTAAGTTGCGTAGAGCCTTTCACCATTACTGATCAAGTTAAAGCATAACTAAATAGATTGAGAAGTATTGGAGCAATCTCCACAGTATTGTCTATCCAGTGAGCAATACCCATGGTAATAGTTAAGAAGCCAAATGTATTTCTTAGAATTTGTGGCGATTTTTAATTCTACCATTAATGCTCAAGCAAATTTTGATCTGTATACAATCCAAAGACTGCAAGAATTGTTGACAAAATTGTCTGGAGGCTATTATTTTTCAAAGATAGATCTTCTGATGCCAATTTTCAATTGCTTGGGGATGATCACACAAAACAGTTCTAGTGCTTAATACACAGTTCAGGGTGCATCATTACAACAGATAGCCATTTGGCATCATAAGAACTCCTGTAAAATTTTAGAGATATCTCAAACAACTAATTCCAGATATCCCCAATTGTGTTAATTATTTAAATGACTTGATAATTACAAGGGCCACATGGGAGCATCATGTGCACAATCTACATATGCTGTTTGAGTGGGCCAAAGGCCATGGTCTGCATTTTCACCTCAACAAATGTTGTTTCTTTGAGCCGAGTGTCAATGATATAGGACATACATTAAGTAAAGAAGGGCTCACACCTGTGCAGGGTCATATGGGCACAATCAGTTAACTTACAAGGTCCCAAAAAACTCAAAAGAACTACAGTCGTTCCTGAGCAGGGAAAAAAAGAAAGAGGAAGAAGGAAGATTAGTGTTTAATGTCCCATCAACAAAGAGGTCATTAGAGATTGAACACATGCTCAGATTACTGAAAGATGAGGAAGGAAATCAGCTGTACTCTTCCCAACATTTGCCTACAGCAATTTCAAAAAATCACAGAAAACCTAAATCTGGTGTTTGGCCAAAGATTTGAACCATCGTCCTCCCAAATGCAGGTTCAGTGTCATAACCAGTGCGTCACCTTGCCCCATTGGCAGAGTTAATTACTATCTGAAGTTCATCCCCAACATTGCCCAGATTTTCCCACTCACTTAACCAACTCCATGAAAAAAGGTGTTACATTTGTGTGGTCAGAGGCATGCCAGAAAGCTTTCTTTGCAACTTAAAAAGTTCCTTAAGTTGGATCCTTGTTTAGCAACATTCAACCCAGGCAAAGACCTTCTACTTTCCACTGGTCCATCAGATTGTGGCATTGGTGCAGTGCTGTCCCACAAATAAGCCAGTGGCACATACCAGCCCATTACATCTGCATCTAATACATTAAATGGGGCACAGCAAAATTATTTACAAATCGAGAAAGAGGCAGTGACTACGAAATAAGGTGTCAAGAAGTTTCACATATATCTCATGGTACTAAGTTTCACCTGACCACTGATCACAAGCCCCTCATTTCAGTATTCAGTCCCCACTCTAAATCTCCTGATAAAATGGCACAGCAGCTGTGACAGTGGGCATTGTTCAACCATAACCAGGAGATCCATTATCAGCTCACCACACAGCAATCAAATACAGATGCATTTTTCCACTTACTGTCTGCCTCAGGTGCAGAGTTTGATATGCATGAAGCACTACTTTTTGTTGTAGACAACAATCAGTGACACACATTTGATGAATTCCCAATTACAGTGCACAAAATGGTGACAGACACAGGCCATGATCTGCTACTCTGCAGGGTGTTGTCTGCTGTATAATGGCATTATCCTGAGACTCACACACCAATCAGTGACACACACACTACAAATTCTGAATTACGGTGCACAATGTGGTAGCAGAAACAGCTCATGATCTGCTACTATACAGAGATCTGCTGTATGGCAGTGTTGGCCTGAGCATCTACCTAAGGGCACTGACCCAGCATGGTGCACATATAATTCATTACACTACCAACTGCTTACAGCAACTGATGGTGTCCTACTGCTGGCCACAGATAAATCTGAATGTTGACAGGTAGTTCCACCCATGCCGCCCCCCCCTCAACGTTTACTGAAGTTTCTCCACATTATAACTGAGCATTGGGAAATGTGCAAAATGAAGGCAACAGCAAGTGTCATACATACTGGCCTGGTGTTGATGCCTCCATAGAACATATGGTCTGGAACTGCAAGGCCTGGACCAAAATCAGTCACCACCAACCCATGCTTTCAACCCTTGGCCCTGTCCTGACCACCACTGACAAAGAGTATATACTGATTTCAGCAGACCACTCCAAGAAGCAATGTGGTTGCTAGTTGTCAACACCCACTCTAACTTTCCATACATGGCATTGGTGGTTAACACCACCACCACCACCACAGCTACCATCCGTGTCCTCTCCACCACTTTTGCAATACAGGAAGCAACTTCCACCTTTGTTTAAAAAAAGTAATTTAAATTTTGATATTATAATTACTTTATATTTATAAAAGCTTTTTTGGTGAATTTAATATGTTCAGCCTTGTTGGAAACAGAAAGAAGGGATAGCAGTAACTTCCCCAGTACAGAAGTAATCATACCAAAAAGTTCAGATTGATAGCATTAGCCATTGATTATTTAACTAAAACCGAAACTATGGCAGCTAATAAGAAATGACTGTTGCCTAGCTTGAAAGCGGCAAATTTGTTAAAAGCTCTGCCTCCTGCCCCACTCTAGCAAAGTTTGAACACAGTTGTTCCTTACAAACTCTCCCTCCACTGAGGTACAGTGGGTGCCAACTTAAAATCTTTTCCAACAGCCCCTCCTGTGCCTAGCGCGGTTGATGCAGACTCTGTCACCTTACTCATGAGAAAGTTGGTAACATTTAAATTTGAGAGGTCTCTTTTTTTCCTCAAACTGAGCTGATTAAACTCCAGGCACACCTTGCCTCACCCTCACTATCTGCTTTTTTCTTGTGCAGTTCAGATTGTGGTAGATACAAGTTGTCCTGTATAGGACAAGGGAGATGAACCATTAGGCTAATAGACATAACGTAGGGTCTCAATTTTCGTCTGTTTTACACAGATATGATTAGCAAATGTTGGCAAGCTGAGGAAATCAAGTATTCCTCAGTACATTAAGACATGGGGTGACAAATATTAAATTTCACCACCCATGCTGCGAGGTTATTTGTAATCCACAGCTGCCAAGATGCTGTGATGGCAGGTGCCATTTCTGTATCTCTATGACTCAAAGCCAAGCCAGGTAAGAACATACATCAGTGTTCAGTTCTCCACAGTCCCCATCCTCCCAAAGCCATCTTGCTCTTTCCAACACTTTCTTTATCCTTTGGCCTTGATAATTCATCTTACAGTGCATTAGCCCTTCAAGTTAGTAGCAGGCTAGAATCAGAAACCATGATTATTGTGCTTATTACATTACCCAAGAGAGGGACAGACCGTATTCTGAAAAGTTAATTAATGTTTCTGTACCAGATAAGCACGAACCATTAAATGGCAACACCTGTTCTGTGCAGTGGGCAATGCTGTTATTTGTCAGTGATTTACTCTCTATATAATGCTCATCAGTTTTGAACGCCACGTCTGTGATTTTTTTCCATATGTGTCTGTCTTCTTACTATGTTTGATGAACCTGCTATCCTTGTGCTCCCTTATTTTATACTGAGTAATCAACCCACAGTCATACAGTTGAATGAGAACCCCTGCCGTGCAAGTAGATGTTACCAATTGTCAAATGCCAGGGGTTTTAGTACATAGCCATTACTGCCAGCTTACCAAGTACATAGGGAATCAAAGTGTCAGTCATTCAAACCCAACAGCAGTTCAACACCCTTAATTCAAGGCACCATAGTTTCAGGAATTTTGCATATTCAGCTGGATTGAGCACCTAACCAATGCCCCTTTACAACCAGCACCCATTTTAGAAGCTGAGTGGATGGTTAGAATCTTCCAAAATCAGAAGTGCAAGATATTGACAGCCAACACTGGAGAATCTCTTAACGGCTTCCTGGTAAGCTGGTGATCTATAAATGTATGTGTTCTGGCTGGAATGTTAAATGGGTGCAGATCCCACACCCTCTTTGACTTTCTGTGCCCTAATCGGCATGCCCGCTACCCACACACAGCAGTATTATCACTTGGGCTCCCATCTATAGCCTCACACTTCCAGACTGAATCTCAGGTGCATCAGTGTCAGCAACAGGGGGCAGCAAATGTCTGATGTTGCAGCCAGTCTGGAGTATGTACTCAGGTACTGAAATCTGCTCTTGCCACAATGGGACATAGCTCTCTCCCCTTACCCTCAGCAACCAAAAGGGCCTGACTTGCGCAGCTACGTTTGGGACAAGCCCGCCCATCAGCATGCCACCCATTACAACAACCTCCACCCTTGTTTAGGGCATTAATGGGGTGTCAATAGTGACCATCAGGGGGAGCTAATAGAGGTGGAACTACATAAATCCATAAGCAACGTCTGGGTCCCACCAAAATCACTGACTGCCCTCACCAAACAATTGATGGAGGTTGATCATTCTCGGACTGAGGTGCCCATGAAGACAGAACTGTTGCCCCATCTCAACCATGGCCAACACCCACTCCCCTACAGGCAGGACCACGCAGTGCACCAGAAACCATCGATCGGCTGGAAAATACTGCAGTCAGTGCTGACATACGACCCAGTTTATCACAGTGTTGAATTACCACAGGAGACTTTGGTGGGGATTCCAGCATCTCTCTCTCCCCCCGACACTGTCAGCATGGGCTAGGCCATTTCCATCCCTACATGCCAATTGCAGGGAGGAAGGGTTTGGTGTCTGACAGTGATACAGATTTCCTGGCCAGCCCAACTGTCAACATGGAGGAAAGGTCAGGGATACCCTGGCTTCATATCCCAACTGCAGGGGGCCATCGCAGCTGCAAGCATGTCACACAGGCCCAACCACTGACATGAGAGTGCCTGTAAATAATGCACCCTGTCACTTGTCATTTAATTCCAGCTATTCTGTGAAGCCTTTGATACGAGCCAATAACAGCAGAGTTATTGACCTAGGCTTGGTTATGTTTTCTATTCAGACTGCTCCATGGACTGTTTGTGCATGCTTATAACAGCTTTCACTTCATTCTGGACTTTGTTTCTGGCTAGGTGTTCACTTTGTGAACTCTGCTGCCAGCAGCCACGGGAACCAGTTGTTTCACAACTTCTTCCACAACTGGTGAGTGTTCATGGACTGTGTTCTACCTACACAGAATAGGATACAATAATAATAGTCTCACTATTGAAGATTAAATTTATTTATTTAGCCTTTTGGTGAAAAAAATATTCATGTTTACATGAATTTACACTTACTTACTGGTTGGTACTACAGTCCTTGTAGAACATTGGCCTCCTTTGTCACCAGCCTCCATTCATCTCTGTCCATTACTTTCCTTCTCCAATTCCTGTTTACCATTGCTATAACCCTCCACCCAGTCTTCTGATCCACACTTTACTAAAGGTCTTAATATAGTCCAATATATATATATATATTTTTTGTGTGTGACCATCCAGATTTAGGTTTTCCTTGATTTCCCTAAATCACTCCAGGCAAATGATGGGATGATTCCTTAGAAAGTGCACAGCCAATTTTCTTCCCCTTCTTTGAAACAGTCCAAGCTTATGGTTCGCCTCTAATGACCTTGATCTCAATGGGACACTAAATCCTAATCTTCCCTTGTGCCAGGATCTCCCACCATCATATTCTTTGTTTTGTCCTTATTCACTTCCAGTCCGAACTTCTACACTTCTCCTAATACTGCATATTCATCCTTAAAAGCTCAAAATTCCTTGCAATGAATTCTACATGGACAGCATATGCCACCACTTGGATCTGCCAGTTAAATATTGCTTCCCCTGGGTTTATTGCATTCGCTGAAATACCTTCTCTACTACTAAATTAAAAAATAGCACAGAGATCATGTCTCCTCACTGTAGCCCCCTCCCTACTTGGAACTCTCCTGACTACCCTTGTCAATTGCATACTGTTGCTTTCACTGTCATTTCTGTCAACCCCACTAATTTTAGTGGGATTCTAAAATCTTTCATACTTTGGAGAACCTTATTCCTGACTAGACTCATGATTTTTGTTTAAAATCAATGTACTACTGGTGAAGTTGCTTTCACATTCCTAAAATTTCTCTAGCATTTGCCCACTGTGGATCTATTTCTCCTAAATCCAGCCTAATAATCTCCCAGTACCCTTTCCTCCCAGCATTCTAGTTGAGAGACTAAAATCTTACCAAACACCTTATATTTTGTCTCCTAGAGAGTAATTCTGTGATAACTGCTGCATTCTGACTTATCGCATTTCTCATGTGGTGGGCAGAGTATTCCTCGCTCCAATCCTTAGGCATTTCTTCCTCTTCCGTATTTCCTTTATAAAGTCATCTCCATCGCCTTTCTATCAAACTTTAATAATTAGTCCTCTGTGCCATCTTATCCTTCTGCTTTATCCTCCTTTATGTTTGTGACTGTATTCTTCGTTTCTCCTTAGTCTGTTGATTCAACTTCCTGCTCCTCCACTTCTAATTCTAATTCCAAATCTGGTTGCTCCTCTTCCTCATTCACAGCTTCCTCTCTGTTACCTCCCACATTTCCATCAAGAAACTCAGTAAAATACTCTTTCCATCTTCCCAAAGCTTTGCTTTTGTCTCCAGTTAGGTTCCCATATTTATCTTTATAGAAGACTGCTCTTGGTTGGAATACTTTCTTCACTTCTCTAGATATTTCGCAGAACATTCGTATCTCATTATTGTTCCTTATTTCATCCGACTGCTCTATCTTCCTCCTTTCATACTTCCTTTTCTTCACCCTGCTTAACTTATCCACTCTGTTCCTCTTCTCTCTATACTCTTCCAAACTTTTGCAGCATTATTTGCCTTGCTTCATTTCTCTCATGGATTACCAGTGACAACTCCTCATTGGACTATTTAACTGTTTTTTGTATTCTAACCACCCCAGTACTTCCCCTGCAAGCTTCACAAATGGCTGTTTTCAACATCTTCCATTTAGTTTCCACATCCTCTTCCTCCTCAAGTCCTTTCTCATCTCAAAAATCTCTTCTTAATTTCTTATTGTATTCTTCCTGCTTCCCTTTAATTTAGAGACTTTCTATATTGTGTTTTGCTTCTTTCCTGCTCGTCTGTTTCTTGCCAGATCTATCTTCTGTCTATATCTGATCTGCACTAAGTAATGATATATCTCTCTCTCAACCCCTCTATAGCTCTAAATTCCATAATATCTAATGTATGCCATTTATTCATAATTATATACTTTATTTGGCTTCTTGCACCTGCATCTGGTGATGCCCAAGTGCGTTTCTTAATATCATTCCTTGGATGCCATGTATCCTTTATTATCATCAACTCTTTCCTCTGGCAAAGTCTGTTGGTCTTAAAAGTCCATTATCATTACTTACTTAATGCATGCTTTCTCTTCTTATATGTTTCTATACACTTCTTCTTATGTTATTTTTGCATTCAGATCCCAAGGATTGTTTTACATGATGCCTTTGAAGTTTGCTGATTTCCTCAACTTCATCTACATCCAAAATAGGGGCACAGGCACACACCATTATAACCTTAACAAATTTTGCTCTAAATTTCAAAGAAAACAACCTATCACTGACTGCTGTGAAACTAATTACATTTAACTTCATTGTCCTACATATACGAAAGCTCGTACTATGACGGCCTGTATCCCCTCCATTGTACATCAATATACTAGTATGTTTCCCCAACGCTATCATTCTCTGTCCTTTCCAATGTATTTCTTGTAATACCGCTATTTTCAATCAATACTTATCCATTTCTTCTCTAATTTTTGCCATCTGCCACGTTTTAATGTTCCAGGTGGCTATCATAATAATCATTTTCCTTCTTGTTACATTGTTTCCTCACCTGGCTGTCATCCTGTAATTCATATTCTTTCTAGGCTGATGTGTGGTATCTGCAATAATTCCATTTTGGAGGCAGGGTTGTTAGTCCCACACCCAACCTCTAACCTGGAGAACCAAGATTTTCCCTTAGGGTTTACTCCCATAGGAAGATTGGCTTCCCTATGCTTATGGATCCCCCACCCCTTCCCATATGAGACACAATTCATCTGGGTTCCCTGTCGAGGGAAGCACAGCCCTCGACTCTATTGGAGTACACAAACTCCTCCACTCAGCTCTGAAGGCACCTTTGATAAGGCTGTCTCACATGGGAGGGCATCTACTTACACTACAAAATCACAAACTTTTTTCAGAAGTTAAGTAGGAACAGTGGTACTGTAGACACTCTCGAAAAGATCTTTCAAGTGCATTGTCATTACCTATATTTTGTGGCAGTTTGTTGCACAATTTTATTCCTATATGTAATGTATGAGTACCTTTCTGACAAAATTTGTATTAGCTGAGAAATGTTCCAAGTTTTCTTTTAATCTTGAATTGTGGCTGTGTATGTAAACATTTTTTTCTCATACTGTCTGCTGTAACTACTAAATTTGTGTGTGCACCGCTTCATAGTTTGCAAGTGAGTGGTTGTGTTTGCAGCATGCCGGCTGCACTTCCTGTTAGGACTAATGACTATATAAACTGGAACATAAGGCTCTGCCAGCAGCTTGTGTGTTGTCTGTTGTATGTACTTTGTCTCTCATGTGTTTATGCTTTTTCATGTAATGAAGTTAAAGTGTTCTTTGGTTAGAACACTATCATAATTCCGATTACATATTTTTTAAATATACCTTACAGTGTCCTTACAGTGTTTTAAACAATGATATAGCAGTGCACTCAGTAATAATCCTAGTTGCTAGCAGTGCACTCAGTAATAATCCTAATTGCTCTCTTTTAGATTCTGGAGGTCCCCTGAGCTGCTGAAGGGTTTCCCTAGAATATGAAGCCACATTTCTGTTATCTACAAAAATATGCATAGCAAGCATAAATTAGTGATCGCTCATTTGTGAAACTTTTTTAGGAGCCTTAAAATATAACTACTTGAGCTTGTTATTGACATAATCAACATATTATCCCCATTTTAAATCACTCTGTATCCTATTATCCAGAAACTTTGTTGCCACTTTACTTACAGTGAGTGGATTTATAATAGCGACATCTGGATTATGAAGAAATCTATTTTGTTACCTGTGGAAATTAATTGATACTGTTTTGCTGGTGTTTATAATGAGTTTATTTTTTTTTTATTGACCATTTACTAAGCTGACTGGTAAGAGAGTTTACAACATGTTGAATACTTTTGTTTGTGCCCCTTTTACTAATAATGTTACAGCAGCAGTAAACGTATTTGTTTTATGTGAATCAACATGCAAATTGACATCATCGGTGTAAGAAACAGAAGACCCTATACAGACCCTTGAGGGACGCCCTTGGTGAAAGAGAGTTCTTCTGATAAATATTCTGAAATTATTCATAATTTTACCTCTTTTTGCCTTATTCCTATGTTTTTCTTGCAGGTGCTTGGAAACTAATGAATCTATTTACTTCATAGGGCCACTGAGAGTACAACTTTCAAGCTTGTTTCGGAAAATATCATGGTTAAACATGCAGAGTGCTTTGCCTAAGTCCAAACACATACATCCTGTTAGCTGTTCTCCATCAATCTTCTCAAAGCATTGTAAGTGCACTCTTAGATATATGTCACAGTTGATTCCTCACTTGTGAAACTATGTTGAAAATTAATTGACATTCCATTTTTGTTTATGTTTTTCATTAACGTGTACAGTACTTTTTCCAATACTTTGGACAAACAGAAGGGCGATGTGATGGAATGATTGCTCATAGTTTCATCTTCCTTAGTCATTTTGTAAATAGGTTTTCATTCCTGATGTTTTTAACACTTCAGGAAAGATGCCTGATTGTTTTGAGCAGTTACATAGATGAGAACTACTTTAGCGCACGTAAAAATTCTTATGGCAAACATTTTATCACATTCACTAAGTGCACTCTGCAAATTATCACCTTCGACCATACCAAGTGTTCAAACCAAGCTTCTGGTTTCTGATAGTTTCACTTTTCTTATATATTTATAATGCTACTGAATTCCTGTTAATGGCAAATCTCCTGAGGTGATAGATTAGCTTAATTAGAGAACAACAGAGAAATGAATCAGCCAGTGTCATTCTTCGCACAAACATTTTGAAAGTTGTTGATTTATTGTGTGTGATTTTGGGGTGAGATAAAAATGTAAATCAGAGTAAATTTATATATAAAATTGCAAACTGTACCCTGATGCACCTCAATTCATACGCAATTTGCATGAAAATGCTATGAAATGAAGTGGCAAATTGTATAACCAGTCCTCAATGACTGCAGCTATGGCTAAAAACACTTACTTTGGTTAAGAAAGGGGTCCATTATCCAGGAAGACACATTTTCAATAACTTTCCAGCAGCCATAAAAGTTTTACTACTAAAACTTGTCAGAGCAAGAGGCTCCTAAAGGATTTATTACTCATCCACTGCCGAATTTCTTAGCAGAACCAACTGATGTGTATATGCAACTAATAATATCAAATAATGCAAGTATTAGTACAATGTGAATTATGTAAAAATTGAGTGCAGTAATGCGATCATTGTAATTAAGCATTGTAAAATTATTTTTCTATTTGTTGATGCTTGACTACAATACTGTAAGATTTTTATCACAGGCACTTCGTTGTATTACATTTTACTACCTTTTAAATGAAAAGATGTTCAATATTTTTTAACTTGTTCCACATACTCGAGGGCCATCTCACTTGGAATTTGTGCAAGGTATATTACCAATTTGTTTTTCTTTGTAAATACTTATTGTGTATTCTTGTTTCCCGGTATGTTCTACATCCAGGAGGGTCTCCTTACTGTGGACATATTGAAGCAAAAATTTAATCTACAAACTCTCTGTAAGCATGGATAAGAATGAAGGGCAAATGTACACTACTGATATTTTCAATTATCATTTATCACACTTTGGCATAGGGTGCATCCACAGAAGAATTAAGTAGTGCATCTGTGACTAAGCATCAGCAAACAAGTGACAATGTTATATGGTATGGCATTATAATCATGTTTGTGAAAAACTAAACAAAAGTGTCAAGTACCATCAAAGGCCACATAAAATGGGAAGAAGTGAAGCTACACAGTAAAAACTTCTTGTATCAGACAGTCATGGTCAGTTTTGTGTAGAAATCCTGAACTAGTTCTTACAACCAAAAGTCTTTGCTTCATCAGTGATTAAACCAAATGCCCAATGAAGGACATGATTCATAACATCAAGAAAAAAACAAATGGAATGACACAATTGCCCTAACGAACAGCTACATAATGAGGACTGTGTCACACTATAACCACTCTACTGTAGTGGACATAAATGTCTTCCTCAGATGAAGTGACTACACAAAAGGTGGGCTTCACTTAATTTTTAAAGGAAAAGAGAAACTTTGCAAATATTTACAGTATGCATTATTGGCATGCTCCAGTAGACCAGTATTAATAACAGTCAAGCCTAACCTACCCACTGCAGAAAAACATCTGACAAGAACTGATGAGTCTATAATAGCAACAGAACCAGAAGTAGACAAAGAATCATCAGCAGGTATATTGCAACCTAGGACAGTATGGAAAGCAGCAACAAAATCAAACAGGACTGCTTCTTCATTGACCTCTTCCTATGCAGAAGTTGTTTCTGCATAGAAAGCTGATGCTGAAGAGACACCACCAAGAGGAGCAATGGAAACACTATCACGAAAGAAACCAGAAAGGAGAGCAAAAGCGAGTTTTCTGCAAGTACTGTAGCAACATCATCAGCAGTAATGACTCCAACAGCTCCATCAATGACATCAACAACTCCAGCACCAGTAGAGGTGTCAGCAACAGCAGTGGTGCCAGCGACAATACTGTCAGCACCAACAACTCCAACAGCAAAGATATTAGCAACAGCAAAGGTATTAGAAACAGCAGCGGCACCAAGAATGCCACTCATAGTGTCAACTTAAGGCCAAGGTGGCCTGCAACAAAAGAACTGTTAAACATGACAACTTCATATAAGGTGCAGTCTCACAGCAATACTATAAATAAATTTAGACATTCAATTGCAACTAATGAAACAATACCAGAATTTTCTCATGGAAATGTACCGACTAGTGTAAACCATTACTCTGGCCCAAAAATCTATATTCATAATGTGCAGCGACTTACAAATAAGCTAAATGAGTTAGAACTTTTAACTAGCATCAACAGTGAACTATCAGATACCAAAATACTGTGTATTACTGAACACTTTATGAGGTCTCTCAAAATAGAATCAGTTGTGTTACTACAATTCAGACTAGTGCATCACTTTTCAAGGCAAAACTTCAGAGGTGAAGGAAGCTGCATGTATGTAAAAGACAGTGTTTGCAGCTACTCCATTGGGCATATGTAACTCCTACTCTATTGAAAAAGACACAGAACAGTCTGGTATTGAAATCAAAGGTATTGATGTTCATGTAATATCAGTTTATAGATCTCCCTCAGGCAGCTTGTGCTCCTTTTATAGAAGTTTCAGACCAGTATTAGAAAAAGTTATGAAAAGACAACCATAAAGGGTCGTAATCTATAGTGACTTTACCATTAAGGGAGCATCCCTAACTAGGGTAAGCTCTTGATCAAGTGGTCATTTAAGTAGTTCAAGCATACCTGAAAGCCACATACATTAGCAGTGTGTTGTCATCTCCGAGAGTGTGATGCGAAAGAGCAATACTGTGAACTTCTGATTGAGCCTGCCATGGGTGAGTGCCTATTTAAAATCTGCCAAGCTATGCTTGCCCTCATTTATCATGTTATTACTGTTTACATACATTTGCCTTACTGTGTTCAGTGTATGTTATGGTGATTTGCGTACATGCCACATTCTACTTGTACTAACATTCTTGGTTGTGTTGTGTGTCCAAGTTACAACACAAGTGACTATGAGTGTGGGATTGTTATCTGCAAGGTTTTCGGTCTGGTTGGTCCCCTGTTGCATCTACAATGTCTAACAGTGCTACTGATGAGTTTTTATGCCAGCTCGTTGATCAGCAGTGGGGTCTTACTGTGATGTTGCAGCATCTCAGACAACAGCAGAAGGCATTTGCCACAGTGCTATATAATCAAATCCAGAAATTGCAAACACTTGCCTCTGTTTTGGCCATTTCGAGTCTATCTCAATCTACGTTGCCTGCCACATTGCCCCTTGCACCTCCTGTTTTGCCTGTCACTACCCTGGTCGTTTATCCCCTGACGTTTCTGACTTACAATGAGGCTGTCAAAGAATGGGAAGCCTATGAAAAACAGTTGTGGCAGCATTTCCATGCATTTGGGTTGACTAATGTTACCTCATGCTGTGCTTTCTTTTTGTCTTGGTTATCACCTCATATGTATCAACTTCTTTGCCACATGACCCATTGCAGAATCTGTCTTCACTCTCTTTTGATAACATGTGCGACCTTCTTTCAAAATACTACTGTAATCAGACACATGTCGTTGCCGCTCAAGTTGAGTTCTATCAGAGTCGCAAAAAACCGGAACATTCCTATAAGACTTGGGCAGCTGAGCTTCATGGTTTACGCTACTGATGTACATAAGGAATCGTTGTTGTTGTTGTGGTCTTCAGTCCTGAGACTGATTTGATGCAGCTCTCCATGCTACTCTATCCTGTGCAAGCTTCTTCATCTCCCAGTACCTATCGTATGCCAACCAAATGGTTCGTGATGCAACCATTTGATTGGCTCCTGGTCATGAGGTTCATGAGAAGGCCCTCCAATGTGAAAACCCATCCCTACCTGACATTCTGACTGTTCCACAATCATTTGAGGTTCCGAGCACAGTGGGTAGTCAAATTGAGTCATGGTGTGAGGTTGCAGAAGTTCAACCTGCTGTGTCATCCAAACGAGCCACAGCGAGGGCAAAAGCACCATAGGTGCAAAGAAACGAACTGGTACCAGTGCCATAGAGACTCACCACTTGTGCGAGTTCCACCAGCGCCACAGGTGATACTGAGGATGAAGATATCTACTTCGTCTCAGTCAATTGCCAGCCGAGTACAATCCAACCATGACCAGGCGACAACAGACAGAAGCCTACTCACAACATGGTAGAGCAGCTCTCACCCAATTGGTTATAGATCATTGTCCAGGGCTGACTTAAGACAGGGAACGTCATTTATTGAACTCTTAGAAGTGAACACACAATAGTTGTAAATTGCATTTGCTATGTACTGAGAAATTCACCTATGATTACTTGCACTTAGCCATTGAGGGTCTTTTCTGTGTTACATTGCAAGCAGTGTTGCAGACTTCATTATTCAACAAATCAAAAAGACAGGTAAACCTTTTTAACTCACTTGTGTGACTTTGTTACTAATTTGTTGGAGTGTTGTAGAACCTACGTTCTCCTATCCTGTTACCTGATCCTGAGGCACAGCTGTGTAGTAGTGGCACAGAGAAATTGTCTTAGCGGTGTACTGCACCAGAAACCATTTCACGAACTCACAAACTCGGCCTACTGTAACAACAATGGCAACTAGGCCTCCACAGCAGAAGTGACGAGGCCTTCTGAAAACTGGTGATGACGATTTACGAAACAACTCACTTCCCCCCCCCCCCCCCTGCCCGCAATCATTTGTTGAATAGTTCACAGGGGACAACATGGTAGCAGCAGTCCACATGTGAGCAAAATATCATGGTGGCCAGCCCACCTCACTGGAACAGCCACAGTAGCAACAGCAGCAGCACAGCAAGCCCGGTAATGAACAAAAACACAAGTGCTCCATGGTTCCCCATTGTCTGTGTGTTTTGTCACTCGTGATAGGCTGGATTGTCCTAAGAAGTGGGTCATTTGTGCCAGTGGAACAAAATGGGCAATATTGCTCTGTTTGTGACACAAAATTCCGACAGCCTATTGCAGATGCTGACATGGATGTCAGTTGTGTATCGGCAAGCTTTTTACTGATTTCAAGGTTTACCAGAAGGTTTTGCACATGCAAGTCAACACTGGTGCTGCTGTGTCATTACTCAACTTGCAGATGTACATAGACTTGGTTCTCCTCCTTTAGTACCAGTATCACGTACATTAGTCACCTACAATAAACAAAGCTTTTCAATATTATATAGTTTCTTGGCCCCAATCACATATAAATCTGTGGTCTGTCCACTGACTTTTCTGGTGGTGAACAATGCATGCACCAAAAATTTGTTTGGTTTGGATGCCTTTAACCTGTCCAGGTTTATTATTTCCAATGAAGTTAATCTAATCTCTGATCAAGTGCCTTATGCACAACTCAACTCTTTATGCCCTCAACATTCTGCTCTGTTTTCAAAGCCCACATCACCATGAAACCTTCAACCAGACCCCGTTTCTTTTGGATTCACCCGGTGCCACTTCTTTCAGCCTACTGTTGTTTACCTTTGATTCGAAATCTCTCGTGCTGGTTTCAAACCCCTTCATCAGAATGTCTCTGCCATTGTGGGTCACCCGAATCCTTCATCGGTCAAGGAACTCAAGGTTTTTAGGTAAGATTGCTTATTATCATCAGTTTTTGCCAGGGGGCAGCACAATCTTTACATGACTTTGTGCATAAGAGACGTCTTGCCACTGGTTGCAGGCATCTGAAATGGCGTTTTCCAAACTAAAGTCTATGTTACAATCTGCATCTTGCCTCATAACCACTAACCACGTCAACAAATTTTTGGTGCATGCATTGTTCACCACCAGAAAAGTCAGTGGACAGACCACAGATTTGTATGTGATTGGGGCCAAGAAACTATATAATATTGAAAAGCTTTGTTTATTGTCATGTTAGCAATAGATGTGTCCCAGCATGGGCTGGGGGTGGTATTAGGTCATAAATATTCTGATGGCTCAAAGCAGCCTATTGCATGAGCATTGAAGACACTTAATTTGGCTCAGATTAGACATTCACAAATAGAGAAAGAAGCCCTCACCATTGTTTATGCCTTAAAGAAATTTCATGTTTTCGATGTGGTGTAAGGTTCCATTTCGTCATGGAACACAAGCTATCAGTTTTGCTGTTTAACCCATCAGTGTTGTTGCCAGACAAAGCAGCACATCTCCTTCAACATGGGGCATTGTTCCTCTCTAAGTAAAACTAGGAGATCATTTCCACCCCATGGCTAAACATGTGAATGCTAGTGCGCTCTCCTGTCTTCTCACCAGCCCAGACACAGTTTTTATAGGGAGGAGTTACTCTGTTTCCATGTTGATGAATGCACTCATAAAACTATTAATGGTTTTCCAATTACTAGCATTCAGGTCACACAGTCTAATGCTGCTGATCCGATTTTGCAGAAAGTGATACATTCTGTACAACATAGCTGACCAGAGGCTCCTCCATTGTAGGCATCTGACCCCCTCTATAATTACTGTGTGTTTTGGTATCGCTAACGGTGTTCTGCTCCTTGACAAGGACTATTCAGCTCCTTGCATAGTGGTTCCCAAGCTCTCCGTTCAGACATCCTGCAACTGCTGTGCGCTGATCACTGGACGGTGTAACACACTGAGGTGTTAGGCTGTCATCATGTTTTTTGGCCTCATTTGGATGGCAATATCACTCATTTCATTACACCATGTTGTCACTGTGCATCACAGTGAGCTGCCCCATGGGCAACATTGTCTCTGTGGCTGCAGCCTTTGCAGGCCTGGGATCGTCTCCACTTCAATTTTACCAGCCCTTTCCTTATTTCCTAATAGTAATTGATGCATTCTCTCAGTTCCCATATGTTGTTTGTTGCCCGTCTTCTTTGGCCTCTGCCTCCGTGGCAACCCTGTCAAAAACGTTTTCCATCAAAGGACTTCTGGCAACATTGGTCTCTGACAACGGCCCTCAGTTTGTGTCACAGGAGTTTGCTTCATTCTGGTCCAGGGTGGCTGTCTTGTCACATGGGTTTGGTCATCAGCCAAAATGGATTTCTATGGTCATCTCCCAATGCCACGGCCACTGTCTCTCCAACCTCCATACACAGGAGGGCCTCTGTGCACATTATTGCAACCAGCTGCGCCTGTGCATGGACCACTGGACAACCCAAGCCAGGACGCCGGCGTCACCATGCCAGCCTGTGTCACTCGATGGAACAGCTGATGTGGCTGGGTCCCTGCTACAACATATTTGGGTCCCCTATCATGGGTCGATGAACCTGGTGGAGCTTCTCCAATACTGCTACCAGTACTGATGCAGCCGCCATCCACACCGGAGCCATCTCCTCCACCTCAGCCACCAACTGCAGGGACACAACCACCAACAGGCCCTGGACCTGATGTGGACATGGAGCTCATGATGACATCACCCATCCTAATGTATGGATTGACACAAGAAGGCAGCTGCAACACTGCCCGCACCCAAGTACTTCTGACCATATGCCCCAGTACTAGCACAACACCTCAGTCAGAGCCTTGTAGAGGAAGGCACCATGGAGATCTCGCAAATCCGAGCTGTTTCCCAAGGGAAGAGGAATGAAGTAAGGCGCACACACTTGAAAGTCGAGCACATAAGCAGTGTGTTGTCATCTGTGAGAGTGTGCTGCGAAAGACCAACACTGTGTACTTCCAACAGAGCCCACGACTGGTGAGTGCCTATTTAAACTCTGCTGCACTACACTCACACTCAGTTATAATGTTATTACTGCTTATGTACATTAGCCTTATCTTGTTGTGTTCAGTGTGTGTTATGGTGACTAGCGTACATGCCCCAGTCTGTTAAAGTTGTACTAAGATTCTTTGTTATATGTCCAAGTTACAACAGTTAGCAACATAGATTATTCTGTTAGATCTTTAAATCTGGGATATTCTGACCTTATTGCACTCATTATACAGACAGTCTTTCTGGAGTAAACGTCAACCCAAAAAAATTACAAATCAAAGTAGAAGTTTTATGTCAAACCAATTAACTCATTTTTCTGTCGCATATGCAGAGAAAGAACTGGGAGACTGTATACTACTCTCAAATGGCAAGTGAAAAATTTGAAACTTTTCTAAACATTTTATGTTACTATTTCAACTGTCATTTCCCTTTAAAAACAAAAACCATATGTAACAATATAGCATCCTCCAACTGGATCACAGCAGGTATAAATTCAACAAAGAGAAAGAGAGAGCATTCCTCCCTCAGCAAGACTAGCCTCAGCAACAGTGAACAATTTAAGAAACACTTCAATTCATACAAAAGAATATTTAAAAAAGTGGTGAGTGCTGCTAAAAATCTACAAAATGACATCCTTCTGAAGGCTTCATATAATAAAAGCAAATGCATATGGCAAATAATCAATGCAAAAAAAAGTAGAAATAGAAAAAGTGTAATTAAACTTAACGTAAATTCAACATTAATTATTGACCAATAGGAAGTAACTCAAGTATTTAACTCATACTTCAGTGAAACCATAGAAAAACTAACAGATTATCTAAAAATAATTGTCTCCCTCAGTCAATCTTCAGTACCTTCATTAACACAATCTTTTATCACCTACATTGGGAGCAGAAATTGGAGATATCATTATTAGTAAAATAAAGAAAAAATCGTCAGCACAAGAAGAAATGAGAAATGATGCCATGCTTCCTTCTACACAGATGCAGTAAAGTTATTAGTAGACTGCTGTCTCATGTAATAAATTCTGATGCAATATTTCCACAAAAACTTAAAATGGCAAAAATCATACCCATGCATGAAAAGGAATCAAAAGAAGATCCTGGCAACTACAGTCCAGTTGCAGTCCTCTCAGTATTCAGTAAAATATTTGAGTATGCAATGGCTGCCAAACTAAACTCATTTCTTACAAAAAATAACATTCTTTTTCCTGTTTTCCAAGAAAATAAAAAAAAATTACTAAATGTAACACAAACAGTTTTCAAAGAAACCTTGGATTACTACAGGTATTAAAGTGTCTTCAGAAATAAAAAGAAAACTGTATGACATAGCAAGAATTACTAAAGACCCAGAAGAATTTTACACTATAAAAACTATTGTAACATACTGAGAAGAGTTGTCAGAAAGAAAAGAAATATGTATATTAGAAACAAAATTAACAACTTGGGTAATAGAATCAAATCAGTGTGGAATGTTGTTAGAAGGGAGACAGGAAAAGTAACCACTTGGGTAGGTAGTATTACTATTAAAAAGAATGAGGCCATCTTTACCAACAGTACATAAGTAGCTACTATATTTAACAACCATTTCTCAAGTGTAGATGAAAAAATTGGTGAGAATAGTTCAAATGAAAAAGCCAAGCAGTACATGGAAGAGTCAGTTTTGAAAAATCCTAGTCAGATTAATTTTCACCTAACAACCTCTTTGGGAAATAAGGAAAAATCATTAAATCTTTGAAAAATAAATGCTCTGTTGGAGCAGATGATAACTCTAACATGATATTGAAACAATGTGGAGCAGTTACAGCTGATGTTCTGAGTCACACATGTAATGTAGAGTTTGATCATCAGTCCCCCTTCTGTTCTTGATATGAGAATGACCTCCCTTCTTATCTGAAACAAGAAGCTAAACTGACACTTTTTGCTGATAATAAAAGCATCATTATTAATAGAGTAAAAGTAACACCAATAGGAAATGATACAATTCATGTCTTTGGAAAAGTTATTGGTTGGTTTTCTTCAAATGGTGTTGCTCTGAATTTTGAAAAAACACAGTAAATCCAAATTTCTACTGCAAGGAGTACAGTTCCTTCTGGAAATATAACACATCAACAGAACTCAGTTGCCAGGGTATGGCATACTAAGTTTTTGGGTGTACATGTAGATGAGAATCTTAATTGGAAACTTAATATTTTGGATCTCCTAAAGTAACCAGGTTCAGCAACTTTTGAGGATATAAAAAATTGTAAGCTAACACACTTTGCGTGCCTTCACTCTCTTTGTCATACAGAATAATATTTTGATGTAACTCAATACTTACGCAAAAAGTATTCACTGCTCAGAAGAAAGTGGTTAGAATAATGTATGGGGCTCATAGTCGCACATATTGTAGACATCTGTTTAAAAGGTTAGGAATTCTTACAACAGCCACACAGCACATTTATTCAGTAATGAAATTTGTTCTCAACAACATGGACCAGTTTGATGACAACAGTGACATTCATGATTATAATACCAGAAAAATGAAGGACTTACACTATCTTCTACTTAACCTATATCTGGCACAGAAAGGGGTAAAATATGCTGCTATAAAACTTTTCAATAAATTACCAGATGAAATAAAATGTCTGACAGGAGGCAGTAAAAGTTTCAAAAATAAATTGAAATCTTATCTCCTTGACAACTCCTTCTATACCAAAGGTGAATTATTTATTTCATTTATTTATTTAGTTTTGGTCCTGTGACATAAGATCAATACAATGTTGTGGACTACAAATATCTACATTAATAGGATGTTACATGTACAACTAGTACACTTTAATAAACAAATAATTGCCATAAATTGTTTATTAATTTAACATTGTAAAATTCTGTTTCATTCTGAGAGGTATTCATTTACAGAGTAGAAACTGTGGCTCATCAGAAATGACTTCAGCCTTTTTTTCACCAAGCTGTCTTGCTTTACCAACTTACCAACTCCTCCGATAGGGTGATGTTATGGCATATGAGACATGAATGTTATTGCCATTTCTTGTTGTGTAATTGTGCACAGAGCTGTTCAGCTGATAGGTATTGGAGGTTCCTAAATATTCTCTTACAAAGACTATTGTTTCAAATATATACAGGCATAGAAGGTTCAGTATCTTTAGAGTAGGAAAAAGAGAGCGACGTGAACCATGCCTCTTTATGTTGCAGCTGATTCTGATAGCTCGTTTCTGGGTTTTGAAAACAGATTGACTACAGGGTGCGTTCCCCCAAAATATTATTCCATATCGGATTGCTGTCTGTAAATGTGCGTGATATGCCTGTATTACTATTTCTCTATTACAACTTGTGCTTAGTATCCGTAGCATGTAACAGAATGATGATAGCTTGGTTGTAAGAGGTTTAATGTGTGTATTCCACTTGAGATCACTCTGCAGGTATATTCCTCGGAACTTAACATCATCAACTAATTTTAGAATTTTGTTGTTTATTTTCAATGCGTGTTCATTTTGTTGTTTATAGTGGGATATATGAAAGTTCATGGCCACCGTTTTCCCAGTGTTAATTATAAGGTTTTTTTTTTTTTTTTTTTTTTTTTTCCAAACCAGTGTGTTAGTTCCAGCAATGATGCATCTGTAGTTAATTGAAGCTGTTTTTGGTCTGATCCTGTAATCAAAATACTGGTATCATCCGCAAATAAAGTTTTCTGTTCGGCATGGACAGTGTCATTCAGGTCATCAATATACAAAAGAAAGAGGATGGGGCCTAATGTTGATCCTTGTGGCACACCATATTTGATGGTAGTTTTTTTGATGTGTATGTTGTTCTTCTTGAAATGTTTTCAGTTATTGTGTCCTGTTCAAGAACAACTTTTTGTTGCCAGCTAGTAAGATATAATCTAATCCATTCATTTGGAATACCTCTAATTCCCTTTCTTTCCAACTTATATCTGTAGGTATAATATATGCACTTTGTGCCATTTAAGGGAATGGGGCAGAAAATAAAAAAAGCCCTTGATTCATGTGTGCATTTCTTATGCACTTGACATGTTCCATATCATAACCGTCACCATGAGACTGATCAGTGGAACATATAACTAACTAACTACTGATGCAAATTACGAATTGCTTTACTCTATCCTACACCTGGTTGACAAAAAATTCCCAGCTACTGAGATCTTTCTTGACTTCACAAAGGCTGTTGACATGGTGAACCACAACACACTTTTGCAAAAGGTGGATTGGTATGAGATAAGGGGAGCTGCCAGTGGCTGGAGATCAGTAGTTATATTTAAGAGTGGGCACATTATGTTCATATAAATAAAGTAAATCAGTCAGGTATTCTAAAAGTGCTACACTCATTTACACAAGAAATAAAGCATGGTGTGCCACACAGCTCAGTTTTAGGTCTTTTTTCATTTCTTCTTTATATAAATGACCTCCCCCACACCCTACCTACTAGCAAGGCATTTTTGTTTGTCAACGACACTAATGTCATTAATCTCAAATACAGATGAATCTCTCCAGATAGCAACCAACAGAAATACTGCCCCAACAGACAGTATCAGATTGCTCCTCACAACAGAAAAGACAGTATGCCTAACCTTTCACACCATTCAGAACAGAACTCCAGGTTCCAACAGCAACAATAAGTGAGAGCAATGCTGAATTTGCCAATGACACAAAATCATTAGGGATCCACATCATGGACACACTCACATGGAATAACCAAATTGACATGATTAGTTCTAGGCTAAGCAAAGTCTGCTTCATGCTCCACTCAGTGAGGGATGGGCTAAACACCAGTACATTGACTTGTATAGTATCATGCTAATTTCCATTCAGCATCCATCATTTTTTGGGGTCATGAATCAGTGAAATTATTCAAATTGCAAAAAAGGCAATTAGAACAATCCTGTGCACGCAGCAAAGACAAACCTGTAAACCACTCTTTAAATAAATAAACATATTGCCTCTCCATAGTCAATACATTTCTGAACTGCCTTGCTTTATTAAACAAAACATCAGTAGACTGGGCTGGTACCTGGATACTCTCCACTATGACATGGGGTAGAAGAGATTGTCATGGTTAGTTCCCTATTCAACTAAACTGTACAGTAACAGTGTCAAGTGTATAAGAATTAAATTTTATAACCATCTTCCAGAAGAAATAGAAATTATTCAGGAACCACATAAATTTAAAAAAATTAAGATAATTGTTAACAATGTAGTGCTTCTCAGTAGGTACTTTCTTCAGTGTGATCTATAAACCAATGCAATGTATACCAAGTGCAGTATTTGTGCTTATATGTTCTTTATTATATTGCACACTTCTGCAAATTGAATGATTGAGTAAGAATACATATCTTCTGTGTGATGTACTCTATGTGTAACAATGTTGTTGGACATGGGTTTATCAACATCTACTTGTCTAGTCCCATATATCATGTTGTACACTTCTGTACACTGATTGATTTAGTGGATCAATAAAGATATAACACAATGATATGTACACATTGAATTCAGTTTTCTTTATTTCTTTTCTCTCTGGAAGAAATTTCGTACTGACAAAATCGGATTTTGAATGACGTCTGTTTCAATCTGGATGCGACAAACTAATATCAGTATCACAAAATGTAAAGACCACGAAAGCAGGCATTCGCTATCACGTTTATTAAATGAATCCTCTAAATTAAAAGCGAATGCGCTGCTGCCTCAAAACGACGTAATAACAGTAAATACGTGCATAATAAACCAACGGAGAAAGTTTCAACATAACCTTTTGCCGGTTCCGATTAAATACGTATTTGTCCCTTGCAGTGTCATAGGTCCGGGGTTACATCCTAGTATTCGAAGAATTCTTGATGACAGTCGCGATATTTTCGGAATTGCAGTAGCCATCGTCGAGAACTGTAATAGTAGACCTTTAACCGCATGATAACAACAGCGTTGCGCATTTGTCGAATGTTTGGGTTGAAATAGCAGGTGCCAGATGCTGGCGCCGCGAGTTTCTGGGCAGTTTGAAATTATTTACTGGTTGCCTGACAGTTGACACTGTGCTGAATACGCTAAACAGCTGGTTTAAGGTTCATTTATATTCGTACAAAATTTGTCTTTCGGGAAATTTTCTCGAACTAAGTTTTAAAAGATTTTACATACGAAAGGCTTTTCCTAATACGATGTTGGATCGTAGAAAGCTGGTAGTGGGCCGTTCAGAAGCTGAAGAAATTTAAGGTACTAGTAGATTTCAATGATATTTTTATTCATTTGTACGTAAGTTCAAACTTTGTGGTTCCTGCTGTTCATGGTGCCTAAGCAGGGAAGCACATACCACGAAATAAAATGATATGCACGTTGAATATGCTTGGCCCTTGGTGTAGTTTACATGTTTCAGTCTTAATCGTATTTAAATTTGGTTTTATGGTTCTTTGAAGGTACACAAGTAACAAATAGAGAATTGCAGCACAATAAGATGCTGACGCATCAGAGGAGCAAGTTATTGTATTCATTACCGCAAAATTACTTAAATAAAATTAGAACTTGAAAATCTCATTTTATCTTGTCTATTCTAAAAGTCAAGATTTTTTTTAAAAAAAAGGAACATTTCACCTTCTTTTTACCAGCTGTTCTGAAACTTCAGTACAGTTATAGAACTTTGTTTCAGGGATAACAAAATAGAGAATGATGTTTTTCTAAACATACATACTGATTTTGCACAAATGGGCAAACTTTGAACTCTGAGAAACACACAGCTCATCCAGTTTTGTACTGTTTAAAGAATATCACCCCCTATTGACTTAGTATACCAACAAGACATAATAAAGATGTAGATTGTTTGAGGTTCTTTTATGCGTGCATATTGATGAAAACTTTAACTGGAAAAACCAGACAATTGATCAGCTAAAAAAGTTTATGTTCAGCTACTTTTGCCATAAGAATAATTGCCAAGTTTGAGAATATAGAAGTCAGTAAGTTAACTTATTTTGTATATTTTCATTCACTGATATCTCGCAGGAAAATATTCTGGGGTAACTCCTTACTTACGTATTCATTGCGTAAAAGAAGGTAATTGGAATTATGTGTGAGGCTCATATATGCATCTTGCAGCCATCTGTTTAAGTGATGGGGAATATTAATCACGGCCAGATGATACATTTATTCACTCATGAAATTTGCTATTGACAATCAACATGAGTGTGAAAGTAACAGAGGTACTCACAAGCACAACACTAGAAGGAAAAGTGATGTGCACTATGGTTCAGTTAATATGACTTTCATCCTCAAAGGGATGCTGCTATAAAGCTCTTTGACAGTCTAGTCATGGAAATTTTCTCTCTCTCTCTCTCTCTCTCTCTCTCTCTCTGTGTGTGTGTGTGTGTGTGTGTGTGTGTGTGTGTGTGTGTGTGTGTGTGTTTTGACATTTAAGTGAGATGTCCAATGTAGCAGGCCTATATACTAAATCTACCTTAAGGCAATCACTTATAAGCTATGTAACTTACAACCATTTTTTCATAATATGGCACTTAAACTACCTGCCAGGTATCTGGAAGTTAGGTTTCAGTACCTTTAGGGAAAGAGATATGCTACACTTTAGATTAGATTAGTTTTTCGTTCCATAGATCCATGCTGAGGAGATCCTCGTAGATGTGGAACATGTCAATATTTTTTATTTTTATTTATTTTTTTTTATTTTAATGCTGAAATAACAATACTAATAGTATGAATATATACAATACATCATTTGTTTCTATTAAGAAAGTCATTGGTGGAGTAGAACAAGTTGGCCACTAGTAAGTCTTTCAGGCTCATTTTAAACTGATCTTTATTTGTAACTAAATTTTTTATGTTTGCTGGCAAATTATTGAAGATTAGTGTTCCTGAGTAGTGTACCCCTTTTTGAACTAAAGTGCTTCTAAGTCCTTGTGCAGATCATTTTTGTTCCTGGTATTGTATGTATGAACTGAGCTGTTTGTTGGAAAAAGAGATAAATTATTTAGGACAAATTTCATTAAGGAGTAAATATACTGAGAGCCAGTTCTTTGAAGAGGTTTCTACAGGACGTCCATGAATTAACTCCACAAATAATACATATTACTCTCTTTTGGACTGTGAAAACTTCTGTTTGACTTAAAGAGTTACCCCAAAATATTACACTATATGACATTACGGACATATGGCACAGTATGCAAGCTTTTTCATTTTTATGTCACCTATGTCAGCTAACACTCGAATTGCAAATATAGATTTGTTAAGGCGTTTCTGCAGTTCTGTGGTGTGCTCCTTCCAACTGAATTTATTATCAAGTTGTAATCCCAGGAATTTAAGACTGTCAACCTCTTCTATCTGCTCTTCTTCACACTTTATGCATATGCTGGGTGGAAACCTCTTACAGATTCTGAATTGCATATAGTGAGTCTTTTCAAAGTTTAATGTCAGTGAGTTGGCTTTAAACCATTTATTAATATCCATGAAAATATCATTAGCAGATCTTTCTAGAACTACACTCGACATACTATTTATTGCAGTACTTGTGTTATCTGCAAACAAAACGAATTCTGCTTCTGGCAGTGTAACTGATGAGAGATCATTAATGTACACAAGAAAAAGCAATGGCCCTAAGATGGATCCTTGTGGGCACCACATGTAATTTCTTCCCATTCTGATGATGACTGATGACTTAATTCATTAGTCCCTTGCACTGACACCCTTTTTCTCCTGTTAGCGAAGTATGACTTGAACCATTTTGCAACACTGCCCATTAGACCATAGAATTCTAATTTATTTAAAAGGATGTTGTGGTTCACACAATCAAATGCCTTTGACAAATCACAGAAATACCTGCTGCTTGTTATTTAATGAATTAAGTACATTTTCACTGTAGGTGTCAATAGCCTTCTCGATATCAGAACCCTTCAGAAATCCAAACTGCGTTCTTGATAATATGTTATTTGTGGTCAGATGGTTGAGAAGCTGCCGGTACATTACTTTTCTAAAATTTTTGAGAATGCTGGCAAAAGTGAAATCGGTCTGTAGTTTGATGGTGTCTCTTTAACCCCTTTCTTGAATAGCGGCTTAACATCTGTATATTTAGCCAGTCAGGAAATGTCCCAGTTATAATTGACTGGTTACACAAGTAACTTAGAATTGTACTAAACTCACAAGAACATGTCTTAATTAACTTTGTTGATATTTCGTCGTAACCACTAGAATGCTTTGTTTTTAAAGATTTTATTATGGAAGTTATTTCTTTTGGTGAAGTGAGTGACACATTCATGTACCTGAAGCTATTTGTAAAGGCTAGTTTCAGATATTCACGGCCATTATTTACTGATCCTGACAATCCCATTCTATCAGTAACGGATATAAAGTACTTGTTAAATAGATTTGCCACACTATGCCCATCGGTTACTAATGTGTCATCCACCCTTAATGCTATTTGCTCCTGTTCCTTTCTGGTTCTACCAGCCTCCTCTTTCACTATATCCCACATTGTTTTTATTTTGCTCCCTGACATTGCTATCTTCTTCTGGTAGTGCATTTGTTTAGATGTCTGAATTACTTTTTTAAAATATTTTACAGTATACCTTGTATTTAGCTAAATCATCCGTATTAGAGCTATTCTTGGTCGACAGATACATTTTCCTTTTTGTCTTACAGGAAATCTTTATTCCTTGTGTAATCCATGGTTTTATTATAGACTTCTGTTTAATTTGAGTAACTTTTAGAGAAAACCTTTTTCAAACATGGTGCTGACATTGTTCATGAATGTGTTATATTTTTCATTCATGTCGTGAGCACTATAAACATCTTTCCAGTTCATATCTTTGAGCAGTTTTCCAAAACACTCAATTTTTGGTAGATTGACTACTCTCCTGTACTTAGACTTAGCAGTCTTGATAATCTGCTTGGAATTTACGTCTAAAACAAGGAGCTACATGTCATGATCTGATAGTCCATCCATTATAGGTTTTATGATATGGTTTTGTTCCTTTGATTTGTCTATAAAAATGTTATCAATGGCTGTCCTTGAGGATTTAGTGATCCTAGTTGGAAAGTTTACAGTGTGAGTTAGATTGAAAGACAACATTACTAACTGCAGTAAATGTTTACTGGAAGACTGCATTAGAAAATCTGTATTAAAGTCACCAGCAATCAAAATTTCTTTGTTTCTTCCTGTTAAATAACCCAAAAAAGCTTCTAGATGATTTATGAATAGATTATAATTTCCCGCAGGTGCTCGGTAAATAATTACTATTATATAGGATCTGTTATGGAACTCTACTTCTGTTGCATATGCTTCTAGATGCTGCTCTAAACAGAATTTATTAATGTCAGTGGGTTGAATTTATGGCAGTTTTAAATAAGTGTGGCAACTCCTCCTCCATCCATATCTACTCTGCAGAAGTAGGAAGCTAGCTTGAATCCTGAAATGTCTAACATATCTATACCGGTGATCACTTGATGTTCAGAGAGGCAGATTATGTCAATTTGGTTAGATGAATCCATTTCATCAATACAAATGAGTAGTTCATCAACTTTATTTCTGAGTCCCGGAATGTTCTGGTGTAATAAAGATAACTGACACTGCATACTAGTGGGATTATAACTGCTTTGGCGAAGATGAACTGGCAGTTTCTGATTACTATCTGTTAAACATTGTTTAAATGGAGGCTGTACGCTAAAAATCTGACTCCTGTTCATCTGTTTTCTCAAACTGTGTGTGTCTGCCAATCTCTCTTAAAACTCGTTTTCTTTCCCCCTTCCCTATCCTAAAAAAAGGCACCCCTCTGACACCTGTGACCACTGGTATTTTACCACTTGTGACAGTGTCCCCCCTGAAATTTTCTGCAATCAACCCAGACAGTGAATGATTAGTGCATCAACCACCTGACAAGTTACAGTAGTAGTGCTGTATTCCTGCCCCTGTATTTCAAGAAAAGAAACAATGTTAAGAATATTATGTTTGCATGAAATGAGATAATTTATGTCATGCTTTAAACTTTTAAATAAACTAAACATCAGCTACACCACAAAAGAAAATCTCAATTTCAACAACTTTGTGTAATGTAGGTCTATACCATTAATTAAAATGAAGAACAATACAGATAATGAAAGAAAGCTGCAGTAATACATACAGGCAACAAAGGGAAGGAAATCCGAAGGCATAGCTTTGCAGCGATATATACTGATAAAATTTTCTCGGGCTTCCAGCAGCGTCCAGTGGTATAAAACCTAACAGCTTTAGGCCGAGTTCTCCTCGGCCATTGTCAAGTGGTGACTGTTGAATGATTGCTGCTGCCGTCCTTATATGGCTGCGCAGTCTTCGGTGACGACACCGGTGATCGCTCCAGTGCCATATACGGTAATGTTTTCATTGTACACTTGCTGTGCCTGCTTCAACTTTCCAATGGCTGGGTTCCAAACTGTGCTTAGCTGCAGGCTGCTGTCTTTATTGAGGGTGTTGTCAGAAATTTTTAACTCGATCACTTCTTCTATAACACTGTTCCAAAAACTAGTAGTTCATGTAATAACAGATGTTTCAGCAAATTCAACAGAGTGTCCATTTTCTAAAGCATGCTCTGCCACCGCTGATTCCTCAGGATACTGTAGATGTTCCATACGGTGCTGTTCAATAGTACGTACAGTCTGCCTGATATAGAACTGTCCACACTCTCACAGTTTCTTACATACTCCTGATGTTCTGAGTTCAACATTGTCTTTCGCAGGCCTCACTGGTTGTAGAATTTTAGCCAGTGCACGAAAAACTATATCGATTTTTATGCTTCTTTAGAAGCCGGCTAATCATTTCTGTTACAGAGACACAGAATGGCAAGAACGCAAGCTTTTTCATTCCCTCCTTGGAGATATTCTACTTACATTTCATTGGCAAGATGGCGTGTGAAATCTGGTGGTTATTGTAACCGTTTTCTTTAAATGGTTTCTGTAAGTGGCTCATTTCCTTCGGAAGGCTTTGAGTGTCTGAAATGGCTTCCGCTCGATGCACCAATGTCCTCAGAACAGAACTTTCCTGCGAAGGTTGGTGATAGCTGGTAGCATGCAGATATCGGTTTGTGTGGGTGGGTTTTCAATAAACATTGTGGCTAGACACCCATTTCCCTTCCGGCAGACAAGGATGTCTAGAAAAGGCAAGGCACCATCTGTCTTTACTCCCATTACCCCCATTGTGAATCTGGTGTTATCATGAATGCTGTTGATGTAGTTGGAAAAATTCTCCCAGCTTTTCGCCCATGAGGCCAGACAAAGAATGTGTCATGTAACAGTAAAAACAACTAGGCTTTGCAGGAGCTGTGTCCAAGGTGATGTTCTCAGAGTACTTCCTGAACTGATTGGCTACAACTGGAGCTAATGGGCTTCCCGTTGCAATGCCATCTGCCTGGTTAAAATAATCTCCATCATACAAAAAATACAATGATGTCAGAGGGTGCTTAAATAAATCCCCAACAGTATCGTCAAACAGCTGGGAGAGCAAATCTAAAGAGTCTTTGATGGGAACCGGCCCGACCAGTGACACCACACCAAAGCTAACCATCATATCTCCTTTTCCAAGATGCAAGCATTTCATTCGACTGTTGAATTCAGTCGTATTTTTTATCTGGTGCTCACAATGACCAATGTGTGGAGTAAGGAGAATGGCCAGATGTTTAGCTAGTCTGTACATAGGTGATCCAGTGGTACTTGCAATGGATCTTGGAGGAGTGTGCTCCTTATGAACCTCGGTAAGGCCATACAAGTATGTGGACAAGGTGCCTGAGGGATGAGCTTTCTAATGACATTCTCTTCCAGTAAAGATCGCTTTAGGAGCCCAGCCACAGTGTTTATCGGAAACCCACCCACACAGACTGATATCTGCATGCTACCAGCTATCACCACCCTTTGCAGAAAAGTTCTGTTTTGAGAACATTGGTGAATTGAGTGGAAGCTGTTTCATGCACTGAAAGCCTTCTGAAGGAACTGAGCCACTTATGGAAAGTCTTCAAAGAAAATGACTACAACAAACGCCATATTTTGAAAGATGGGGTCATGAAGAAGCCTGCGGTCTTGCCATTTTGCGGCTCAAAACAGGAAAGATTAGCCGACTTCTAAATAAGCATAAAATCGATACAGTTTTTAGGTCACCAGTTAAAACTCGACAGCTTGTGAGGCCTGTGAAAGACAATGTTGAACTCAGAACTCGTGGAGTACACAAAATACCGTGTTGGTGTGGAAGTTCTATATCTGACAGACTGTACATACTATTGAACAGAGCCATGTGGAACACGAGAGATGTTTTCGCTTACAGTATCCTGAGAAATCGGTAGTTGAAGAATGTGCTTTAGAAAATGGACACCATATTGCATTCAGAGGCTTCCTTTACCAGGATACAGGTTGGCTGGCAGCTTTTTGAGGAGCTCTTTGCGGTGTGGGGGAGTAGCCATGTATGTGAAAAACAGCATCCCGTTTGAGTCAATTGATGTTTCAAAGTACTGCACTGAAAAGGTGTTTGAATGTTGTGCAGGTGTGGTTAAATTTAACGGAGCTAAACTTCTAACTGTTGTTTTTTATATATCCCCAGACTCCGATTTCACAACATTTTTGCTAAAGCTAGAGGAGGTTCTTGGTTCACTTTATAGGAAATACAAAAAGCTAGTTATATGTGGTGACTTCAGTATTAATTGTATAAGTGATTGTGCAAGCCGGCCGCAGTGGCCGTGCGGTTCTGGCGCTGCAGTCCGGAACCGCGGGACTGCTACGGTCGCAGGTTCGAATCCTGCCTCGGGCATGGGTGTGTGTGATGTCCTTAGGTTAGTTAGGTTTAAGATGTTGAGTCCCATAGTACTCAGAGCCATTTGAACCATTTGATTGTGCAAGGAAGAGGATGCTGGTAGACCTCTTTAATTCATATAATCTTATGCAAACCGTATTCTTTCCAACGAGAGTGCCAGGGAAGAGTAGAACAACCATAGACAACATTTTTGTTTATTCCTCATTACTAGAAGGGCATTCTGTTAGCGAAAAGGTGAATGGCCTTTCAGATCATGATGCACAAATTTTAACTTTAAAAGATTTTTGTGCTGCAACACGTGTTATAGTCATCAGCTGTTCAGGAAAGCTGATCCAATTGCTGTAGAGACCTTTGTAAACCTTATAAAGGAACAAGAGTGGCAAGATGTTTATAGCGCTGATACAGTAGACGATAAATATAATGTTTTTCTCAAGACTTTTCTCATGCTCTTTGAAAGTTGCTTTCCATTAGAACGTTTAAAACAGGGTACTAGCACAAACAGACAGCCTGGGTGGCTGACTAGAGGGATAAGAATATCTTGTAGAACAAAGTGGCAATTATATCAAAACGTTAGAAACAGTCAAAATCTAAATGCAGCAGCCCATTAGAAACAGTATTGTAAGGTGCTTAAAAATGTTATTAGGAAGACAAAAAGTATGTGGTATGCAGATAGAATAGCTAAGTCTCAGGATAGAATTAAAACCATATGGTCAGTCGTAAAGGAAGTTGCTGGTCTGCAGAGACAGGTCGAGGATATAGAATCAGTGCATAGTGGGAATGTCCGTGTTACAGTATTTAATAATCACTTTCTGAATATAGCAGGTGAACTAAACAGAAACCTAGTCCCAACAGGGAATCATATAGCGCTCTTAGAAAAAAGTGTTCAGAGACTGTTACCTGAAATGCTCCTCCATGATACTGACAAGAGGGAGATTGAGTTAATAATTAAATCACTAAAGACCAAGAACTCTCATGGATATGACGGGGTATCTAGCAGAATACTGAAGTATTGTTCTATGTATGTTAGCCCAGTTCTCAGCCATATCTGTAACTTTTCCTTTAGGAGTGGTCAGTTTCCTGACCGATTAAAGTACTCGGTAGTGAAGCCACTTTATAAAAAGGGAGACATTGATAATGTTGACAATTTTAGACCTATTTCTATGCCATCGGTGTTTGCTAAAGTTGCCGAGAAGGTTGTATATACAAGGTTATTGGAGCATTTAAATTCACATAATTTGCTGTCAAATGTTCAGTTTGGTTTTAGAAATGGTTTAACAACTGAAAATGCTATATTCTCTTTTCTCTGTGAGGTTTTGGACGGATTAAATAAAAGGTTGCAAACGCAAGGTGTCTTCTTTGATTTAACGAAGGCTTTTGACTGTGTTGACCACAAAATATTACTGCAGAAGTTGAACCATTATGGAGTAAGGGGAGTAGCTTACAATTGGTTCGCCTCTTACTTTAAGAACAGAAAGCAGAGGGTAATTCTCCGCAATATTGAGAGTGGTAGTGATGTTCAGTCCCAGTGGGGCACTGTTAAGTGGGGCGTTCCCCAGGGGTCGGTGCTGGGGCCACTGCTGTTTCTTATTTATATAAATGATATGCCTTCTAGTATTACAGGTGATTCAAAAATATTTCTGTTTGCTGATGACACCAGCTTGATAGTGAAGGATCTTGTGTGTAATATTGAAACAGTAACAAATAATGTAGTTCATGAAATAAGTTCATGGCTTGTGGAAAATAATTTGATGCTAAATCACAGTAAGACTCAGTTTTTACAGTTTCTAACTCACAATTCAACAAGAACCGATATTTTGATCAGACAGAATAGGCATATTATAAGCGAGACGGAACAGTTCAAGTTCCTAGGCGTTCGGATAGATAGTAAGCTGTTGTGGAAAGCCCATGTCCAGGATCTTGTTCAGAAGCTAAATGCTGCTTTATTTACCATCAGAACAGTATCTGAAATAAGTGACACTTCAACACGAAAAGTAGTCTACTTCGCATATTTTCATACGCTTATGTCGTATGGTATTATTTTTTGATGTAATTCTTCTGATTCAAAAAGGGTATTTTTGGCTCAAAAACAGGCTGTTCGAGCTATATGTGGTGTAAGTTCGAGAACCTCTTGCCGACCCCTATTCAAAAATCTGGGAATTCTGACATTGCCCTCACAGTATATATTTTCTTTAATGTCGTTTGTTGTTAGCAATATTAGCCTATTCCCAAGAGTTAGCAGCTTTCACTCAGTTAATACTAGGCAGAAATCAAATCTGCATGTAGAATGCACTTCCTTGACTCTTGTGCAGAAAGGAGTGCAGTATTCTGCTGCATCCATTTTCAATAAGCTACCACAAGAACTCAAAAATCTTAGCAGCAGCCCAAACTCTTTTTAAGTCGAAACTGAAGAGTTTCCTCATGGCTCACTCCTTCTATTCTGTCGAGGAGCTCCTGGAAGAGCTAAAAAATTAAGCAAATTCCAGTGTTACATTCTTGATTTTCTTCATTTAAACTTACGACTTGTCACCTGAATATGTTTTTTTATATTTCATTTTATCTGTTTCTAATATCGTGTTATAATTTCATTTATTGACTCGTTCCATGACCATGGAGACCCACGGAACAATAAATAAATAAATAAAAAATAAATAAATTCACTGAGACATCTGTTATTATGCGAACTACTATTTTTTGGGACACTGTTATAAAAGAAGCAACCAAGTTAAAAATTTCTGACAACTCCCTCAATAAAGATGACAGCCTGCAGCTAAGCACAGCTTGGAACCCAGCGATCGGAAAGTTGAAGCGGGTGTGAGAAGTGCGCCATGAAAACATTACCTTATATGGCTCTGGAGCGAGCATCAGTGATGTCATTGAAGATAGTGCGGCTGTATAAGGATGGCAGCAGCAATCATTCAACAGTCATCACTTGACAGTGGCAGAGGAGAACTCAGCCAAAAGCTTGTGGCTTTTAAACCACTGGATGCATCTGGAAGCCCAAGAAAATTTTATCGGAAGGAAATCCCACTGTGCCAGGGGAGACAGCAAGTCCAGGAAAAGATGTGGAAGTAACAACGGACTAGGGTGGAGGATCTTTACTGATAGAAAGATTTCTTTGAATTGATGCACAAGTAATTTGTATTACCTACTTTTGGAATCTAAAAGCTTAAACTGACTAGATGAGTTTCCTTAAAGAGTGATCCCGTATGTCATTACTGAAAGAAAGTTTGCATTGTATGTGTCAGTTTTTCATTTTTACATCACTAATGTCTGACAACATCCACAATGCAAATAAAGACTTGTGTAGGTGTTTTAACAGTTCTGTGTTATGGTACTCCAAATCACATTTATTTTCAATTAGCTGGCAACCTCCCCCTGCGGGCTCGGGGGTTAGAATAGGCCCGAGGTATTCCTGCCTGACGTAAGAGGTGACTAAAAGGAGTCTCTCACCTTTTGGCCTTTATGTGATGGTCCCCTGTAGGGTTTGGCCTCCATTTTTCAAAATTCTCCCGAAGAGCAAGCCAATTGGGGAAGGGCGCCTTACTTGGTACATCGTGTCCATCATGCATTGAGATCGTAAGCCCACTTTCTCGTTGTGGCATTGCAGTCCTGCTCATTCTCCATCTCTTGACTGAGGACACCTTCCTGGGTTCATTTTCTTCCACCCACTATGCAGTGTCGTTTTTTGCACCTACGAGGGCCATGGAATTCTTTGCGCCTCATATCCAGCATGGTAGCCCGTCCGTTGTGGTGGGGCTGCCATGTACCCTGTTGGTTGTAGCCCCCTGACAACACAGGGATCTCTCTGCTGATGCCTGCACTGTTAACTCCCCATGTATGCCAGACTAAGGATGGCAATGAAGCTTATTCGCCATGCTACCTTGTATGTACTAGGGTTGATAGGGAATCTTTCACGTCCATCAAGCCTCATTTTTTTTGTGGAGCATTTGGAGGACAAGTTTGGGGAGGTGGAGGGCTTGTCCAAAATGCGCTCTGGGTCAGTCTTGATAAAAACAGCATCCTCTGCCCAGTCATGGGCATTACTCGCTTGTGACAAGTTGGGGATGTTCCTGTTACCATCATGCCCCATAAGAGCTTAAATACGGTCCAGGGTATTATATTCCACAGAGACCTTCTTTTGCAGTCTGACGATGAGCTGCACGCCAATTTAGAGCGGTGAGGTGTCCATTTCATCTGGTGCATCCATCGGGGTCCGAGGGATAATCAGGTTGCCACTGGTGCCTTCATCTTGGCCTTCAAGAGTGACACACTGCCCGAGAAGGTCAAGGTGATGGTCTACCACTGTGACCCTCCCCCGATGCTGTGCTTTAAATGCTGGAAATTCAGCCATATGTCTTCCCCCTGTACTTCCAGTGTCACATGTCGAGATTGTGGACGTCCATCACATCCCAATACTCTATGTGCCCCTCCCATCTGTGCCAACTGCGGAGAGCATCATTCACCTTGCTCGCCAGACTGCAGGATTTTACAGAAAGAGAGGAAAATCATGGAATATAAGACACTGAACCAACTGACCTACACTGAAGCTAAGAGGAAATTTGAGCGCCTACATCCTGTGGCCGCCGCCGCTACGAGAACAGTTGTCGCCCCATCAGTTCCTCACTTTCCTGTCGCCTCTCAGAACCAGAAGACTACACCTACCTCCTTGATGGTGGGGGGCACTTCCCTCCCTGTTGCTTCCGCACCACCTACTTTGGGAGCAACACCTCCCAACCATCAGGGATATCAGTCCCCACTTTTGAGCCAGAGAAGTGTAAGTCTTCTTTGGCTCCTCTCGCTAGGATGATGTGATGGTTGAGCAGATGACAACAACAATTGTTTCTGTGGCAGAAAACACAATCTCTCAGCTGTTTAGGGTGCCCCCGGTGAAAGCCAGGCCCTTGGTGGTCGCCGGAAGTCGCTGAAGCAATTAAGGAGCGTCGGCGATCTCTACAGTGGCATAAGTGGCACCCTTCCCTGGAGCACCTCATAGCCTTTAAACGGCTCCGTGCCCGCGTTCGCCAATTTATCAAAGGTTGGAAGCAGGAGTGTTGGGAGAGATATGTCTTGACCATTGGGTGCCATACGTCACCTTCCCAAGTCTGGGAAAGATCAAACGTGTTATCGGGTACCAGACCCCAACAGGTGTTTACCAGACCCCAACAGGTGTTCCCGGTGTTAACATAAATAGCGTGATATCTACCAACCAAACACGATTACCGAGCGCTTTGCTGAGCATTATGCTTGAGCCTCTGTGTCGGAGAACTACCCTCCAGCCTTTCGCACTCTCAAACGGCAGCTGGAAGGTAAATTCCTCTCTTTTACTAGATGCCACAGTGAATTCTATAACGCCCCATTTACAGAGTGGAAGCTCCTCAGTGCCCTTGCACATTGCTCTGATACAGGGCCACATCGGATCCACAGTCAGGTGATTAAACATCTCTCATCTGACTACAAGCGACATCTCCTCATCATCTTCAACCAGATCTGGAGCGATGGCATCTTTCCATCGCAATGGCGGGAGAGCACAATTATTCTGGTGCTCTAACCCAGTAAAAACTTGCTTGATTTGGATAGCTATTGGCCCATCAGCCTCACCAATGTTCTTTGTAAGCTGCTGGAACGTATGGTGTGTTGGCTGTTGGGTTGGGTCCTGGAGTCACATGGCCTACTGGCTCCATGTCAGAGCAGCTTCTCCCAGGGTCGCTCTACCACTGATAATCTTTTGTCCCTCAAGTCTGCCATCCAAACAGCCTTTTCCAGACACCAACACCTAGTTGCCGTCTTTACTGATTTACAAAAAGCGTACGACGACACCACCTGGCAACATCATATCCTTGCCACTTTATACGAGTGGGGTCTCTGAGGCCTGTTCCCGATTTTTATCTAAAATTTCCTTACGCTTCGTACTTTCTGTGTCCAAGTCGTGCCTCCCATAGTTCCCCCCATACCCAGGAGAATGGTGTCCCTCATACCCAGGAGAATGGTGTCCCACAGGGCTCTGTATTGAGTGTCTCTCTATTTTTAGTGGCCATTAATGGTCTAGCAGCAGCTGTAGGGCCGTCTGTCTCACCTTCTTTGTTTGCAGATGACATCTGCATTTCGCACTGCTCCACCAGTACTGGTGTTGCTGAGGGGCGCCTACAGGGAGCCATCCACAAGGAGCAGTCATGGGCTGTAGCCCACGGGTTCCAGTTTTTGGCTGTAAAGTCTTGTGTTATGCACTTCTGTCAGCATTGTACTGTTCATCCAGAACCAGAACTACCTTAATGACGATCCACTCACTGTAGCAGAGGCATATCGATTCTTAGGGCTGGTTTTCAACACCCGATTGACTTGGCTTCCTCACCTTCGTCAGCTTAAGTGGAAGTGCTGGCAGCACCTCAATGCCCTCCACTGCCTGAGCAACACCAACTGGGGTGCAGATTGCTCTATGCTGCTGCAGCTCTACAGAGCCCTTGTTCAATCCCACCTTGGCAATGGGAGTCTGGTTTATGGTTTGGTGGCATCCTCAGCATTGCATTCACTTGACCCAGTGCAGCACTGTGGCGTTCATCTAGCGACGGGAACTTTTAGGAAGAGTCCCTCCATTGCAGGTTGGGCGTGCACAACTGCTGGCCAGTTACGTTGCACATATTCATAGTTCTCCTGCACATCCAAATCACCGCCTACTTTTCCACCCATGGTGGTTCATCTCCCACATCGGCAGCCCATGTCAGGGCTTCCAGTTGCAGCTTGTGTCCGATCTGTTCTTTCCGAACTGGAGTCCTTGCCTTTACCACCTATACTTGAGGTCCATTCACGTACACCTCCATAGTGTACACCTAGGTCGCAGCTTCACCTGGACCTTTCACATGGCCCCAAGGACTCAGTTAACCCCACGGCTCTCCGCTGCCACTTCCTTTTGATTCTTGACATGTACCGAGGCCACGAAGTGGTTTACACCGACGGCTTGATGGCTGATGCTCACGTCATCTTCGCGTATGTCCATGGAGGACATATTGAACAGCATTCCTTGCCCGATGGCTGCAGTGTTTCCACGACCGAGCTGGTGGCTATATCTCGTGCTCTTGAGCACATCCGTTCATGCCCTGTGTACTGACTCCTTGAGCAGCCTACAAGCTATTGACCAGTGCTATCCTTGTCATCCTTTGGTAGCAATCATCCAGGAATGGTCCAGTCATTCAGCGGTGTTTGTCTAGATCCCGGATCATGTCGAAATCCCAGGCAACAAACTTGCCGACAGACTGGCCAAACAAGCTACGCGGAAACTGCTTATGGAGATGGGCTTCCATGATGACCCATCACAGTGTCGGTGCGGCACCTGGCTGACAGTGGCCCATATCTCGGTGAGCTGTCCTCCTCTGGCTGCCCTGCGATGGACTCTTCAGTTACTGATCTCGTTGCCATTAATTTTAGCTGACGACGACTCACTGGCTAATTTAGTTTTACGTTTTATACGTGACAGTGGGTTTTATCATTCTATGTAAGTTCTAGTGCATATCCTTTGTCCCTTTGTGTTCTGCACTCTAATGATTTTAGGGTGGATGTTTTAATGTGCTGGCTTTTCCTTTTTATTCTTGTGGTTGACCAGCCATGGTTATCTGCTCTCTTGTTTTTACCCCTTCTACCTGTTTCTTGCTTCTCTCTGTGGTTTTCTTTTCCTGTTTTGTCCATAGTAGTGTTGGTTGTCCTGTCATTCTCCTGGTTCTTCCTTTCTCATGTTATTGTGCTGTATACCTCCTTTCTTCTCTTCTTTCCAATGTGTAATTATTTTACTGGGAACAAGGGACCGATGACCTCGCAGTTTGGTCTCCCCCCCCCCCCCCCCCCTTTAAACAACCAACCAGGCATCTGGCAACCCTGACTTTGCCTGGTAGTTCATTTTGCCAATCGTCTATTAAAAACAAAACAATGAAAACTCTCACAGCAGGCACGGTGTCAGATGATCCTGGACAGTTTCTGTATGCTGGGCACAGCTGCTTCATATGTCTACAATGTGATTTTGTAAACATCTGTGTGGCAATGCCTCTTCATAGCTTTATAGATGGCTGTTATTTTTGCCTACAGCTATTTGCACTTCACAGTTGAAAGCTGTCAAAAGTGCTGCCAGGTGTTGGGTATTTCCTTCAGTTGACTCAACTGTGGGCATGTCTTTGTAGTAAAAGATAAATGTATTAAAACTTCGTGAATGATGCAGCGTTCCCCCCCCCCCCCTCCCCTCCCCCCCCCCCCCCCCCCCCCCCACACACACACACACACATCACAGTGTTTACATTATATCTCCTGATTTATATATCATATGGATGCTGTTTGCAAACTGTGTTGCAAATAGAGTTAGTAATTACCTGTTGGCTTCTCTCTCAGGTTCATCGGATGATGTTTGATTAATAATTTTTCTGGTGTTTTGTCAGCGTGAGTAGCTGGTATTTTCAAAGATTCACCCTCCATTGCTGGCAGTGGATCAGAGTCAAGCGTGCGTCTGCAGGTTACATGTACCTGGCACACCAGCGTCCAAGGCCTTTTCCATAGTCATTACCACTATGGTTCTTCCCTTGCTATTTGCAATGGTCATTCGCTACAGTATAGGAATGCAGCATCCATTCACCTTGAAGCTTTCTTCTTTCTTGTTGAACATATTGTCATGTTATTGTATTCTTATAACTTCCCCAAACAAGTGAGTGTGATAGCTCCTCTGTACACCAAGAACTTCCACATCAACAAATCATAGTGTGGTCGGTCTCACATAGCACATGCTCTGCCATGGCAAATTTCTCCACCTGCCCCAACCTGCAGTGCTTCTTATGTCTAGCGATCCTGGTGTTGATTATTCAACAGTCATTCTAATATAGAATTTTCCACATGTACATGGTATATTCCCGTCATTGCAGATGGGTCCCTTTTGTCCTTTGCCGATGTAAGACACTCTTTGATGTTCTTCGTCACTTTTTAAATAGTCTTTACAGCATGTTTGCCCAATATACAACCGAATTTGTCTATCACTCTGAAAATGTATGGCAGAAAGGCTGTACCTGTTATTTCTTTTTCTGATGTGATGCTTCACTGAGATTTCGATTCTGTGACACTTCTTATGTAACTAGTGGAGTATCAATTTGTCTCCAGAACGCCCTCTATATGGTGCATCTCACACCTGAGGTGCTGCAGCTGACATATTCGTCTTGCTCGTGTTATGAGCATATTAATCGTGCCTCTTTTCTGGCTTGGGTGGTAATTTGATAGCATAGGTTGAAAATACCACTTCAGTTGTAAATTACTTTATTTTCACACGACCAGTTTCGGGCTGTTATAAGCCCGTCCTCACGTGTCGTAGCTGTGCTGTGATCCCCAAGCGCCGCATGTACCAGGTGCGGTGTGCTGCCTGAGTGCATATCAGTGCACACTCCGCTGCAGAGTGAAAATCTCATTCTGGAGACATCCGCCAGGTTGTGGCTAAGCCATGCCTCTGCAGTATCCTTTCTTTCAGGAGTGCTAGTTCTGCGAGGTTTGCAGGAGAGCTTCTGCAAAGTTTGGAAGGTAGCAGACGAGATACTGGCAGAAGTAAAGCTGTGAGTATGGGGCGTGAGTCGTGCTTAGGTAGCTCAGATGGTAGAGCACTTGCCCGCGAAAGGCTAATGTCCTGAATTCGAGTCTCGGTCCGGCACACAGTTTTAATCTGCCAGGAAGTTTCATAGCAGCGCACACTCCACTGCAGAGTGAAAATCTCATTCTGGATTTCATGTGATGCCTTTATACTGTAATCTACATAAGAATTCTAAAATGAGTTCTGTACTAATTATGAACTGTTAGTAGTCGATAGGTCAAACATGACAGTTTAATCTCAAGGAAGTCACACAGTATACAAGGGAATAAAATATTTACAACAGAATGAAAAAATTGTGATAAGTGAAATAAAATAATGTAATGAAATGTCTAAAATTTTCATATAGCTGACAAAAGAAGAAAATTATAAAAAGCAGTAAGGGAGTGCTGATATCATTTCAGGGCCTAACTTAAAGAAGTCATTGGATTAGAATCTATTAATCACCTTTGGTGTAATGAATATGTAGTGATGACTGAAAATTTGCAGAAGACTGGGATTGATTTCCTGCTCATCACAAGCATTCACTTAACCATTACGCTGTCTGAGTGTGCTACCACATCTGACTCAAACTTTCACTGACACTAATATCTGGACCTACAATTTCTAAAAATACTACCTTAGGTTCACTGGGGGAACCAAGTTTATTATTATTATTATTATTATTGTGCAGCTTGCTACAAATTTTTCTCTTGTGCCAAGCTCTTCATATCAGAGCAGCACTTACACTCTATGCCCTCAATTATTTGTTGAATGTACTCTAGTGTCTGTCTTCCCATTAAGTTTTTACCCTCTACGGCTCCCTTGAGTACCCTGGAAGTTATCCCCTTAACGCATATCTTATCATCCTGTCTTATCATCTTGTCTTTGTTCCTTTCTTTGTCAATTTTGTGGAGAACCTCCTCTTTCCTTGTCTTATAACACTACCTAACTTTCCATATCCTATAGCACATCTCAGATGCCTCAGGCTGTGTGTGTGTGGGGGGGGGGCTGGTTATGGTGCTGCGAAGGACATTTTATGTCAGCTGGTCGAACAGCAAGAATCATTTGCCACAGCGTTGCACAGGTGCTGGACTATCAAACTGTGGTGCTTTAGTCAATATTTTGTCTAGTCGGCATGGTTCTCCATCTGTGTCACCTGCTGTTTTGTCCTCTGTGGCCATCATGGTTTATCTGCATTCCTTTTCTGCATATGCGGAATGGGATGCATAAGAGAAATGTCTGCAAAAACACTTTGAAGATTTTGGAATTACTGATGCTACGAGGGCGGTTCAGAAAGTAACCTCCGATTGGTCACAGTGCGGGTTGTGGGGGGAGTAGCGACGCCATCTGTGCGTTCACGCACTCAACAGGTCAGTCGGCATCAAGCCGTGGTCGAGTGAACGTCGTACCTGCGCTAGTTTAGTTTTTGTGGCAGTTTGAAATGTGTGCTGCAATAGAAAACCCCGCCAAATGTGAAGTGCGTGCTGTCATATTCTGCAGCAGCTATTCATCGTGAGCTTTGTGCCGTGTACGGACCAAGAGTTATGAGTGAAGGAGTTGTCCGTGAATGGGTACGTTTATTTAAAAGTGGACGAGAAAACGTTCGTGATGAAGAGAGGAGTGGTAGACCATCATTGGTGACTGACGAACTCGTTCAGACAGTTGATGCAAAAGTTCGTGAAAATCGACGTTTCTCAATGTCTGAGTTGTCTACTGGTTTTCCACAGATTTCTAAGACTCTCTTGTACGAGATAGTGACAGCAAGATTGGGTTACCGTAAGTTCTGTGCACGATGGGTGCTCGCAGAACAACGGCCCTTCTTGAGTCCTTCAAGTGGGACGTTATCAACCATCCACCTTACAGCCCAGACCTGGCGCCAAGTGATTATCACCTCTTCATGCATTTGAAGAAATGGCTCGGGTCACAGCGGTTTGATGACGACGAAGAGCTCAAAGATGCGGTCACAGGCTGGCTCCAGGCACAAGCGGGTGATTTTTATGCAGAAGGAATTTCAAAGCTTGTGAAGAGATACGATAAGTGCCTCAATCGCTATGGAGACTATGTAGAAAAATAGTGCAAAGATGTAGTTGTAAGATGTATATATTAAAATATTTTTATTTAACTTGGTGTATTTTTTTAAATCAACCGGAGGTTACTTTCTGAACGGCCCTCGTATTTTATGTCGAAGCTTATTCCTTTCCCAGATATCACCAAGAATATATCAAGTAAAAAGGGAAATGAATAGGTTAAAGTTAGATATAGTGGGAATTAGTGAAGGTCGGTGGCAGGAGGAACAAGACTTCTGGTCGGGTGACTACAGGGTTATAAACACAAAATCAAATAGGGGTAATGCAGGAGTAGGTTTAATAATGAATAGGAAAATAGGAATGCGGTAAGCTACTACAAACAACATAGTGAGCGCATCATTGTGGCCACGATAGATACGAAGCCCACACCTACTACAGTAGTAAAAGTTTATATGCCAACTAGCTCTGCAGATGATGAAGAAATTGAAGAAATGTATGATGAGATAAAAGAAATCAGATAGTGAAGGGTGGCGAAAATTTAATAGTCATGGGTGACTGGAATTTGAGAGTAGGAAAAGGGAGAGAAGGAAACGTAGTGGGTGAATATGGATTGGGGGAGAGAAATGAAAGAGGAAGCCGTCTGGTAGAATTTTGCACAGAGCATAACTTAATCATAGCTAACACTTGGTTTAAGAATCATGAAAGAAGGTTGTATACATGGAAGAACCCTGGAGATACTAAAAGGTATCAGATAGATTATATAATGGTAAGACAGAGATTTAGGAACCAGGTTTTAAATTGTAAGACATTTCCAGGGGCAGATGTGGACTCTGACCACAATCTATTGGTTATGACGTGTAGATTAAAACTGAAGAAACTGCAAAAAGGTGGGAACTTAAGGAGATGGGACCTGGATAAACTGAAAGGACCAGAGGTTGTACAGAGTTTGAGGGAGAGCATAAGGGAACAATTGACAGGAATGGGGGAAAGAAATACAGTAGAAGAAGAATGGGTAGCTCTGAGGGATGAAGTAGTGAAGGCAGCAGAGGATCAAGTAGGTAAAAAGACGAGGGCTAGTAGAAATCCTTGGGTAACAGAAGAAATATTGAATTTAATTGATGAAAGGAGAAAATATAAAAATGCAGTAAATGAAGCAGGCAAAAAGGAATACAAACGTCTCAAAAATGAGATCAACAGGAAGTGCAAAATGGCTAAGCAGGGATGGCTAGAGGACAAATGTAAGAATGTAGAGGCATATCTCACTAGGGGTAAGATAGATACTGCCTACAGGAAAATTAAAGAGACCTTTGGAGAAAAGAGAACCACTTGTATGAACATCAAGAGCTCAGATGGAAACCCGGTTCTAAGCAAAGAAGGGAAAGCAGAAAGGTGGAAGGAGTATATATAGGGTCTATACAAGGGTGATGTACTTGTGGACAATATTATGGAAATGGAAGAGGATACAGATGAAGATGAAATGGGAGATACGATACTGCGTGAAGAGTTTGACAGAGCACTGAAAGACCTGAGTCGAAACAAGGCCCCCGGAGTAGACAACATTCCATTGGAACTACTGACAGCCTTGGGAGAGCCAGTCCTGACAAAACTCTACCATCTGGTGAGCAAGATGTATGAGACAGGCGAAATACCCTCAGACTTCAAGAAGAATATAATAATTCCAATCCCAAAGAAAGCAGGTGTTGACAGATGTGAAAATTACCGAACAGTCAGTTTAATAAGCCACAGCTGCAAAATACTAACACGAATTCTTTACAGATGAATGGAAAAACTAGTAGAAGCTGACCTCGGCGAAGATCAGTTTGGATTCCGTAGAAATACTGGAACACGTGAGGCAATACTGACCTTACGACTTATCTTAGAAGAAAGAATAAGGAAAGGCAAACCTACGTTTCTAGCATTTGTAGACTTAGAGAAACCTACGTTTCTAGCATTTGTAGACTTAGAGAAACCTACGTTTCTAGCATTTGTAGACTTAGAGAAAGCTTTTGACAATGTTGACTGGAATACTCTCTTTCAGATTCTGAAGGTGGCAGGGGTAAAATACAGGGAGCGAAAGGCTATTTACAATTTGTACAGAAACCAGATGGCAGTTATAAGAGTCGAGGGACATGAAAGGGAAGCAGTTGTTGGGAAGGGAGTAAGACAGGGTTGTAGCCTCTCCCCGATGTTATTCAATCTGTATATTGAGCAAGCAGTAAAGGAAACAAAAGAAAAATTCGGAGTAGGTATTAAAATCCTTGGAGAAGAAATAAAAACTTTGAGGTTCACCGGTGACATTGTAATTCTGTCAGAGACAGCAAAGGACTTGGAAGAGCAGTTGAACGGAATGGATAGCGTCTTGAAAGGAGGATATAAGATGAACATCAACAAAAGCAAAATGAGGATAATGGAATGTAGTCAAATTAAGTCAGGTGATGCTGAGGGAATTAGATTAGGAAATGAGACACTTAAAGTAGTAAAGGAGTTTTGCTATTTGGGGAGCAAAATAACTGATGATGGTCGAAGTAGAGAGGATATAAAATGTAGACTGGCAATGGCAAGGAAAGCGTTTCTGAAGAAGAGAAATTTGTTAACATCGAGTATAGATTTAAGTGTCAGGAAGTCTTTTCTGAAAGTATTTGTATGGAGTGTAGCCATGTATAGAAGTGAAACATGGACGATAAATAGTTTAGACAAGAAGAGAATAGAAGCTTTTGAAATGTGGTGCTACAGAAGAATGCTGAAGATAAGGTGGGTAGATCACATAACTAATGAGGAAGTATTGAATAGGATTGGGGAGAAGAGGAGTTTGTGGCACAACTTGACAAGAAGGGACTGGTTGGTAGGGCATGATCTATAGCACTGGAGGGTAAAAATCGTAGAGGGAGACCAAGAGATGAATACACTAAGCAGATTCAGAAGGATGTAGGTTGCAGTAGGTACTGGGAGATGAAGAAGCTTGCACAGGATAGAGTAGCATGGAGAGCTGCATCAAACCAGTCTCAGGACTGAAGACCACAACAACATCATATCAAGTCCTGAATTAACTCGCCTCGTTGCAGGATCCATCCTCCTTAATGTTGGACCAAATCTGTAAACTTTCAAAATACTACTGTAAGTGCATCCCAGGCTGAGGTTTACCGCTGTAGGGAGCATCCACATCAGTCCTATCGAGCATGGGCAGCTGAACTCCATGGGTTATTTCGTCATCATCATTTTGTGTCCAATCTGTATAAAGAGCCATATGCAAAGTCAACTGTTTTTATTGCTATCTGGAAAAATTCGTATATTTTTCATGATAGTGAGGGTCATGTACAAGGTTTAGTGTGTCATAAGATATTCAACCACACCGAGAAATCCAGTTTACAGCAGCCTCACATAAGTAATCATACCACAGAGTGTGACAAATGTACCGTTATTCCTTCCTACAAAACACAGTTTATAGTTACATTAATATTATCTCAATTTTTACTGGCTGTTTTTTGTTTTGCTATAATCTATTTGTAATTAAGTTATTTGTAATATCTTCATAATTTAATTTTGAGCAAGTTTGATCACTACATTCAATATGCGAAGTAAATTTCAACTACTGTCTTGAGCTAATGACTCCACCATAACAAGAGCAAACTATTGCTGTGGGCTCTGGTGATAAGAACCATAATTGTGAATCTGTTATTGTATTTAAGAATTTTCATGTATTCAGCACTCAACTTGCTTTATTAATTAGCATGTAACCTTTGTTCTGCTTTTACTTTCAGATAATGATTGGATCTGTCGCAACAAGAAAAAAGAACTCACCAAAATTTCATGCCTACTATGAAGATCTATGTGAACTGCATAATGTTATGCCACTACGAATGATCACATCACAAAAGCAAAAGGATATTCTTGATATATGTGCTGATAGAATAAAATTTGATGAGTTGTTTCCAATTACAAAAGCTTTAGCTTGTGACCGTTCATTGTGTTTCATCGCAGTCAGGAGCAGATGTCAAGGAAAATATGGTATGTATATTCAAATAGTCCACAGCTCATGATCTCATAGTAGCGTTCTCGCTTCCCGCGCACAGCGTCCCGTGTTCGATTCCCGGCGCGGGGTTGGGGATTTTCACTTGCCCTGAGATGACTGGGTGTTGTTGTGTCATCTTCATCATTGTCATTCATCCCCATTACAATCAGAGGAAGGCAATGGCAAACCACCTCCATTAGGACCTTGCCCAGTATGGCGGTGCGGGTCTCCCGCATCGTTCCCCTATGCTCTGTAAAGAAGTATGGGACTTCATTTCCAAATTCAAATAATAATAAAAAATAACTGCACGTATGTACCAGATACTGAAACTGGAACAACAGTAGTGCATTAATTTCTTTTGGCACGAATTATGTTAAGAGGCCAGGAGCTAATAATACTGGTACCTGGTACACTCTGCCATGCACAGTACTATGGCTAGTATAGTGTAGTGTAAAGACATTAATGTTATATGTTTTGGATGTGAAGTAGTCTTGTGGACGACCACATTGTATATGTATCTTCAAACAGCCAAACCTGTTGGGCCTGATGTCTTGTTTAATCTAGTGATTTGACTTTATTATGTGATAAGTTTTCCGCATTCACAATGTGCTCCTAAATTAATGTGCTACTCTCTCTCTCTCTCTCTCTCTCTCTCTCTCTCTCTCTCTCTCACACACACACACACACACACACACACACACACACACACACACACACAAACACACACACCTGTACAGCAAAAAAAAAAAAAAAAAAAAAAAAAAAATATTCAAATGGCTCTGAGCACTATGAGACTTAACATCTGAGGTCATCAGTCCCCTAGAATTCAGAACTACTTAAACCTAACTAACCTAAGGACATCACACACATCCATACCCGAGGCAGGATTCGAACCTGCGACCATAGCGGTCGCGCGTTTCCAGACTGAAGTGCCTAGAACCGCTCGGCCACATCAGCCGGCTGTACAGCTACATTTTGGGTGGATTTGGTGAGGGGAGAAATGGGGCAGTGTGTTGGAGGATGAACTGGGAAAGGGTGGAGTGTGACCTGACAGAATGGAGGGAAACAACTGGTGTATGAATGCAGGAGGGAGAGGCAGCAGATGCATGGAAAAAGAATACAACATGGTCACCAGCCCCAGTGAATTCATCCAGTACACGATAGTGATGAGGTGGAAGAGTGGATTAGGGGGTTGACAAAATGGAGAAAGAGGGGTTAGCAGAGACTGAGGTCAGGATTACAGGAATCAGGGGTGTGTTGCAAGTTCAGAAAAGCTGGTGCTGGAGGAAAGGATCCAGTTGGCATTGGTTTTGAAACAACCATTGAAATCGAGCATGTTGTGCTCATCAGTGTGTTTAGCCACTGGGTAGTCAGCTTTGCCATTGGCCACAGTTTGGTAGTCGCCATTCATTAGAGTAGACATTTGGTTGGTGGTCATATGTACCTAAAATTCTGTGCAGAAATTGCAGCAGAGCTGGCATATGACATGACACCTATCACAGGTGACCCTGTCTCTGATGTGACAGGATGAGCCTGTGATGGGACTGGAGTAAGATGTGCCTGATGTATGATCAGACAGGTCATGCACCTGGGTCTTCCACTGGGATGTGATCCATGTGAGAGGGTTTTGGGAGCAGGAGTGATGTGGTGGACCAGGGTATTACGTACATTGAGTGTGCAGCGGAATACCACTTTAAGTCAGGCGGGAAGTATTGTGGGTAGGACATTATTCATTTATGAACATAATGATACATGATACACATATAGAAGAATGTAGATAGTCACTTTTCCCTTGCTCCATTTTCAAGGGGAACAGGAAAGGGAATGGCTACCAGCAGTGCAAGGTAGGGATGTTCGTTGAGCATTGATTTAGTGGTTACAAACATCAGCATCTCATTTCATTTCAATGCTGAACTCTTTGAAACATTATAAAATTGATATTAAGGACAAAATATTGACTTTCAAAGTTGAAATGGAAGAAAAGAAAAGGGAATCAAATTTGTTATTACTGTCAATAATTTTTCCATCATTTGACAAATCATTTTTTCTAAACATAGCTCATAACAACACCAGTGCAACACGTTTTCTACTTGTCAAATAAGGCCACAAGGAAAGGGGGGACAATATTTGAAATGACGGTGAATAAGATAAGGTCTAAAAACCCTCTTCAACCAACATTGAGTTCAAGCTTTTGAGATATTTCAGAATATGGTTCAGAAACTGGACTGGAAGGTGTACACTTACCTAAAGCAGTTTTGTACATCAACAAAGTAAGGAAAAGATAGATTGCTGCTTACCCTAAAGATGTCATGTTAAGTTGCAGATAGACACAAATAAAAGACACTTACACATTAGCTTTCAGTTACAGCCTTCATCAGAAAAAGAAACAGAAACACACAAGAAAGTACACCTACACTGACTGCCATCACCGGCAGCTCGGTCCAAGTTGTCACTGATGGCGGTCAGTGTGCTTGAGGTGTGATTGCTTGTGTGAGTAAATGTGTGTGTGTGTTTTTCTTTTATTGATGAAGGCTGTGACTGAAAGCTGGTGTCTTAGTGTTTTTTGAGTTTACGTGCCTGCTACTTGACATGTCATCTCTAAGCTAAGTAGCAATATATCTTTTCCCTATATTGTTGATATTCCAATCTGGAGTTACCATTGTTTGCAATTTTGTACATGATTTGTAAAGATGCACATCTTTTTGAAATTTTTGGAAGTGAAGGCATTTTAAATCTGCTTAACGTCATTGCATCTTTGTCTGAACTACTGTTGAGCCAGACATTCAAGAGTATGCTAAAAAATCAATTTTAAATTACTGAGAACTACTTCAAAAATAAAATTCAGAATTTGGACAGTTTAACTCTCATGCTAGATATTTGAACAGGCATGATGCAGCGATAAAATGAAAATGGCTACTGTTGATACCTATGAGTTCTAATGTATATTTTGAACATTTTGTTGCAGACCTGTAAAGAATGGGAAATAAATACCAGTATAATGCTTGTAGTGGTGTCCAATGCAAGAAGAAATAGGGTTACAGGGGTGAAAATAGCATTTGGAACTAGTTGTGTATTATGTTTTGCCCCATGTTGAATTTGATTGGCAAAAAAATGTCCCAAGAAAACTTATCAATTCTTTGAGCTGATAACTGTTGTGAAAAGGATCATAATATGATTCAGACAAAGTGTAGTACCAAGTGATGAGCTGAGAAATGAGTCAAACCTCAAACTTGTTCAACAAGGATCCACTAGATGGTTTTCAACATTTAATAGAGTTGAAAGATTTTTCAACTGCATCCAGTGCTTAATAATATCACTGACTGTTGTTCTAGTGCCTCTGCAATGCTAACAGCTCCATATATTGTACAAACAACATGTGTTTGTGTCATTCTGCTGCCTATAAAAGTGGATACTTGTGAAATTCATGTATAAAAGTGCAATGCAACAGTAAAGTAATACTAATTATTAGTATGTTTAATATCAAAATATCTGTCATGCAACAAATACAGACTGTTGCAGGTAAGATGAAGAGTAACATTATAACATAAATCAAAAAGTACTTACTACGAGCTGAATATTTTAAAATATTAGCCACATTAATATTGCTCAAACCTAGGCTCAAGAACATAGCCTTTCAAGAAGCTTTAGCATGTTCAGCTGTAATCAAAACCATCAAGGATTTGCTTGCAGCTGTTGAAACGACTGTCAGTGAGGATGGGCAACACATTGACATATTGCAGGAAAACAGTTAAACCAATTTGATTTATGGAGTGAACTTTATAAAACAGAACAAGAAAAGAGTAATTTGCAAGCTGGAACAGAAATGGACCTACCATCGCATTTCAACACCACATTGGTTCATTACATCGTCAGTACTTCATATCCAAAGCTTCAAGAAATTGCACTGAAGTATTTGAGCTGTATAGCTTTGTTGTCAGCTTCTGAAAATTCTGTTCTCAAAAGCAAGATGTTCTCTCTGCTTAAAAGAAAAAAAAAAAGTAGACAGAAGGGGAAACATATCTTGGAACTGTTTTGAACAGTCTTTAAACATAAAGTTGTACAATATGTAATGTTGATTATTGCTGTATTCAATGATTAATAAGTGTGATATTAGATGTATTTGTATGTTGCTTTTAATCCCATTCTATAAATTTATCATTTAACATTGGTGTTTTGGGGTTGATTATTGTCAAATACTGATGTTAAGATGCAGAAATCATTATCAGCATTGATAGTTTGCCATTGTTGTACATCTGTAGTGCAAGATACTCTCTGCCATATGTCATATGGTGGCCTGCAGAGTACGCATGGAAATGTGGAAAATAAACTGTTAAATCTCTTCCAGCCATTTTAGCTTTACAAGAACTAAATTCATAATGTTAATCATTAGCCCTAGTGCAACTTACTTGTGTTAACCTTATCTTGTAACTGAAAACCCACAAAATTCACTACTTGCATTTTGGGGCTTTCATGTGACATGCTCTTTTCCTTTTTGTAGATTACATAGCATTGACACTAAATTTTTCACCAGACTAATGGCATAATATTTTCTTTGCAAGAGACAATCAATTTCTTGAAACATGTCAGTAAAAATGAACTTTCTCTTTTATTAAGTGCCACTATTGTAGATTGACAGGTCATTAGATAAATGTTTCGTCCAAATATTTCACCATGATTTTAAAACTGTCTACACGTCTCAGCATACTAAAATATCCTGATATGCTGTAATATAAATTAGGGACTGCCGTAAAATATAGTCTCACATAAATGCAGATTTGACCTCCATAAGCTGTGGGTTACAGTAAATGAAACTTATCACCTTAAAGATATGCTGGGATAAACAAACACTGCTGGAGCAACTTGCTTACCTCATGTCTTCCAAAGATGTCCCGTAGCCATTGTCCTGCTTGGTTTCTTCTCAGTTGGTTGCAAGCTCTAACACTTGTGCCGTAAATAGTGCATAATGAAACAAGTGGGTAGGTTTAAACGCTAAGCATAATAAGAACCATCAAAATTTGGATGCCAACTAATTTTGTTTATTTCGTTAATCACAAAATTAGTAATACAATTTCTAGAGCCAATCTATCATCAATATTCATAACAAGATTCCCGGTCATTAATCATTAGTTCCTGAGTACCACAAAAGTCACAGAAATGCTTCACACAATCATAGAACCAAAGTGAGATCGCACAAACATGTTTTCCGAGGCAACTTTAACAATTAATTCTATCTTTATGTAGAGTTACACTTCACACACTAGTTGGCATGTTGGCATCTCGAAGACTGATTGTAACGTGCCTTGAACTAACACAACGCTGCACAAGTATGTCATCTGAGACAGTTTCACAACAAACTGATCCATCTTTACATGGGATCAGATTTCACATGTGGATTCATGTATTGCCTCCTTGGAAACCAATCATAGACTAGTAGTGAGCTATCTTAGCAGTTTGGTTTATCCTTCCATCAATAAGCACTGCCAATAACTAAAATTTCTAATTATCATTTCCAGTTGAATTGAACAATGTTGAAATTATTATTAGTAAGTTCTCATTGCAAGTAACATCGTCAGCATGGTGGAGCTATATATTAATATTTAAACAGTAAATATAAATGATAAAAGCTTCACTTCTTGGTACCAATCATAATAGGTGAATCCCCACAGTTTCTGGGCTCCTGCTTGCCTGGCCATTCTCACACTGTGACAATCTGGCACATCATTCAAGGAGTCTGCCATTTGATCCTACCTACTCCCTAGCCTCCTGTAAAAAAAATCTTGCTATTTTGTGCATTTAAAAAACCAACAGACTGTAATAAATATCAAAATGTTATAACAAGACTGCATTTTCTCAAAATAAAACACCACAAGGCTATAAGAATTCTGAATTTTCTTGAAACGTTAGTACACTAGTGCTATTAGAAATATGTTTCATCTTTCCCCTGGTTGAAGTTCCAGTGACATTAGTCCAATCATACTATACAGTATAAAAGTGGGTACTTTATCAGCACATGAATACTGAGTGAGGCATTGCGTTGACACACTGTAATGAGATAACATCGCAATAAAATTCCACATAAACAGAATTTTGAACTGTGATTCTGTAACTCCCCCCCCCCCCCCCCCCCCCTGCACATTTATTGACAGAACAGTCCATGGGTGTACTGACAGATATCAGTGTCCAAAGGGCACAATATTTTGACAAGCTACACTGTCGCCACCATCAGGTGCACTATCAAACTGAATACCTGGAGGAATATGTGTTCAGCCGGTAACTGTGAGGTGGCAGAGATAGTATCGGTGACATAGCTGTTGACTCATCCCCCATCTTGAAAGTCATCTTGTTGTGTTTGATGAGTACTTCTTATTAATTATACAGATATTAGGTTCCCAGGCCATACTGAGAATGTGGCCGTAGTCATGGTTTATCAGTTGGTCCTTGCTTCATACTTAGGTGGCTTCTTTTGTGACACAGTCTCAATATTTAATGTAAAACCTACTCACCAAGCAGCGGCAGGGAAACACACACACACACACACACACACACACACACACACACACACACACACACACACACACACTTGAACTTTCACAAGCTTTCAGAGCCAATGGCTCCTCCTTCTAGTGGATAAAGTGAAAAGGATGGAAGAGGGGTGAAGGAAAAGGAATGGAGAGGTTTAGGGAAATGGGTACAGTTTAGGAAAGTCGCCCAGAACCCCGGGTCAGGGGACACTTACCGGACGGGATGAGAAGGAAAGACTGATTGTTGGGGACTGCACCGGATGAGAATTGAAGTCCTGAGAGCTTAAAGGTGGAAGACAGGGTAATATGTAAGACAAGATTACTACTAAAACATCAGGCGTGAGTTAATAAGTGTGTAAAGCTAAGTGCATTGTATGTAACAGAGATGGGAGGGGGCAGCAAAAAATAGACATGTCAGAAAATGGAAGATGTAGAAAATTGAATTGGAGTGAAGAAAGGAATAGTTACTGTGAATGAATGCTGACATGGAAGGAATTAATGTAAAGTATGGCCAGGTGGGTGGTGGGAACCAAGGCCAAGTTGTAGTGCTAGTTCCCATCTGCGGAGTTCTGAGAAACTGGTGTCTGGGGGAAGAATCCAGATGGTGCGTGTGTTGAAAGAGGCACCAAGGTCATGACTGTCATGTTATACAGCATGCTCTGCAACAGGATATTGTGTGTTGCCTGTATACACCCTCTGCCTATGCTCATTCATCCTGACTGATAACTGGGTGGTAATCATGCCAATATAAAAGGCTGAACAGTGTTTACATACCATCCAGTATATGACGCGTTTTGTTTCACAGGTGGCCCTCCCTTTGTTGGTATATGTTTTGCCAGTTACAGGGCTGGAATAGGTGGTGGTGGTGGTGGTGGTGGTGCATAGGGCAAGTCTTGCGCCAGGGATGGTCACAGGGTTAGGGAGATGGGTGCATACGGAGCATAGTGTTTGATGAGGATATTGCAAAGATTGAGAGGGCAACGAAAAACTATTTTAGGTATGGTGAGCAAAATCTCAGACACAATGGATCTCATTTATGGGCATGATTTTAGGAAGTCATGGACTTGTTGAGTAGCTGATTGATACACTCAAGACCAGGATAATACTGGCTGCCAAGTGGTGTCCTCTAAAGTTGTTTTTTGGAGGGATCAGCAGTACCAGGATTGGATGTGATGGCCCAGAAAATCTGCTTTTGGACTAGGCTGTTAGGATAATTATGTTCAGTGAAGGCTGAAGTGAAAGTGGTGGTTTATTGCTGTAAAGAGTCTGCATCCGAACAAATACATTTGCCTTAAATGCCAAAGCTGTATGGGAGGGAACGTTTCACATGGAAAGGATGGCAACTGTCAAAATGTAGCTACTGTTGTTTGTTAGTGGATTTTATGTGGACAGAAATGTGTAGCTAGCCTTCGGTGAGGGTAAGATCAACAGCAAGGAAAGTGGCGTGGGATTCCGAATAGGACCATGTGAAATTTAATTGGTAAAAGTTATATTTAGAGATTCCAGGAACAGGTCAGCCTACCATTTATCCATATGGCAAAAATGTCATCAATGTATCTAAGCCGAACCAGGGACTGGAAACTTATGGATTCCAGGAAAGCTCCCTCCAAGTGACCCATGAAAAGATTAGCATAGGAAGAAGCCATCCTGGTTCCAAAGGTCATACCC